>NC_079191.1:363055638-363430638 GCF_029499605.1 Hyla sarda
CGGGTGGAACAACCTGGGGGTTACCTGCCGCTGCAAGTCCATCCCACTTTGCGGCGGGCTCTGGTGAAAACCAGTAACCCCTTAGACTCCATTCCCCTGGTACGGCCCACGTCATCACCCCACTGACACAGAGGATCCACCACCAGTATCCTCACAGTATACCCATCCGGATCCTGACAGTTGATTTGCGGATTGTGCTTTCTTCAGTGCACAGCAGGGAAGAGAGTGCAGGAACAAGAGCAGGAACTAAGAGAGAGAATTTAGTGGCTACAGCCCCTTATATACTAAGGGGGCTGGACTAAGCTCATTGGCCAGCAAACCCGTAAGTCCTGAACCCAGTGAACTCTGGGTACATCACATGACCCAGGAAGGTCCTTAATCATAAGTACATTCACAACTGTAGATCACATGACCTGGGAAGGTCCTATACATTTATTTTACCTATACATTAAATAATAGACATGTAAATACAATTATATGAGACGACCAAGGGGCAAGCCCTGCAGGAGAGCCCTGTGGAGATGGAGGGACTCAATACAGGTGCTGAGGTGACTTAATACAAGGGACAGGACAAAGTCCTGTAACGGGAAAACCACACATTGTAAAGCTGAATGGAATTTGCTATATAAATTAATAATTCATTTCATGTCAAATTACCTTACTATGCACTATGGAGTGGCTAGAAGGGCTTAAATCCAGGTGGGGCACACATGACTAAATTTTTCCGGCCTCCAGCCATTTCTATCAAGTTTAGAAAAGATGCAAAAATACATATGTGGAGCTGGTGACAGGTTCCCTATTACAGCCTAAATTATAGAAATGGTAATATTAATATTGTACTAGTAGGCGCCACAATAATTTGCACACAATCACGTCTACTATTTTTGGGGGTATGCTCGTGGTGACATTTTTTGAATAAAGTTAACATATAAATATGACATTTTTCTTTTAAGTACTTTCTTGCGTTCTTGTGCTTTGAGTAGCTCAGGTCTTATGATTAGTAGTTGAAAGGTAAATGTTCTGCTTCTAGATGCAAATAACTGCTTTGTAAGTTGTTCCAGGCTTGCCCTTGCCATGCACTCTTTGTAGAAAACATTAATGTTTTCACATTCATTCAAAAACATTTAAATTTTATTTTTCTTTCTTTTTTTTTTTCTTTTTTTTTAATCCGGCACCTATAAATTGAGATGTTTCATTGTGGCATCCTAATGTTTTATAAAGTGTGTGAACAGTTAGAACAGGTTTAGCTGGGGTCTGCAATATTCACTGAAATAAATGTTTTTTCAAAATAATATTGCTTTATTTTCTCCATTATTACAAGCTTTCTTAATGGCTCCTAAAGCTCTAGAGAGGCAAAATATATTAACTGTCATACATATTTTCTATTTATTTTCACAATGAGAAACAAAGATGTTCTATTGTGGCTAGCACTGAAATGTAGAAGGTCAAAGTCTGTCTGTTAATTGAAAAAACACTTGCCGGTTGGAAGCGAGTTGAAGCTTTTATAACACACTCCTGTGGATATTTTCTAAGACGGCTCTTGCATTGCCTACAAACCAAGGGATATGATGGAAATAATACATCAAATATATGGTCATACAATTAGTGGATAGTAAAAAGGAAAGCCCAAAACATTAGAGATTTGATCAGCATTTGGCGAATGTCTAGTTATAGATGACATTTGTTAAAGTACACAGAAGGAATGTATATAGAAGGATGACCCTTTCCAAAATCCTTGAGGAAGTTGTCAAGACAATATGTCTTGACCCCTTAAAGTACCCCTTAAGCCCATTTTGGCCTTAAAGGGGTACTCCGCTCCTAGACATCTTATTCCCTATCCAAAGGATGGGAATAAGATTTCCCGCCACTGGGACCCCCGCAATGTCTGTACAGCACCCGTTGTTCATTTAGAACACTGGGGGCAGGCAGCGGAGGTTGTGACATCACGGCCATGCCCCCTTAATGCAAGCCTATGGAAGGGGGCGTGGTGGCCACCACGCCCCCTTCTATAGGCTTGCATTGAAGGGGCGTGGCCGGGAAATCACAACCTCCGCCGCCCGTACCCAGTGTTCGTAACAAAATGTTCCGAACGCTGGGACAACGGAGTACCCCTTCAAGGACGCAGCCAATTGCTATTTTTTTCAATTTAGTTTTATCCTCCTCAGCTTTTAAGAGCCATAACTCTTTTTTTCCATTCACTGAGCCGTATGAGGGCTTGTTTTTTGCAAGAACAACTGAACTTTACAATAAAACCTTTTTTTATTTTACCATGAAATGTATGGCACAACTAAAAAAATTGTGAATTGTGGCAGTGCTAGAAGGCACACCATACGATGGCTAGCTCCAGCTTCCATCGTAACTCAGCATACCCCTGTAATCTTGCTGTGAGAGGTCTGATGAGTATCATTAATCCACCCCCCCCATGCTTTAGATGCTGTGATCAATATTGATCTCGTCATCTAAAGAGCTAAAAGTGGACATCAGCGTAATTATTATTTGCTAAGATGTAAATAACACTTTTTAACAACAAATTTTTTTTAGGCTTTTCATACATTTTTAGTAAAGAACTAGTATGAAGTTCACAGTAGAGTCTTGATGTAAAATGCACTCTCACCCTTTAAAAATATCACATAAAATATAAACTTTACGCCAACACAGCAACTTTTAAGAAACTGATGGGAATTGTAATGCTACTATTTGGAAACCACCACCGTACCATGTGCCCTGGGTCTTACCTGTGCCGTGCGACATTCTGGGTGCCATGTTCATTTTGTATTTCCTGGACTTCCTGCTCTGATGTTTCTGCCGTTGCTGCAGTTTCCCCTCTGTCCTCTAGGGGCTGTGCGCGAGCACTGACTGAGACTTATAGGGCCAGTGTGCACTCCCTATTTTATTCCCAGCCAATTCCTGCCTGGCACCACCTATATAATGAGGCCACACCTGATGTTCTAGGCCTCAGCAACATTGTGAATTCTTCCTTGTTCTGTCTGCATTGCTAGGTCTCAGCCTGATCTGTCTGCTGTTCCTTGTTTATTGGACACCAGTATCAGCATTGCTGAGTCTGACGCTATCTCTAAGTATCAGTTTAGCCCCATTCTGCCTGCCTGCCACTTGTGGCACAGTGGGTCCCCACCTGGCGGGCATGACTTGAATATTGTAAACATTAGATAATTCTCACATAAACCCTTTCAAATATTCTGTGGAAACTTTTCGGGTAAAAAATTTTGAGGCTTTCACCAAAGTTTTGGAGTGAAAATCATAAATTTGGGCATAAAACTTTTTAAATATGTCCCCCATTGTGTGCATTGATGGCTTTTCTATAGATTTTCATAGAGCACATAGCTTAAATTAAACTGCAGTCAGTGGGAAAAAAAGAATGGGGGTTTGGGGCGGAAATACTGCTTATTAGAAAAATACTAGTTTACCTTTAAAGGGGCACACCGGTGGAAAACATTTTTTTAAATCAACTGGTGCTAGAAAGTTAAACAGACTTGTAAATTACTTCTATTTAAAAAAATATATATCTTAATCCTTCAAGTACTTATCCGTTACTGTATGCTACATAGGAAGTTGTGTAGTCATTTTCTGTCTGACCCCAGCGCTCTCTGCTGCCACCTCTGTCCATGTCAGGAACTGTCCAGAGTAGGAGAAAATCCCTATAGCAAACCTCTCCTGCTCTGGACAGTTCCAGACATGGACAGAGGTGGCAGCAGAGAGCGCTGTGGTCAGACAGAAAAGAAATTCAAATACGAAACATTTTCCTCTGAAGTATACAGCAGCTGATAAGTACTGGAAGGGTTACAATTTTTAAATAGAAGTAATTTCCAAATCTGTTTAACTTTCTAGAACTAGTTGATTAAAAAAAAAAATATTTTCCACCAGAGTAACCCTTTAAGGATTATGTTTCAGTGTCCATTCCCTGTCAGGAATCACTGCAACTGTAATATATAATCTCTGCAGCAAAGTATATAGTGTAGTCACTCTATATACTCTTTGAACATATCACTATCTTTACACTTTGAGAAATAAAATATATACCTTATATTAAGACATCAAAAAAAAACAAAAAAGGTTTTGAATCCATTAAACGCACCAGCTAATCTGTTTTCATCAACCTTCTTGTGTTACAAAGCATAACAGTAATAAGCTCAAAGGTAAAGTATGAAGAGCGAGTGATAGTGAAGCTAATCTAGAGATACAATGTCACACAGACATCACACCTTGTCTCCTCTTC
The DNA here is from genome assembly GCF_029499605.1 of Hyla sarda. NCBI lineage: Eukaryota > Metazoa > Chordata > Amphibia > Anura > Hylidae > Hyla > Hyla sarda. The sequence goes on from NC_079191.1 coordinate 363,059,873, forward strand.
CGTGTCCTAAAAGACCTCCTTCTCTTTCCTTAGACTGGGTTTTCTAATTAGATTTGACATTGACATTTAGTGAACTATAACTGCATTTCTCAGTGCATTTTCTTTCTTTCTTTTTTTTTTTTTTTAAGAATATAGTCTTATTGTATTATTCTTTTTTTTAAATCCATCTCTTTGTGAAATGTTTCAACCACATTATAACCCGATACCATGCTATAAACTGCATTATATGCAGTAGAAAAAAATGAAGAAAAATGATAGACAGCATATAAAAATTAAAAAAAGATATTGAAGAAAACGATTGCATAAACATTAAAAGGTTATTAAACTCAATTGCAATGCTTTTATAAGTTCTATATAAAAGGAATGCACTTAATTTTTTTAACAGATATGAAACTCATTTTTTGACAATGTTTTGCTAATTCTTAAACAGGACCCTTAACCCCTTGGGGATGGAGCCCATTATGACCCTAAGGACGGGAGCATTTTTTTCAAATCTGACCTCTATCACTTTATGTATTAATAACTCTGGGATGCTTTTCCTTATAAATTTGATTCCGATATTGTTTTTTTTTCATGACATATTCTACTTTTCATCGATACTTGCATCATTTCTTAGAGATAAATTCCCAAATTTCAGGAAAAATTTGAAAATTTAGCATTTTTCTAACTTTCAAGCTCTCTGCTTGTAAGGAAAAGGGACATGTCAAATAAATTACATATTAATTCACATATACAATATGTTAACTTTATGTTTGCATCATAAAGTTGACATGTTGTTACTTTTTGAAGACATTAGAGGGCTTCAAAGTATAGCAGCAATTTTCCAATTTTTCCCCAAAATTTCCAAATCTGAATTTTTCAGGGACCAGTTAAGTTTAGAAGTGAATTTGAGGGTCTTTATGTTGGAAATCCCCTATGATGGTATTCAAAATGACATTCAGAATGTGTGTTAACCCTTTAGGTGTTTCACAGGAATAGCAGCAAAATGGAGGAGAAAAAAATCAAAATCTCCATTTTTTACACTAACATGTTATTGTAGCCCCATTGTTTTCATTTTGACAAGGGGTAAAAGGTAAAAAGCCCCCCCCAAAACTTGCAATTCATTTTCTCTCAAGTAGGGAAATACCTCATATGTAGATGCAGCAGAGGGCTCAGAAGGGAAAAAGCGACAATGGGATTTTGGAGAGCAAATTTTGCTGAAATGGTTTTTGTGGGGCATGTCACATTTAGGAAGCCCCCATGATGTCAGAAAAGTAAAAAAAAACAAAAAAAACATGGCATACTATTTTGGAAACTACACCCCTCAAGGAATGTAACAAGTGGTAAATTGAGTCGTTATACCCCACAGGTGATTGACGATCTTTTGTAAAATTGGGACGTGAAAATGAAAAGTTAGATTTTTAACACTAAAATGCTGGTGTTACCCAAAACTTTTCATTTTCACAAGGAGTAATAATAGGAGAAAATGCTCCCCAAAATTTGTAACGCCATTTCTCTCGAGTAAGGAAATGCCTCATATGTGGATGTAAAGTGCTCTGTGGGTGCACTAGAGGGCTCAGAAGGAAAGGAGCGATATTTGGCTTTTGGAGAGCGAATTTTGCTGAAATAGTTTTTGGGGGGCATGTCACATTTAGGAAGCCCCCATGATGCCAGAACATAAAAAAAAAATACATGGCATACTATTTTGGAAACTACACCCCCCTCAAGGAAGGTAACAAGGGGGTAAAGTGAGCCTTAACACCCCACAGGTGATTGACGAACTTTCGTTAAAATGGGACTTAAAAAAAATACCTGTGTTACCCCAAATTTTTCATTTTCACAAGGGATAACAGGAGAAAAATCCCCCAAAAATGTGTATGGATATACCCCTTATGTGGATGTAAAGTACTCTGCATGTATATTTCAATGCTCAGAAGAGAAGGAGCGCCGTTAGGCTTTTGAAGAGAGAATTTGGTTGGAATAGAAGCCAGGGGCCATGTGCGTTTACAAAATCCCCATGGTGCCAGAACAGTAGACCCCCCTCCCCACATGTGACCGCATTTTGGAAACTACACCCCTCATAGAATGTACTAAGGGGTGCAGTGAGCATTTACACCCTACTAGTGTTTGACAGATCTTTGGAACAGTGGGCTTTGCTAATGAAAAATTAAATTTATCATTTTCACGGACCACTGTTTCAAAAATCTGTCAGACACCTGTGGGGCGTAAATGCTCACTGCACCCCTTGTTATATTCCATGAGGGGAGTAACTGGGGGTTCATTGTTCTGGCACTATGGGGGCTTTGTAAACACACATGACCTTCAATTCCAGACACATTCTCCCTCCAAAAGCCCAATGGCGCTCTTTCTCTTCTGAAGCCACCTCTGTGCAAATCACCAATTTAGGCCTGAAATGTACATGGTGCGCGCTCACTCTTGAGCCTTGTTGTGTGTCCGCAGAGCATTTTACGTCCACATATGGGGCCTTTCCGTACTCAGGAGAAATTGCGTTGCAAATTTTGGGGGCCACACCAGCATGTTAGTGTAATTTTTTATTTTTTTTTACACGAACATGCTTGTGTAGCCCCTAACTTTTCCTTTTCATAAGGGGTAAAAGGAGAACAATCCCCCCAAAATTTACGGAAATACCCCATATGTGGCCCTAAACTGTCCAAAGCAAGAGAGCGCCATGCACATTTGAGGCCTTAATTAGGACTTTGCAATAGGGGCGGACCCAGATACAAGAATGGGGCTTGTCTCCACCAAAACCCTACGGCAGTGTTTCCCAAACAGGGTGCCTCCAGCTGTTGCAAAACTCCCAGCCTGCCAGGACAGTCAATGGCTGTCCGGCAATACTGGGAGTTGTTGTTTTGCAACAGCTGGAGGCTCTGTTTTAGACACACTGCCGTATGAGACGTTTTTGATTTGTATTGGGGAGGGTGTTTTAGACACACTGCCGTATGAGACGTTTTTGATTTGTATTGGGGGAGGGTGTAACTGTGTAGGGGTATATGTATATGTAGTGTTTTACTTTTTATTTTGTGTTAGTGTAGTGTTTTTAGGGTACATTCACATGGCGGGGGTTTTCCGCTGGGAGTTTGAGCTGCGACGGAAAATTTGCTGCAGCTCAAACTTGTAGAAGGAAACACACTGTAAACCCCCGCCCGTGTGAATGTACAGGTGCCCCAAACCTTCAGCTGTTGCAAAATTACAACTCCCAGAATGCACTGACAGACTGTACATGCTGGGAGTTGTATTTTTGCAACAGCTGGAGGCACAAGGATTGGAGTTTCCTAACTCACTGAGTTAGGAAACAGACTCTAGCTCAGCAATTCCATCCCGTGTGCCTCCAGCTGTTGCAAAACTACAATTCCCAGCATGTTCAGTCTGTCAGCGCATTCTGGGAGTTGTAGTTTTGCAACAGCTGGAGGCACATGGGTTGGAATCACTGATATGGAAACTTAAGTACCTATCTTCACTGCAGCCTCCTCCGCCACACTTTCCGGACACACTCCTCCTGATGTCTCTGCCGCCTGATGGTCTCTCCCGCCGCCGCTGCTTCGATGCCGATGCCGCTCTGGTAAACCGATTCTCTGCCCCCCCCCTTGCCGCACTTTTTTCTCCCCCACTGTGCCCGAACTTCGATCGGTGGGCAGAGTGGGGGAAATGAACTTTAACCCTCCCACCCCCAACTGCCATTGGTCGGTCAGCCTAACCGACCAATGGCAGGGGATAGGAGCAGGTGGCAGCACTGCAACCTCGCTCCTATCCTTTGGCATGGTCGGAGCTGTCTGTGACAGCTCCAATCACTGTTGTTTTCCAGGCGATCGGGTCATCAGTGACCTGATTAGCCCGGAATTGCTGCAAATCACCGGTCTGAATGGGGGGTCTTAGATATCAGCAGTCATCCCGGTCTGGTCCCTGCACGGCGGAGACCGGGATTCCCACGGGTGTACAGGTACGCCCCCAGTCCTTAAGTACCAGGATGTGAGGGCATACCTGTACAATCAACTGGTGCCAGAAAGGTAAAGGTAAACAGATATGTAAATTAATTCTATGTAAAAATCTTTGACCTTCCAGTATTTTTCAGCTGCTGTATGCTCCAGATGACCTCTGTCCATGTAAGGAACTGTACAGAGTAGGAGCAAATCCCCATAGCAAACCTCTCCTGCTCCTGGACAGTTCCTGACATTTACAAGGTTGTCATCAGAGAGCACTGGGGCCAGGCAGAAAATAACCATACAACTTCCTCTGCAGCATACAGCAGCTGATTTGTTCTCATATTGCAGACAGAAATTGTACTCTGAAGGTTACAGCCCTTCTCCTTTAAATCACCTCAAGTCACTTGAAGAAGAAAGTGTATACAGTTCAAAACTGTAAAGTGAGAACAAATCCTATAAAATGGTGTGGAATGTACTTACATGCGGAATATGTATATTTATATATATTTATTGGTCCACGGATAACCCCTTCAATTTGCAAAGCAAGTTGGAGGACTTCCTTAATAAAAAAAAAAACATAGTACAAAATATAGTTTCATGTTATAGCTGGCATTGTAATTTATGAGCCCTTTGATTATAAGGGCTACATAAAATACATTTTGGTCTTGGTCTATAATAGTAATTCTACAATATTTTGTTTATCACATGTCCGGACATGCTGGAAGTTGCAGTTTTGGAGGCACATTGGTTGGGAAACCCTGACCTAGGGCCTGTACCTTGGAGCTGTGTGCTCTGAACTTCAATAAAAAGGCAGTCAGGCAGAATGGCTCTAGTAAATGACCAGGGAGCTGCAATCATGAGTAATGTTGAGCGGCATAGGCCATATTCGAATTTGCGATATTTCGCGAATATATGGACGAATATTCGTCATATGTTCGTTACATTCGCATATTCGTAATATTCGCATTTTATTTTCGCATATGCATATACAAAATTAGCATAAGCGAAAATTCGCATATACGAACATTAGCATATGCTAATTTTCACGCCAGTCTCATGCAGTAGTATTAGAGCCTTCTTTACACCACACAAGCTGGAAGCAGAGAGGGATGATCACTGTGATGTGTACTGTGAAAAAAAAAAGGAATATTCGTTATTACGAATATATAGTGCTATATTTGCGAATATTCGCAAATTCGCGAATATGCGATATTCGCGAATAAAATTCGAATTACGAATATTCGCGAGCAACACTAGTAGTATTAGAGCCTTCTTTACACCAAACAAGCTGGAAGCAGAGAGGGGTGATCACTGTGATGTGTACTGTGAACAAAAAAAAAAAAAAACACTATACGAATATATTGTGCTATATTTGCGAATATATGAGCACCCTTGTTTCATTATTGGTCACCAGCTCACACTTATACCTGTTGAAATATACCTGGCCCATGGTCTATCTTTAGGTGTCAGTGTTTGAAAACATGGAGCCCCCATATATACAGTAAAGATATACAGCAAACCCACTACTGTTACATTTATATATATATATGTTATATTAATAGAATTTCATTCAATAAATCAATGCATTAGATAATATCATAAATATATTTTGAAATACGACTGTAAATGTGCGACTGTTTGGGATATTTAGACGAGTAAAATGGGCTGTCCTACCTTTACATATATACAGTGGTCCCTCAACACACAATGGTTATCCGTTCAAAATGGACCATGGTTTGTTGAAACCATCGTATGTTGAGGGATCCATGCAATGTAAAGTATAGGACAGTGGTCTACAACCTGCGGACCTCCAGATGTTGCAAAACTACAACACCCAGCATGCTGGGAGTTGTAGTTTTGCAACATCTGGAGGTCTGCAGGTTGAAGACCACTGGTATAGGAAATTGGACTCACCTGTCCTCACCACTCCGGACCGTCACCGCTCGTCCTCGAGGACAGGTAAGTGATCGTCAGCGGACCACACGGGGCACCGTAAATGGCTATCCGGTGGCAGCTGAAGCAGTCTGCTCTGCCGGATAGCCGTTTATGCGATGGCCCCGACATACAAAAACATCATATGTTGATGCTGCCTTCAACATGCGATGGCCTCTGAGAGGCCATCATATGTTGAAATGATCGTATGTCGGGGGCCATTGTATGTCGGGGGGTCACTGTACTCTTAAAGGGAACCAAGCATTAGATTTTATCATATATAACACTTAGTAACGCATTGTATGTGGAAAAATCTTTATCCTCACCATCCACAAGGGATGTTTTTTCCACCAGTGACAGTGAGGATATGAATTTAACTCCACTGCCCCATAAGTAGTCCCCTGGCTGCTCCGGCCATATTGATGCCCCCTCATTGAGATTGATGGCCCACATCACCCCTCTTCTCTGTCTGCTTAGGGAGCACAGCGATGATGTGGACCGGCAATCATGCCAAGTGGGCATCACTGTGGCCGGAACGGTTAGACTAGGTAAGTATAGCTCCCTATAGAAAAAAGTTGCCCGGACCTTCTAAGTGAGTAAATAATGGTATGGATATTAAATGAAATATTAAATGAATGATTGTCTGGATCGTGCTTCAATGATAATAGTATAAACAATTTAATAAGATAGGATAAATAGACTGTAGTTAGTTACTTCTCACAGGGCCCATGTGAGAAGAACATATACAATAAAAACAACCTTTAGGTAATAATGTACATGAAAAATGTAAAATGGCAATAATACCAAAAATTAAGATAATATTAATGGCATAATAATAGCACTGGCATATAGTGAGTGCAGCTGGTATTTAACCGCTGATATCTAGGCACCCACTGCGCAATATGTTCAACAATTTATGACAGTTTCAAATGAGTGTTACCGGTCCTTTAGGCAGCAGCCTAGGCAAAAGGCGCTGCTTTCACAGTGTCTAGATGGTGCCGGTACACTGCGTCCTCTGTGCAACGTTCCAGATGGTGTTGGTAAAGACCAGTAAGGTCCTGGTGAGAGCGGAGGCGATTGGCGCTGGCAGGCGCCGGTGATTGCAGATCGCCGGGAGGACGTTGGCGCTGGCAGGCGCTATAGATGGTAAGTCCTCACCGCTGGTTAGATGGGATCAGGGCCATACACTGGATACGAGGAGCTCACCTCGTGTTGTCGGCGTTTGACATCAGCTGCTGCTGGAGCCGAATTCTTAATTTTTGGTATTATTGCCATTTTACATTTTTCATGTACATTATTACCTAAAGGTTGTTTTTATTGTATATGTTCTTCTCACATGGGCCCTGTGAGAAGTAACTAACTACAGTCTATTTATCCTATCTTATTAAATTGTTTATACTATTATCATTGAAGCACGATCCAGACAATCATTCATTTAGAATTTCATTTAATATCCATACCATTATTTACTCACTTAGAAGGTCCGGGCAACTTTTTTCTATTGGCTTGTCTTTTTGTGCAATTAGGGTATAGTTGCATGCCCTAGCTTGACCTCAGTGTGTACTGTCATTGTGAGCTGCACATACACCCTTTTTTTCTTTTTATTTTAAGTATAGCTCCCTGCCAAGGGAACTACTTACTGGGCGGTGGAGGTAACTTATAAACATCATATCCTCACCCTCCCTGGGGGCAAAAACTTCCCCCTAGGTATAGATTTTACCATAAATAACGTATTGCCAAGCGTTACATATGGTCAAATCTAGTGTTTGGTTCTCTTTAAGGCATGTGGACAATTGCCTCTTTAGACCACCCTTTATTAGCCAGAGTGGAAAGTTCAGACACTGAAGGACAACTACTGTACTGAAGAGCTCAACATGTCTTTATGTTACAAGGGTAATATGTGGATGTAGAGTGATAAGATTATTGTAGTTAATATGGGTGTAGGATTGAACCCGCAGGGATCAGTTGATCACCAGTGGATCTGCTTTGAAGGAAGAAATGTACATAGATATTTTGGAATGTGAATACACATTTTTATTCTTTATTGTATGTATGGTGCAATTGGTAGATATGTTTAACAACTATATTTCATATTTTTAAAGTGAGCTCATGACATATTTTAAGTAGAAAAATTTAGTCCAGGTTTGAATATAGTAATATACACAGTTTGTATCAAGAATATATGGATCCTATAAAATGGTTTGTTTTACAGAAATAATGACAAAATATCCTTTTTTACAAGAGATCTTATTATGTGAACCAAAGTGTCTTTTGGGGTCTAAATATACTTAATGCAGGAAATGTAATCAGCATTTGCTTGTGACTTTGTCTTCGCAATTTCTTTTGACTTTGAGGTGTGTCCAATACATACAAAGTTTTACCATACATTATCGCTGGCTGAATCTGTCATCATCAAATGGTTGGGAAATCCAGAATGGCTTTGCCTTTACTGTAACTCTGCTCTTTTTAACTAAATGTGAAATCAACTCAGTCTTCAAGCCTTTTCTTTTGCAATGTCATCTTGTCTTATGTTCAGTAAGTGGGTGCACGCTGTAATGGAGAGGTCCTTACCATGACCTTAAATATATTTATAGACAGTTAAAAAGATTATCTCCAAGGTTCCTCAATTCTAGTCAGAACAAACCTTGTTACAGAAACTTCATAAAAGTAATCTTTATATCTCTATATTCTAGATCAGATGTCACCTTTTCTAAAAACGAATTTGCATAGTATGAAGCTTACATTTTTCTTTTTAAGTCCATTTATTCTGCTTTTTTGATGATTATATGACATGAACAGTTATTACGAAGTTTGTAGTATTGATAAATTTTTGATCCTTGCAATAAAATATTTGACTTATAAACCAATATTGGTAATAGTACAATATTTGGAAAGTTTTGTGGTTTTCCCACATTTACAATGGTTTCCCTTGGGCGCAATACACGTGCATTTTTTTGCATGCATATTACTACCACAAGGTCTGACTCAACCACATTTCTGAAGACCCGAACTGACAGCTTTCAGTGTCGGTCACCGGGACTGCAGTCAGGTAATAGGGATGCAAGCACCCATACACTTTTGAAGTGATCTGAACCCGGCAAGTTCAGCCGGCAGCCTAAAGTGTACGGTCATCTCCAAACTCTCCAACTGCAGCTGATGTCAGGGGAGAGAAGGGCTGGGCGTGTTGGATTTTTTTACCGCCTGACCATATTATACTGGGAGAGATAAGCTGGTGCCAGAACTGTCTGGCTGTGGTTTCACCTGCTATAGAGGAAACATGAATGTTTGGCTGTGCAAAACATTCATGTTTATAGAGAGATTGGGAGAGATGACTGTAGCCTAAATGAATTTTCGGCTGACAGTTTTAGAAAATGTATAGCTACCTTTACACTTGTGTAAAATCCCCTCTGGGCATCATGCATATTATAGAGTTGTGGGCTAAGTGCTGCCATTTGATATTTCTGTGGGGCACCAAATTCCATATACACTGCTCAAAAAAGTAAATGGAACACTTAAACAACACAATGTAACTCAATCAAACGTCTGTGAAATCACACTGTCCACTCAGGAAGCAACACTGATTGACAATCAATTTCACATGCTGTTATGCAAATGGAACAGACAACAGGTGGAAATTATAAGCAATTACCAAGACACCCCCAATAAAGGAGTGGCTCTTCAGGTGGTGACCACAGACCACTTCTCAGTTCCTATGCTTCCTAGCTAATGTTTTGGTCACTTTTTAATGCTGGCGGTGCTTTCACTCTAGTGGTAGCATGAGACAGAGTCTACAACTAACACAAGTGGCTCAGGTAGTGCAGCTAATCCAGGATGGCACATCAATGCGAGCTGTGGCTAGAGGGTTTGCTGTGTGTGTCAGCGTAGTGTCCAGAGCATGGAGGCGCTACCAGGAGACAGACCAGTACATCAGGAGATGTGGAGGAGGCCATAGGAGGGCAACAACCCAGCAGCAGGACCGCTACCTCCCCCTTTGTGCAAGGAGGAGCAGAAGGAGCACTGCCATAGCCCTGCAAAATAACCTCCAATAGGCCACAAATGTGCATGTGTCCACTCAAACAGTCAGAAACAGACTCCATGAGGGTGGTATGAGGGCCCAACATCCACAGGTGAGGGTTGTGCTTACAACCCAACACCATGCAGGACGTTTGGCATTTGCCAGAGAATACCAAGATTGGCAAATTCGCCACTGGCGCCCTGAGCTCTTCACAGATGAAAGCAAGTTTACACTGAGAACATGTGACAGACGTGACAGAGTCTGGAGAAGCCGTGGAGAACGTTCTGCTGCCTGCAACAACCTCCAGCATGACCTATTTGGTGGTGGGTCAGTAATGGTGTGGGGTGGCATTTCTTGGGGGGGGGGGGGGGGCGCACAGCCCTCCATATGCTTGCCAGAGGTAGCCTGACTGCCATTAGGTACCAAGCGGAGATCCGAGATGATACCCATTGCGAGACCGTATGCTGGTGTGGTTGGTTCCTCCTAATGCAAGACAATGTTAGACCTGTGTGGCTGGTGTGTGTGAGCATTGATGCTATGGACTAGCCCGCCCGTTTGACAGACCTGAATCCGATTGAGCACATCTGGGACATCATGTCTCACTCCTTTCACAAATGCCACATTGCATACAGACTGTCCAGGAGTTGGCGGATGCTTTAGTCCAGGTCTGGGAGGACATCCCTCAGTAGACCATCTGCCACCTCATCAGGAGCATGCCCAGGCATTGTAGGGAGGTCATACTGGCACGTGGAGGCCACACACACTACTGAGCCTCATTTTTACTTGTTTTAAGGACATTACATCAAAGTTGGATCAGCCTGTAGTGTGTTTTTCCACTTTGATTTTGAGTGTGACTCCATATTCAGACCTCCATGGGTTGATAAATTTGATTTCCATTGATAATTTTTGTGTGATTTTGTTGTCAGCACATTCAACTATGTAAATAGGAAATTAGTTAATTCATTCAGATCTAGGATGTGTTATCTTAGTGTTCCCTTTATTTTTTGAGCAGTGTATATTCTTTCCTAGAAGCAATTCTCTATACACCTATAACTATTAGGTAGCTGTAATATAATAGTGTGCATAAATCCTTAGTCAATATATTATGGTACTGACAAATATGGGGGTTCGGAGAGGCTCATTTAGAAACTCCTTCCTAAACAAAGACTGAGTCAGCCAATGAACTCATCTATAACCTTGGTGTGTATAATAAATTAAAAAAAAATGAAAAAAGTATTACACTATTTTGGCTACTGAAGAAAGGACTTATGGGGGTCCTGAAATGCATCTAGCCCACCTATAGACCATTTATCCCACTGGCATATCGCTACTTTGACATACCCAGGAATCCTAAATTGAAGTGCCCGATCATAAGCTATCAGCTGTTTAGTGATCTGGACTTCAGAGCGTGCTTCGCTCTCCATCTGCACAATGGACCTAAGGACATTGACGTCAAAATCCCTCAGGGTATAAGCAATTCGGCCACACTGTACACAATCTATGCTCCCTCCTGCTCTTACAATCGGCCTGCAGGTCTACAACAACCAGCTGTGGCTGCGCATGCTGCTATGTTAGAGGAGACCGGACAGGACAATGATTCTGCATGCCAAACCTTCTACAGCTTCTCTGCTTACCACTGACTATTAGGAATAGCTATGCATAGCACAAAACCCCAACGATCGAAGCATTCATTTGAAATATTCTACATGATCGGGCAATATACATTTCTTATAGGACTGTGTTATATTTTTTGCATCACTGCAGGACACTGTTTTTATTTTTTCAGGACCGTATATATTGATATGTATGCATCAAATGTTATCTACTAATCCGCAAGGGCCCTGTGGTATATGCTTATCTAAAATTAAACTTTCTATTGAAATTCTTTAATAAATGTGTAATAAAATTTATTACCATTTCTATATGTTATACAAACACTACAGATCCTACGAGATCTTGAACACGTGTATCTAAATATCAGTATGTGCAAGTAAACATGATAAAAGAGGACAATGTCTCAGAGGGCCTCTGGAAGAGAGGGGCTTCATGGGAAAATGTATATAAAAAAATGCATCATTTCTAAGTATGACCAGCTTGCTTCTCTTCATGTTCTAATATCTGTTTACTTTTTCTAGATAAGCTAACAGGTATATTGCCTATTTCCCTCTGAAATACAGCTGACCTTTGGGTATGTAGATAAAATCAAGTAGAATTGCTGACCATAAGCTTGAACTGAATCCAAAGGCCAGTCTGGAAGGTATATTTTAGGTAAAGGCCCTTTTACCTATTGAAATTGTACTATTATCAATGAACTTGCATACACGTCTTTATATTCCTTTATATTTAAGTAGCTAATACAAAACTATAAGCCTAGGTTTATATAGGCTCTGTCATAGTTTTCCTTCAGCAGTGACAAATGCAGCTGGCCGCTACGCCGAATGACAAATACCAACAGAGCCTGATGGTCCTTATTGGCTTTAATGGGATGTTTTGGGTTTCTGCTGGTGTTTGTAATTTTACTAGATTTTAACCGGACAAAATACAGCATTTTTTTGTCCAGTTAATTAAATGTAACCTGCAACGGAGGCTCTGAATGAACCTATCCTGTGTAGTGTTCTGAACCTTTTAATCTTTATACCTTGTTGTCCGTACTACTGTTTTTTAAAGTGTGTTATTGGGTCCTGTAGAACTGAAAACATGTGTTTATCATTAATAAATACAGATACACTGACATTCAGCTAATCTTGACTCTAGTAACTAGTGAACCCCATTTACCTGTTCATAAAGTACGCTGATATGAATGATGTAACATTAGGTTCATATCTTCATATACTGAGTATCATTAATGCTAGACATGTCATCAGTTCCATATTTCATTGCTGTACACTTTGTTAAACTGGAGGTCAGAGCTTTTAACATTACATTCCACGTGGACAGCTGTCACCTCTTTTAGCGGACCCTCATGCCTCCAGTTCAGAGATCTAGTAACAGACCCCGTCATGGACTGGACACTGCTTTGGTTACATAAGTCAATTCCATCTCTGATCATTACAAGGGCATGAAATATTTACCAAGAATAAATGTAAAGGTGAAGTATCTGCTTTCTGAAGCCTCCTATCTACTTAGTGTAATGAAATCTAATATTTAAAGGGCATGACTTCCCCTTCATTCTAGATTTCATTAATCACATTTTCTTCCTTTGCATGAAAGAAACCATTCATGTATGTCATATTTTTCCTCATTTATAAGCTAATGTTTCCTTTACCATTTAATACAGGTGGGAGAATTCTAATGGGCAGAAAATGCAGAAAAAAAAGTTTCTAGATAGATAGATGGATGGATGGATGGATGGATGGATGGAAAGATAGATATAGATACCACACACACATATGCCCATTTTATTTGTTATTGACACACACGATGCACTACTGATCTATGTAAGAAAAATCTTAATTTAGATGAATCAATCACACTGCCAGGAGAAACACACAGATGCACAAGGTTCATGTGGGTATATCATATGACATTTTAAAAAGGCCATCAAGATGTCATCGATGTATTTCTGATTTTTCACATATTTTTTGTGTAAACCATGCACTTATGAAGGCTGCAGGTTATTCAGGTTAATTTCACTATGAAGCCGGTATGGAATCTAATGTTCACTAAAGCACTGTGCATTAAAGGAAAAGACAACACTCGGCCTTAGCAAATGAAAGCATGGAGCTTAATGAAGTTTCCATGGACATTTAGTTTGTAAATTACCATTCAGAAGATGAAGATCACACAGGTGGAGGAATGAAATACTATAGAGACAGTCAACAAAAACAAATGATCTATTATAGAGAATCTGTCACCTCCATATGAGGTACAGATGTAGCAGAGTTAATAGTCAGCCTTGGTGCATTAACACAAATTAGCCTTGGTGCATTAACACTATGTTACATTTGTGGAGAGAGGCAGACACCAGCAGTTAGGTCATAGGAAGGCTAGAATTACATATGTCCAGAGTCCTGCTCAATTGAAAATCGACACAACTGATGCCAGAAGTGTAAAGTGCATCAGTTGGCATCCACTGTTTAGGATCCAGTGTTAAAGGGGTACTCCACTGGTAAAACATTTTTGTTTTTTAAATCAATTGGTGCCAGAAAGTTAAACAGATTTGTAAATTACTTCTATTAAAAAATATTAATCCTTCCAGTACTTATCAGCAGCTGTTATGATCCACAGGAAGTTCTTTTCTTTTCGAATTTCCTTTCTGCCTGACCACAGGGCTCTCTGCTGACACCTCTGTCCATGTCAGGAACTGTCCAGAGTAGGAGCAAATCCCCATAGAAAACCTATCCTGCTTTGGACAGTTCCTAACATGGACAGAGGTGCCTCCTCTAGTCCCAGTGGTGTTGTTAAAGTAGGAAAGGACGGCACCAGGGTATGGTGCGCCGTGCTCGTGGATCATATAATTACAATGGAAAAAGAAGAAATCCCAGCACCAGCGGCTTTGATGCAAGTAAAAGGATTTATTTGTAACACAGCATGTATACATGCTGTATTACAAATAAATCCTTTTACTTGCATCAAAGCCGCTGGTGGCGGGATTTCTTCTTTTTCCATTTAATTTTTGTGCGTGCCGGACAGGGGAAGCAGCAAGATACGTTCCCCTGTCCAGCGGCTGTGTAGCTTGTTTCACCATCCGGAGTCCAACTTGAGACGCTGGATGAATGTCAACTGTCCTATTGAATTGAACAGGATCAGTTCTGCAATCAGTTTCCCTCCGGTACGAGCCATGGGGAAACTCATTCGGACAACTGACATATGTAAAAGCGGCCTAAGATAAACCTAACAATACCTATGTTTTCTGAAAGAGAAGGAAGAAGGCCACAGCACCAATCTAAAGACTCCAGTATCTTTGTGCCAAAGGAACTTAACTGGTTTCTAAAAAAAAATACAGTTATGGCTACATGTTAACCTTTATCAAACAGGTGTAAATGATTACCATTAATGGTAAACACACCTTCCCCAATACTTTATTGGTTACATTTGATCTCAAGGTTCATAGTCATAGCAACCACTTTGTACACACTTCATCGTGCTTCAATCTATACAATAAAAAAATACCCTCTATTATATTAGGATCCTCCTTACATCAATCCGCTCCACTTACTTTACAAGATCAGAGACATACTTGAATAATATAAATAGGCTTGGTTCAGCCAAAACACATCCTGATCCAATAAATTTCTACACGGGGAGCGTTAGTTTAGGTGTAAAGATACATGTCAAAGTAAATTATTGTTTTTGTATATACATCATCTCATCATGTGTAGGCAAAAAATTAAGACCACAATCTACCAGCCCCTGAAGGAAAACATAGGAAAATCTATAAGCAGTTAAAGGGGTAGTTTAGTTAAGTAAAATATCATTTATTTAATTCCATCATGTAATGATAAATATAACTTCTTAAGCAAGTAATTAAAAGTAACTGTAACACTCACGTTTCTGAAGACAGGAACTCCGGTGTATGTGGATCCGCTGGACCTGTGTGGCAGATGACTCCGACCGTGCCAGAGAGCGGAGTCTAAGGTGCCGCTGGTTTTCACCAGATCCTGCAGCAAAGTGGGATGGATTTGCAGCTGCAGGCGACAACCAGGTCATTACCCCTGGCATGGCTCGACCACACAGGCGGCTGAGGAGATGCGAGGCACTGGAGGGATGAGGCAACTTGTAGTCTGGATAGCAGAAGGTCAGGGCAGGCGGCACAGTAGCATAGTCAGGACGTAGTAGTAGTTCAGTAGGCAGGCGGCAGAGGAGCAAGTTCAAGTCACAAAAGCAGGATATCTGGTACACAGCAAGGCAATACAATGGAACACTTTCTCTAGGGCACAAGGCAACAAAGATCTGGCAGAGAATTGAGGTGGTTGGAGGAATTTATAAACAAGCCACAGGTGGATTACATTAATGAACGTACTGGCCCTTTAAATCTTAAAGCTCCGGCGCGCACACGCCCTAAGGGACGGGGACACGCGCACCGGAGCAGAGAGGTGGAGGGAGAGGCAGGAGAAATACCCAGAGAGTGATGGACTGGGGCTTGTCTGCAGGCGCGTCCCGCGATGCGAGTCCCAGCCCCGTCGGCAGCAGAAGGTAAGGGGACCATGCTCTCACGGCCAGCGTGTGTGGCCGGAGTGCATAGCGTAACAGTAATTCTTCATTGCAGAGCTATATGAAGCACAAAAATGTGCAAAATGCAGGAAAATTAGCCATCCTGCGACTACTCTGTCTCAGCTTTCTTCCCCTAACTGCCTCTGGCCCCCACCCTTGGAGACAGAGTCCATGTAAGCCACGCCTCCAGAAGCAACTGCACAGAAGAAAGATCTGATAACTCTGAGGAAAGAAGTGAAAGGGAAAGGGTTTACAGATAGACTTTGACTTTTTGGGAATGCTGGGAGATGTAGTTTTGCAACAGATGGAGGCAACCATTTTGTATATTATTGCTATATAGTACAAAAGATGGAAGCAGGATGGGAATGATTGTTTAGTAACGCTCTGAGGGTTAGGGCCAAGGGACTGGGGAAGAAAACGGCAGTTAGGAGGAAGTGAGCACAGAGCAGTAGCAAAGGATGATGGAACCTGTAGTTTAAAGACAACATGTGGGGAAGGGAACAAGTAGGAGGGCAGAAAGGTGTATTAGAGCCACACACAGGAGATTTAATAGGTCATAGTAGAATAATAAATGCAAGGTTAATGTCATAAGCTAATCTGAGTTTTTTTTTTTTTTTTTTTTTTATTCCGTTCATTGGATAACCCCTTTAACTTTATTTTGAAATATTGAAACCATTCATGTAGAAATAGAAGATGAAAGATAAAGGACTCCTAATTAAAGAGTAGTGAATTGATTCGAAACAAATTAAATTTTTTTTTTCGATTTTAGGTAATTCGGATTTTTCCGAATCTGAATTTCACATAATTGCCTTGGGGTCCTGCACTTACATAGTGGCAAGGCATATATTCTATGCCGGCAGCTCAGATCACATTCACTGGGCTGGGCGCAGAGAGCTCTGATGGCACATGCATTGCCGCTCACACTTTACATTCACTGGGTTGGGCATTAAATCCAATAAATAGCAGCTTCACAGGGAATCATCCTGAAAATAATTTTGGCATGTTTTACTGTTAATATGTCTACTTTAGTAACATTTGTGTTCCCTATAAGAGCACTCACTGGACACTGCATGTATGTATAGTATAAACATAGTAGGGGAGATTTATCAAAGCTGTCTATGTCCCACATCAATATAGACCAAACTACAGAGCGTTAGGCCTGTCTATTGAGTGCCTAATTTATGCCTTGATAAATCCTGCACACGGACTTCAGGATCTATGCTTTAGACTGTATTTAAACCTGCTCCAGATGGTCTGACGTTTCGGCGTACTTTCAGCCGATGCAACTTGTCACTGAAAAGTCACTTTTGACAAATTCAGCACCAATGCATTTTGCCGTCTAAAATAGACTAGAATGCATCATGTTCTAAAAATCCTAAAAAATCGCAAAAAAGTCGCACATCTACTAAAAGTCTATCCATCTACTCCTACTCACTGTCCAGCAACACTGACCCCGCTTGAACCACTCTTACACCAGGTACCCTCTGACCTCAGGACATCCACATCCATTCCCGATAAGTCACCAGAACCTATTTAGGCTCCAGTGACTATTCATACCAAATTTGGACCTAGGTCCTGACAATTGAGCTTTGGCAACCCATAGCCTAACAACTTTTCAAACCGAACCCTTAGCAGGCTGTTAGTTCACTCAGCTAAATCTGTCTTGGTGATAGCCTTCGCCAAGCCCTGTAAGCTTTTTTTGCATGGTGATATGTTGTTATCTTGGAAGCCCTGCAAGATATCCTCTTGTGTAGCTAAGATTCTTCAACCCTAACCTGCAGGCAGTACACATGATTAGTCAGCTCACTGTCCTTTTCTGTGACACTCCACATGCCTTGGTAGGCAACCTTGAGGTACACCTCATGAGACGGCAGCCCATGGCTCCCATAGAATGAAAATAAATGAAGCAGTTGCGTGCATGTGTGACCCACAGCTCTATTTTAATGGTCCCAGTTCTTGAGATCAAAGGAGGCCCCAGTGATTGGACTTTTCAAGTTGGGAAAACACCTTTAATTTAAATTTACAATGATAAGAGATTTAGCTTTACATAATCACTATTGGGATCACCTGGGGCACAGCATCCAACTCCTGTGGCAATGGTTGTAATTAGAGAATCTACATTTATAAGAGGTTTCCCAATACTAAATGGCATCTTGTTTAATAGAAAATGCTTAAATGGACACCTTTACATTTAAAGAGTTAATCAAAACAATTTGACTTGTCAAAAGAGATAGAAGAAAAGATCGCAAAATATGAATAATTGTCTGCACATTTTTTTCATTAACCCCTTAAGGACGCAGGACGTAAATGTACGTCCTGGTGCGGTGGTACTTAACGCACCAGGACGTACATTTACATCCTAAGCATAACCGCGGGCATTGGAGCGATGCCCGTGTCATGCGCGGCTGATCCCGACATCTGCGGCAGTGCGCGATTTGAATGAATGATCGGATCGCCCGCAGCGCTGCTGCGGGGATCCGATCATTCATAACGCCGCACGGAGGTCCCCTCTCCTTCCTCCTTGCGGCTCCCGGCGTCTCCTGCTCTGGTCTTTGATCGAGCAGACCAGAGCAGAAGATGACCGAAAACACTGATCTGTTCTATGTCCTATACATAGAACAGATCAGTATTAGCAATCATGGTATTGCTATGAATAGTCCCCTATGGGGACTATTCAAGTGTAAAAAAAAAATGTAAAAAAATGTAAAAGTAAAAGTAAAAAAAAGTGAAAAATCCCCTCCCCCAATAAAAAAAGTAAAACGTCAGTTTTTTCCTATTTTAACCCCAAAAAGCGTAAAAATTTTTTTTTATAGACATATTTGGTATCGCCGCGTGCGTAAATGTCCGAAATATTAAAATAAAATGTTAATTATCCCGTACGGTGAACTGCGTGAACAAAAAAAAAAAAAAGTCCAAAATTCCTACTTTTTTAATGCATTTTATTTAAAAAAAAATTATAAAAAATGTATTAAAAGTTTTTTATATGCAAATGTGGTATAAAAAAAAAGTACAGATCATGGCGCAAAAAATGAGCCCCCATACCGCCGCTTATACGGAAAAATAAAAAAGTTATAGGTCATCAAAATAAAGGGATTATAAACGTACTAATTTGGTTAAAAAGTTTGTGATTTTTTTTAAGCGCAACAATAATAGAAAAGTATGTAATAATGGGTATCATTTTAATCGTATTGACCCTCAGAATAAAGAACACACGTCATTTTTACCATAAATTGTACGGCGTGAAAATGAAACCTTCCAAAATTAGCAAAATTGCGTTTTTCCTTTTAATTTCCCCACAAAAATAGTGTTTTTTGGTTGCGCCATACATTTTATGATATAATGAGTTATGTCATTACAAAGGACAACTGGTCGCGCAAAAAACAAGCCCTCATACTAGTCTGTGGATGAAAATATAAAAGAGTTATGATTTTTAGAAGGCGTGGAGGACAAAATGAAAACGTAAAAATTAAATTGTCTGAGTCCTTAAGGCCAAAATGGGCTGAGTCCTTAAGGGGTTAAAAGGGAATTGTCAAAAAACTCCTTTTTATTCCCTCTAAAAGGATATCCATAGAAGAGGGTTCCCCATCAAAACCTGTATCCAGGCAGAGTGGAGATCATGTACAAAAATTGGCTTTTAGTTTGGAGGACCCCGGGTGTCTGTATATTACTTGGATTTCTTGTTGATTTTAATGGTAACTGTGCAATTCCTCATTTCCCCTGTGGTGGTGCTACAGTGGAATTGGACACTTACACTTAGGTTTTCTCGTAACCTAAAGCTGATCACTGGGGTACCAGTAGTGTGACACCCTGTGATAACCTTTTTATCAAACTCTTCAAACTAAATGGCATTTTTTTAAGTAGACAACTCTTAAGGAGTTTGTAAGGAGATGCTGGATTGTGGCAAGGAGATTACATTATTTTAACAGGTGTCAACCGTTAAGTATTTAAGCAATGTAGGAAAGGATAGAGCTGATATACATGCAGTTTGTATTTTTATTTTAAATAATATAAATAGCCCATTTTATCAGACCTGGTACAAAAACCCAAGAAATTTGTATTAAATAATACAATGTGCTCCCATCCCCCCATTTGTTCTACTGATCACAATGCACAGAGCTGGTAACTGAAACCACTGTAAGTAAAATCATTTAACTAGCTAAGTAATATGGTTTCATTGATCAGGGCTGTGGTTGTGAATGAAAATTTAACACCAATGGTTTCAACCGGAACTTTTTTTTTTTTTGTTAAAACATTGGGTGCTAAATGACTGAAATATTACTCCACTGGAAAGCATTCAGCATAGGTCATAGCTGAAGGGCACTGAAAATGTGTGTATGGGGGGGGGGGGGGGGGGGTCTTAATTACAGAAAAGCTTCAGTTACCAACAAAACCCGCCTGCACACAATTCATTGTAATAATTCACATACATACTAAAATATTATGAAAGAAAGTATGAAATTAAATCCAAAAAAAGATACTTAAAAACAAAGAAGTCAACTATTGTAGACTTGTCAGATTTCTTAATGACTCAAACCCAGACAGTCATTTTTCTTCTTTTTAACTCTATGGTGTTTGACAAAGCTGTCATGTGATATTAAACATGATCTCAAACCTGTGAACATGAACCTTTGCCCTTGCTTTCAAATCTGAAATGTAAATTTGGCTAGCTTACAAAATCCCTTCGACAGCCTGGGTCTGAAAGTTTGCACTCCAGTTTGAATTGAAATGGTACAATGCCGGGGTCAGCCTAACACAAAACACCAGGGCCACTAGACATAACACAGACTCTTTATTTCTAAATACCATTATAGTATTTGTAAGACACATCCCCCCCCCCCCCCCCCCCGCCTGTCGCAAATGGGCACCAACTTTCATTTATGCTTTCAAAGCTTTTTGTCATGTATTTTGTGTTTTTAATAATTTATTCTAATTCACAACCTTAAATTCATCTTTACACAAAATATATAGTAAAAGAAAGGACACCTAAATGTATTTGACTTTATGGATTACATTATTAAATTATATATATATATATATATATATATATATATATATATATATATATATATATTTTTTTTTTTTTTTTTGTTTTATATATATATTTTTTTGTTTTTGCATTTTGTTTTTATACACATGTACTAGTTGCTAAATATAAACCACACTAGACAGATTTAACACATTTTCTCTCTATGTATAATAATAAAACTCTGGCAATAGTTTCAAAGAAAATAATATTATGAAAATATGATCTTGTTTCATGGAAAAGACCTTCTCTTTTCCTGGAAATATGCCTGGACTATTATGTTTAGCTTTAACCCCATAAGGATACAACCAATTATGTCCTTATAGGGAATCCGTAACCACAAAAATGCTGTGTAATCTACAGACATCATGTTATAGAGCAATAAGAACTGAGCAGATTGATCTATAGTTTTGGGGAAAAGGATTCAGGACAACATAGAATTTCTTGGTTGAAATCCCTCTCCCTTCTGTGCTTAGGAGTCCAGTGGGCGGTCTCACTCAATAATGAGCATATAGATATCCTTTTTAGGGCCACTTACTGGACTAAGGTAAAAATGAACGGGGACTTGCATGATGAATTGCAGATTTTTGGATTTGCTTAACCACACTCCTGTAGCGATGTAATGTCAAGGCTAAAGGTAAATTTAAAACAGACCTCTTTTCTTTGTTTCTGCTGAATCTCAATCGATCATGGCATTTTATATGTAATTCTATTGAGATTTATATTTTATTAAACTCATTACCACAGGGTGGAAGCTGTCAATCATTGCCACCCATTCACTGGTAATTGTGCAGGTGGCACTGCTTTGTTCTAAGGAACCATGTACTATAGAAGGTATGGAAGCTGGCCTTTCTGGGAGTTGTAATTATGCAACAGCTGGAGGTACACTAGTTGGGAAATACACCCTTTAGATAATATATTAAAAAAGGGGAACATTTTTGTTATGCATTGAATATTTTTTATATGCCGAAACCAGAATATCCTTTTACATACTTCTTCTACTAGTAAGAGAAACGATCACATAAAAACATAAGTCTGGAGCATGAGGCAGATCAGTTTGCCGTGTCACACACTAGCTTTGTGGAGGAGCTCCAACTGCTATAAAGGCAGATATAACAGGCGCCAGTTTAACAGGTGGACATGTTATCTCAATTGGCAATGAGACAGAGATGCTTTTTCAGGTGAGGCAGAAGCAACCTATCAATGTAGCGCCACCTGCTGTTCACAAGTTGTTCTTCAGCAGAGTTTAAGACATTTGACTCACAGCGTGACAAACATGCCTTTACTCCTGCTCGGAAGGATAAGAAATCAGCTGTGTTTTACTATAGAGACATTTTGGCACCTCTTTCTCACATATACTTAAATAGAGAATCGTGCTTATGTGTTTTTCGTACATTTGACATATCTGACTATATTACATAGCTTTGAATTAAAGGGGTTCTCCGGTGCTTACACATCTTATCCCCTATCCAAAGAATAGGGGATAAGATGCCTGATCGCGGGAGTCCCGCCGCTGGGGACCCCAGGGATCATGCACGCGGCACCCCGTTTGTAATCAGTCCCCGGAGCGTGTTCGCTTCGGGTCTGATTACCGACGACCACAAGGCCGGCGTCGTGTGACGTCACGCCTCCGCCCCCGTGTGACGTCACGCTTCGCCCCTCAATGCAAGCCTATGGGAGGGGGCGTGATTGTGTAAGCATTGGAGAACCCCTTTAAATTAAAACTCACCACGTCAATGGAATGAAGATTAATGCTAGTGGTAGATCATCATTCAATGGTATCATGTCATTTATAGCTGATCAAGCAAACCAGCTGATCAACCAAAATCACACACAATACCTTAGACCAGGGGTTCTCAACCAGCGGTACGCGTACCCCTAGGGGTATGCCAAGGGTTATGCAGGGGTACAGCAATTCGCGGACAAATGCTGGTCATGCATTGGCCAGTATTTTTCAGCACAGAACGGGGATTGGACGCTGCAGTCCCCGTGGCAGCTCTCTATTGTATATTGTACCGTGGCCACTTTAAGTGAGCTGCAGTGGCTGCTGGGCCTGACGTGTGACTTCCCTGACGTTGCTCGGAGGTGCCGACACAGCGCAGAAGGACGTCACCCATCAGTCTCACCGAACAGGATAGACGCAGGCCTGGTAAGCATGTTAAACTAAGCGTAACACCGCAGTATGGGAGGGTGTTATTGTATGTATCTCATATATTGGCCCAGGGGGATCTGAGGGGGGAATAATGGCACAAGGGCATTAAGATGGAGGGGTGGGGGGGTAATGGCAAAAGGGGATTAAGATGGAGGGGGGATAATGGCAAAAGTGGATTAAGATGGAGGGGGGATAATGATAAAAGGGTATCAGAGAGAGGGGGTAATCTTTATCCCCCCTCCATCTTTTAGCCATTATTTACCCCTCCCTCTGATTCCCTTTTGCCATTATCCGATTATCAGAGCGAGGGGGATATAATGGTACAACGGGATTAAGATGAAGGGGGGAATAATGGCATAAGTGGATTAAGTATCGCATTTGAATTGCATTAGTATCACATTAGAAAGGTAAGCACACGCTATTATGAAATTAAGTACTTTTATGACATATTTTGTCCGCGGGTACCACTCGTGCATAAGTTCTGCGTGAGGGGTACCCACGGACATACTTTCACCCTTTGGGGGTACAGTCACGAAAAAGGTTGAGAACCACTGCTTTAGACTACTGCAATAGCACTTGTATTGCAGTGAATGAATTATCAATCAGAGAGTGCATGTTAAAGGAGTTATCCAGCCTAGAAAAATGTATCCCCTATCCAAATGAAAGAGATAAGTGAATGGAGTTAAAGTGAATAAAGGGCGTGTGCCGTCTCCTGCTCCGTGAAGGAGGAGAGCCAAGGTGTCGGGCAGGAGATCGTGGAAGGCCCCAGCATTCCTACCCCTACAATCTCCAGTCTGATGCCCCAGGTCTCCTCCTTCACAGAGCGAGAGTCGGCGCGCTCCCACAATTCATCTCTATGGGAAAGCCGCAGCGCTGTACTTGAGTATCTCCAGCTCTTCCATTGAGATGCATGAAGGGGGCGTGTTGACCGCAGCTCCTTGCAGGAGAAGAGCAGGGGCACGGGTAGGAGATCACGGGGAGGGGGAGGGGTGGGGTCCCAGTGGTCAGACCCCCCCCCCCCCCCCCCCCCCCCCGATCTGTTACTTATCCCATATCCTTTGAATAGGGGGATACATTTTTCTAAGCTGGCATACTCCTTGAAGCATCTCCCTCATAATATCATATATTTTTATTCTTGATATACACTAATACAAATGGCAACCATACGACGTTGAGGTTACAATATAATCTGTGTACTGTAATTGTAACACTCTTGTTCTTCCTTTTTTAAATCATATTTTTATAAAAAATAATTGTTTTAACATAGAAATTAACAAAAATAAGAATGGTACAAAAGCAGGTCCAATTACGCTAAATAGCGACAAATCAGTGTAAAATCGGTTATGAAGCACATTTGTGACAAAAGGACCATAGGGTAAATTGCATAACAGGAGGAAAGTGAGCTAACAATGGGAAACACCCCTGAGGAAGTCACCAGTAGGTGACGGAACACGTGGGGTTCAGGAGGACACCTGTACAGGGATTTTTTACTGCACTACCTCTGGTTCTTGCATTTCCCAGCTTCCTGTCTGTCATATCTGTGGATCAGGTTGTATACTATATATGTCACGATGCCGGCTGGCAGATAGTGGATCCTCTGTGCCAGAGAGGGATTGGCGTGGACCGTGCTAGTGGACCGGTTCTAAGCCACTACTGGTTTTCACCAGAGCCCGCCGCAAAGCGGGATGGTCTTGCTGCGGCGGTAGTGACCAGGTCGTATCCACTAGCAACGGCTCACCTCTCTGGCTGCTGAAGATAGGCGCGGTACAAGGGAGTAGGCAAAAGCAAGGTCGGACGTAGCAGAAGGTCGGGGCAGGCAGCAAGGATCGTAGTCAGGGGCAACGGCAGAAGGTCTGGAAACACAGGCAAGGAACACACAAGGAACGCTTTCACTGGCACTAAGGCAACAAGATCCGGCAAGGGAGTGCAGGGGAAGTGAGGTGATATAGGGAAGTGCACAGGTGAACACACTAATTGGAACCACTGCGCCAATCAGCGGCGCAGTGGCCCTTTAAATCGCAGAGACCCGGCGCGCGCGCGCCCTAGGGAGCGGGGCCGCGCGCGCCGGGACAGAACAGACGGAGAGCGAGTCAGGTAGGGGAGCCGGGGTGCGCATCGCGAGCGGGCGCTACCCGCATCGCGAATCGCATCCCGGCTGGCAGCGGAATCGCAGCGCCCCGGGTCAGAGGACGTGACCGGAGCGCTGCCGCGGGGAGAGTGAAGCGAGCGCTCCGGGGAGGAGCGGGGACCCGGAGCGCTCGGCGTAACAGTACCCCCCCCCTTGGGTCTCCCCCTCTTCTTAGAGCCTGAGAACCTGAGGAGCAGACTTTTGTCTAGGATGTTGTCCTCAGGTTCCCAGGATCTCTCTTCAGGACCACAACCCTCCCAGTCCACTAAAAAAAAATTTTTCCCTCTGACCTTTTTGGCAGCTAAAATTTCTTTGACCGAGAAGATGTCCGAGGAGCCGGAAACAGGAGTGGGAGGAACAGATTTGGGAGAAAAACGGTTGAGGATGAGTGGTTTGAGAAGAGAGACGTGAAAGGCATTAGGGATACGAAGAGAGGGAGGAAGAAGAAGTTTATAAGAGACAGGATTAATTTGACACAAAATTTTGAAAGGACCAAGATAGCGTGGTCCCAACTTGTAGCTAGGGACACGGAAGCGGACATATTTAGCGGAGAGCCATACCTTGTCTCCAGGGGAAAAAACGGGGGGAGCTCTTCTTTTCTTATCCGCGAACTTCTTCATGCGTGATGAAGCCTGTAAGAGAGAATTTTGGGTCTCTCTCCATATGATGGAAAGGTCACGAGAAATTTCATCCACAGCGGGCAGACCAGAGGGCAAGGGAGTAGGGAGGGGGGGAAGAGGGTGACGGCCGTACACCACGAAAAATGGGGATTTGGAGGAAGACTCAGAGACCCTGAAGTTATACGAGAATTCGGCCCATGGGAGGAGATATGCCCAGTCATCCTGGCGGGAGGAAACAAAATGTCGCAAATAATCACCCAAGATCTGGTTAATCCTTTCTACTTGTCCATTGGACTGGGGATGATATGCAGAAGAAAAATTTAATTTAATCTTGAGTTGTTTACAGAGAGCCCTCCAGAATTTAGACACGAATTGGACGCCTCTATCCGAGACAATCTGCGTAGGCAACCCGTGAAGACGAAAAATGTGTACAAAAAATTGTTTAGCCAACTGAGGCGCAGAAGGAAGACCAGGAAGAGGGATGAAATGTGCCATTTTGGAGAATCGATCAACGACCACCCAAATAACAGTGTTGCCACGGGAAGGGGGTAAATCAGTAATAAAATCCATACCAATCAGAGACCAAGGCTGTTCGGGGACAGGCAGAGGATGAAGAAAACCAGCGGGCTTCTGGCGAGGAGTCTTATCCCGGGCACAGATAGTGCAGGCTCGCACAAAGTCCACAACATCCGTCTCCAGAGTCGGCCACCAATAGAAGCGGGAGATGAGTTGCACAGATTTCTTGATACCCGCATGACCTGCGAGATGGGAGGAGTGACCCCATTTGAGGATTCCGAGGCGTTGGCGAGGAGAAACAAAGGTCTTTCCTGGAGGAGTCTGCCTGATGGAGGCAGGAGAAGTGGAGATCAGGCAGTCAGGTGGAATGATGTGTTGCGGAGAGAGTTCAACTTCTGAGGCATCCGAGGAACGAGAGAGAGCATCGGCCCTAATGTTCTTATCGGCAGGACGAAAGTGAATCTCAAAATTAAATCGGGCAAAGAACAGAGACCACCGGGCCTGGCGAGGATTCAGCCGTTGGGCAGACTGGAGGTAGGAGAGGTTCTTGTGGTCGGTGTAGATAATAACAGGAGAACTTGATCCCTCCAGCAGATGCCTCCATTCCTCAAGTGCTAATTTAATGGCTAGAAGCTCTCGATCCCCGATGGAGTAGTTCCTCTCCGCTGGAGAGAAGGTCCTAGAGAAAAAACCACAAGTGACAGCATGCCCGGAAGAATTTTTTTGTAGAAGAACAGCTCCAGCTCCCACTGAGGAGGCATCAACCTCCAATAGGAAGGGTTTGGAAGGGTCAGGTCTGGAGAGGACGGGAGCCGAAGAAAAGGCAGACTTGAGTCGTTTAAAGGCGTCTTCTGCTTGAGGAGGCCAGGACTTGGGATCAGCATTTTTTTTGGTTAAAGCCACGATAGGAGCCACAATGGTAGAAAAATGTGGAATAAATTGCCTGTAATAATTGGCGAACCCCAAAAAGCGTTGGATAGCACGGAGTCCGGAGGGGCGTGGCCAATCTAAGACGGCAGAGAGTTTGTCTGGATCCATCTGTAGTCCCTGGCCAGAGACCAAATATCCTAGAAAAGGAAGAGATTGGCATTCAAACAGACATTTCTCAATTTTGGCATAGAGTTGGTTGTCACGAAGTCTCTGAAGAACCATACGGACATGCTGGCGGTGTTCTTCTAGATTGGCAGAAAAAATTAGGATATCGTCCAGATATACAACAACACAGGAGTATAACAGATCACGAAAAATTTCATTGACAAAGTCTTGGAAGACGGCAGGGGCGTTGCACAGTCCAAAGGGCATGACCAGATACTCAAAGTGTCCATCTCTGGTGTTAAATGCCGTTTTCCACTCGTCCCCCTCTCTGATGCGGATGAGGTTATAGGCGCCTCTTAAGTCCAATTTAGTGAAGATGTGGGCACCTTGGAGGCGATCAAAGAGTTCAGAGATGAGGGGTAAGGGGTAGCGGTTCTTAACCGTGATTTTATTAAGACCGCGGTAGTCAATGCAAGGACGTAGGGAGCCATCTTTTTTGGACACAAAGAAAAATCCGGCTCCGGCAGGAGAGGAGGATTTACGGATAAAGCCCTTTTTTAGATTCTCCTGGACGTATTCGGACATGGCAAGAGTCTCTGGGGCAGAGAGAGGATAAATTCTGCCCCGGGGTGGAGTAGTGCCCGGGAGGAGGTCGATAGGGCAATCATAAGGCCTGTGAGGAGGTAGAGTCTCAGCTTGTTTTTTGCAGAAAACATCCGCGAAGTCCATATAGGCCTTAGGGAGACCGGTTACTGGAGGAACCACAGAGTTACGGCAAGGGTTACTGGGAACCGGTTTTAGACAGTTCTTGGAACAAGAGGACCCCCAACTCTTGATCTCCCCAGTGGACCAATCCAGGGTAGGGGAATGAAGTTGAAGCCAGGGAAGTCCAAGGAGAATTTCCGAGGTGCAATTGGGGAGGACCAAAAGTTCAATCCTCTCATGATGAGATCCGATGCTCATAAGAAGGGGCTCCGTGCGGAAACGTATGGTACAGTCCAATCTTTCATTATTTACACAATTGATGTAGAGGGGTCTGGCGAGACTGGTCACCGGGATGTTGAACCTGTTGACGAGAGAGGCCAAAATAAAATTTCCTGCAGATCCAGAGTCCAAGAAGGCCACTGTAGAGAAGGAGAAGGCAGAGGCAGACATCCGCACAGGCACAGTAAGACGTGGAGAAGCAGAGTAGACATCAAGGACTGTCTCACGTTTGTGCGGAGTCAGCGTACGTCTTTCCAGGCGGGGAGGACGGATAGGACAATCTCTCAGGAAGTGTTCGGTACTAGCACAGTACAGGCAGAGGTTCTCCATACGGCGTCGTGTCCTCTCTTGAGGTGTCAGGCGAGACCGGTCGACCTGCATAGCCTCCACGGCGGGAGGCACAGGAACAGATTGCAGGGGACCAGAGGAGAGAGGAGCCGAGGAGAAGAAACGCCTCGTGCGAACAGAGTCCATATCTTGGCGGAGTTCCTGACGCCTTTCGGAAAAACGCATGTCAATGCGAGTGGCTAGGTGAATAAGTTCATGTAGATTAGCAGGAATTTCTCGTGCGGCCAGAACATCTTTAATGTTGCTGGATAGGCCTTTTTTGAAGGTCGCGCAGAGGGCCTCATTATTCCAGGACAATTCTGAAGCAAGAGTACGGAATTGTACGGCATACTCGCCAACGGAAGAATTACCCTGGACCAGGTTCAACAGGGCAGTCTCAGCAGAAGAGGCTCGGGCAGGTTCCTCAAAGACACTTCGGATTTCCGAGAAGAAGGAGTGTACAGAGGCAGTGACGGGGTCATTGCGGTCCCAGAGCGGTGTGGCCCATGACAGGGCTTTTCCGGACAGAAGGCTGACTACGAAAGCCACCTTAGACCTTTCAGTGGGAAACAGGTCCGACATCATCTCCAGATGCAGGGAACATTGGGAAAGAAAGCCACGGCAAAACTTAGAGTCCCCATCAAATTTATCCGGCAAGGATAAGCGTATCCCAGGAGCGGCCACTCGCTGCGGAGGAGGTGCAGGAGCTGGCGGAGGAGATGACTGCTGAAGCTGTGGTAGTAACTGTTGTAGCATAACGGTCAGTTGAGACAGCTGTTGGCCTTGTTGCGCTATCTGTTGTGACTGCTGGGCGACCACCGTGGTGAGGTCAGCGACAACTGGCAGAGGAACTTCAGCGGGATCCATGGCCGGATCTACTGTCACGATGCCGGCTGGCAGATAGTGGATCCTCTGTGCCAGAGAGGGATTGGCGTGGACCGTGCTAGTGGACCGGTTCTAAGCCACTACTGGTTTTCACCAGAGCCCGCCGCAAAGCGGGATGGTCTTGCTGCGGCGGTAGTGACCAGGTCGTATCCACTAGCAACGGCTCACCTCTCTGGCTGCTGAAGATAGGCGCGGTACAAGGGAGTAGGCAAAAGCAAGGTCGGACGTAGCAGAAGGTCGGGGCAGGCAGCAAGGATCGTAGTCAGGGGCAACGGCAGAAGGTCTGGAAACACAGGCAAGGAACACACAAGGAACGCTTTCACTGGCACTAAGGCAACAAGATCCGGCAAGGGAGTGCAGGGGAAGTGAGGTGATATAGGGAAGTGCACAGGTGAACACACTAATTGGAACCACTGCGCCAATCAGCGGCGCAGTGGCCCTTTAAATCGCAGAGACCCGGCGCGCGCGCGCCCTAGGGAGCGGGGCCGCGCGCGCCGGGACAGAACAGACGGAGAGCGAGTCAGGTAGGGGAGCCGGGGTGCGCATCGCGAGCGGGCGCTACCCGCATCGCGAATCGCATCCCGGCTGGCAGCGGAATCGCAGCGCCCCGGGTCAGAGGACGTGACCGGAGCGCTGCCGCGGGGAGAGTGAAGCGAGCGCTCCGGGGAGGAGCGGGGACCCGGAGCGCTCGGCGTAACAATATATTTGTACTTGACACAGAGTTTTTGTAATAATACATGCAGACTGTATAGATATACGGATATATTTGTGTTATTTGGATACATATTCAGAAGTGGTGTTAGAACTTTACTATAGATACAGGTGTCCAGGGAGGAGTCCAAGGGACTCTCCCCTGTTGGGGGAGGGCATGTTTATGCCTTTTTAAATGTTTTCATGGGGGTTTGTTTGTTGTCTGATTAGACATATCGTAAGTGTATTGTGTATTTTTTCTAATAAAGATTTTCTTGTACATTTATTCGGGTGTGCGCTTTATGGTTTACTGTTTTGTTCTTTGTGCAACAATGGGAAACATTAACTACAAATAATTGTAGGCCTAAAAGAAGGTACATATGAATGTCATTCGAGAATGAGGAAGGGGGAGGTATAAGTAACCTGTATCTAAGCAGTCAGTGTACAGAAGCATCAAGAGATAGCAAGGCATGGTCAATGTGCATAGGGAGAATGGGGGAGGGGGGGGGAGCAGAGATAAGGTTATATCTGATGATGAGGACAGTAGCAGTAGGACACAGGCTTCGTTCCTACAACACCTGATTCAAGAATTAACACTTATTAAAGGAGAAAAGTTATTATCTAACATAGTAACAAACATGAAACAACATATAACTGTTGTAGGGGTCTTGCCAACTTTGGCATGATCCAAGGCAGGAGTAGTAACAAGAAAATGGAGAAAACATCATAGCCGGTATACATTATATGCTACTATTATTTACTTATAACACATAAAGTGAAAATGAAGCAAAGGATCAGAGAAGCCATGTGAATGTCCAATAGTTCAGCCTTGTTCTGTAATGAGTAAAAAAAAAACTGGGGATGTGCAGCTCACAATTAACTAGCCGAGGTAATAGGGCTGTACACCTACACCTGGTGTTTTTAATAAGACAAAATTTAAAAAGATAGCCGACCCCTCAAAGCTAGCATCAGTTGCCTGATACAATGAAGTAGTGATAATAATCATGAATGGATCGTGCTTCAATTATAATATGCAAATTTATTACACAATATAAAATATTAAAAAAATTATTTAAACAGTAAATCCTCAATGCACAGGGCCCTTGTGCCGAGGGAAATATAATATAAAACACTAAATAAAATCAAATGACAATATCAGCAACCACCGTTAGCTATCATTTAGAAATTTTTAACAATGTGATGTCGCTTTTGATAATCCGGACTCCGATAATCCGAAAATGAGTTCAAGTCCCATAAATGGTATAAATTCCAAAATGATAAGAATATATTAAATGTATTATAGTTACCAGCCTGCAATGAGTCCCGATAATATGTCACCTTCAGTTGTAATGTGAAGTCTGCACAGTTGGAATGGTACCAGACACTGGCATGCGTCTTAGCGGCAGTCTGCCTGCCACAGACCAGCTGGAAAGGTAGCCGCTTTCTGATGTTTTGCTGTAGATTGTAACCAAGCAGAGAAGCAGGTGCGGACCTCTTGCTCTGTAATGAGTCATACTTGTTCTTCCTTTAATACTCCAATGGATCAGGCCTGATCTGGTAAGAGAAATACTGTGAACCTGTCTTCAGGATTCAGGAGGGTAAAGTACTCTGTGCTGAGATATAAGCTGTGATATTTTTCTACAGATGCTACTAGCTGAGTACCCCGCGTTGCCCGGTTTTTCCTTTCTAATCCTTGTTGGGGAGGAAAATAAACAAAGGAGGAAGCTTTCGAATTCACATCTCGTCCTCATATATTGTTGTCATATCCCAACCCCCTATCCCATCCTCATATCCCGACCTCCTATCCCATCATCATATCTCGACCTCATATGCCATCCTCACATCCTGTCCTCACATCCCGACCTCCTATCCCGACCTCCAATCCCCTCCTCCTATCCCCTCCTCCTATCCTGACCTCCTATCTTGACCTCCTATTTCGACCTCCTATCCCGTTCTCCTATCCCATCCTCCTATCCTGTCCTCCTATCTCGACCTCCTATCCCGACCTCCTATCCCGACCTCCTATCCTGACCTCATATCCCGACCTCCTATCCCATCCTCCTATCCCATCCTCATATCTAGTCCTCCTATCTCAACCTCCTATACCGTCCTCCTATCTTGACCTCCCATCTCAACCTCCTATTCCATCCTCCTATCCAGTCCATCTATCCCAACCTCCTATCCAGACCTCCTAACCTGACCTCCTATCCAGACCTCCTATCCCGACCTCCTATCCCGACCTCCTATCCCGACCTCCTATTCTCGTGCTCCTATCCCCGTCCTCCTATCCCCGTCCTCCTTTCCCGTCCTCCTATCCCGACCTCCTATCCCGACCTTCTATCCTGTCCTCATATCCCGACCTCCTATCCCGACCCGTAATATGTGTACCAGGTATTGAAATATATAGTTAAGTTATGTGGGAACATATATTTCCAATTGATTTGCATGGGACTTTAAGCAAAAACCCCGACCCTCACAAATAGGGGTAGTTAAGGGTTAAATTAACTATCCTATATTTTAAGTGGACATATAAGTAAAATGTGACCAAGTATTATCGAAATATCTCCAGCCGTTTGGAAGTTATGCAGTAACATATATTTCCCATTGAATTGTATGGGACTTTAAACATAAACCCCGCCCCTGGCAAATGGGGGTGAGTGAGGGTTAAATTGCCTATCCTATGTTTGTTGTTGACATATAAGTAACAAGTGTGCCAAGTTTCATGTTAATATCTTTAGCAGTTTGAAAGTTATTGTGAACATACATACACACACACACACACACACACATGTTGAGTTTTATATATATATATATATATATATATATATATATATATATATAGATATATAGATTCAGGAACAAAATCCAACTGGGCATTACCCCACTTGGCAAAAGCCCTGATCCATCCAGCCCATATTCTTTGCCTTCTAGATCACACCCTACCTTTCTTTACCGACATCTGGCAGCCGAAGTTCCATCAGTCAAATCTGGCAGAAGTACCGTCTGACCGCAGGGCATAGGGGATATAGCAGATACAGGATAATATTGTTAGAAGAGCAGCAGAATGGGAAGTATATTCAGATGGTGGAGATTAGGTGGGTAGGGAAATTTTCAGTAGCAAATCCGCAATGTTGGCATGCACTCTATTAATGGTAAAGCCGTCATACATCTGTGGATGGGAGGAGGAAGCCCACAACTCGTACAGATATACCGGTCGTAAACATTGTTGGCTCTACATTTCTACGTTTCAAATATGAGCATGGGCACTTGGCTGCTTGCACCTTTCTCTCCATGATGAACCTGAATCCTGATTTATGTGAGTTTAGAGTGGACATTTTGGAGTTTGCCTTACACCACAGTTTTTTTTTAATGTTGAAACAGTCGTCTTCCTCAGCGCTGCCATCATAAATTGTTGGACCCTTTACATAGCTCAAGGACATGCCCCCATAAATTATTAGGCCCCAAACATTGCCCCCATAGAGTATTAGGACCCAAACATTGCCCCCCATTGAGTATTAGGCACCAAGCATTGCCCCCATAGAGTATTAGGCCCCAAACATTGCCACCATAGAGTATTAGGCCCCAAACATTGCCTCCATATAGTATTAGGTCCAAAACATTGCCCCCATAGAGTATTAGGCACCAAAAATTGCCCTCGTAGAGTATTAGGCTTCAAATAAACATTTCCCCCATAGAGTATTAGGCTTCAAATAAACATTGCCCTCATAGTGTATTAGGCCTCAAATAAACATTGCCCCCATAGAGTATTAGGACCCAAACATTGGCAGCATAGAGTATTAGGTCTAAACATGCTGACATATAACACTAGGCCCCAACATTGCCCCCATAAAGTAGCAGGCCCCAAAGATTGCCCCCCATATAGCATTAGTCCCCCTTTCAAATTGTTTTCCACTGGGGTACCCCTTTTAATAGACATTGAATATGTTCAAGGTATTAAGGCAGCCAATGTAGTGGAGGGTCTTTCAAAGTTGATGACAATTCCATGACATTGTAATACTCATTATTCATGACATAGTGTCCCAGATCATTAAGGGGACAGTTGTACAGTTCATACGGAGGCAGTGGCACATATCCTTATCAAAATAATGGCACAGTTCAATAGAATAAAAGTGTCATAGATCATTATGAGGACAGGGTCACATATTATTATGGAGACAGTGGCAAAGTTCCTTATGGGGACAGTGGCACAGTTCAATAGGGGGGCAGTGATGCACTTTATTATGGGGACAGTGGCATATGTTATTAGGGAGGCAGTGGCACATTTCATTATGGGAACAGTGATACAGTCCATTATGTTTGAGAGGGTACAATGACATAACTCATTATATCAAAGCAGACATGAAATAATTATACCCTTCAGAGTACAGATTGGGCCATTTATATGGATACACCTTAATAAAATGGGAATGGTTGGTTAAATTACTTTCCTGTTTGTGGCACATTAGTATATGTGAGGGGGGAAACTTTTCAAGATGGGTGGTGACCATGGTGGCCATTTTAAAGTTGGCCATTTTGAATCCAACTTTTGTTTTTTCAATAGGAAGAGGGTCATGTGACACATCAAACTTATTGAATTTCACGAGAAAACATGGAAATATGGAATTTCACGAGAAAACAATGATGTGCTT
Organism: Hyla sarda; assembly: GCF_029499605.1. Lineage (NCBI taxonomy): Eukaryota > Metazoa > Chordata > Amphibia > Anura > Hylidae > Hyla > Hyla sarda. The sequence continues at coordinate 363,094,902 of NC_079191.1, forward strand.
GGTTTTAACGTAACTTTATTCTTTCATGAGTTATTTACAAGTTTCTGACCACTTATAAAATGTGTTCAATGTGCTGCCCATTGTGTTGGATTGTCAATGCAACCCTCTTCTCCCACTCTTCACACACTGATAGCAACACCGCAGTAGAAATGCTAGCACAGCCTTCCAGTATCCGTAGTTTCAGGTGCTGCACATCTTGTATCTTCACAGCATAGACCATTGCCTTCAGATGACCCCAAAGATAAAAGTTTAAGGGGGTCAGATCGGAAGACCTTGGGGGCCATTCAACTGGCCCACGACGACCAATCCACTTTCCAGGAAACTGTTCATCTAGGAATGCTCGGACCTGACACCCATAATGTGGTGGTGCACCATCTTGTTGGAAAAAACTCAGGGAGGGAACGTGCCAGCTTCAGTGCATAAAGAGGGAAACACATCATCATGTAGCAATTTCATATATCCAGTGGCCTACATGATGATGTGTTTCCCTCTTTATGCACTGAAGCTGGCACGTTCCCTGAGTTTTTCCAGCAAGATGGTGCACCACCACATTATGGGTGTCAGGTCGAGCATTCCTAGATGAACAGTTTCCTGGAAAGTGGATTGGTCGTTGTGGGCCAGTTGAATGGCCCCCAAGGTATCCCGATCTGACCCCCTTAGACTTTTATCTTTGGGGTCATTTGAAGGCAATTGTCTATACTGTGAAGATACGAGATGTGCAGCACCTGAAACTACGGATACTGGAAGCCTGTGCTAGCATTTCTCCTGCGGTGTTGCTATCACTGTGTGAAGAGTGGGAGAAGAGGGTTGCATTGACAATCCAACACAATGGGCAGCACATTGGGCAGCACATTTTATAAGTGGTCAGAAACTTAAATAACTCATGAAAGAATAAAGTTACGTTAAAACCAAGCACATCATTGTTTTTCTTGTGAAATTTACAATAAGTTTAATGTGTCACATGACCCTCTTCCTATTGAAAAAAATAAAGTTGGATTCAAAATGGCCACCATGGTCACCACCCATCTGGAAAAGTTTCCCCCCTCACATATATTAATGTGCCACGAACAGGAAATTAATATCACCAACCATTCCTATTTTATTAAGATGTATCCATAGAAATGGCCCACCCTGTATAATTAAAAAAACGGCTGAATACTGTCCGTCAAAATAACGGGCATATTCATCTGTTAAGACCCGTTATAATATCTGTCAGCGCACCGCCGGGACATGTCTATTCTCTGCTGTTGTAGGGAGATTAGCAGCAGAGAATACACATGTCCCGGAGGTGTGCTGATTGCGCTAGGAACAGGGCAGCAGCGGGACATGTCGGGTGGGAGCGGTGAATGAATGAAGCCTACAGGCGGGACATTATTCATTCAACTCCGCTGGTTCCCGACAGGGGAGATAAGGACACTGGGGGGGGGGGGGGAGGGGGGCGACTAAGCATAATCACCCTGGGGCCAATTAATATAATAAATCAATGGCCCCAGTGTGTTTATTATAAAACACACTGGGGCCAATGAATCACTGTAAATATGCATGGGGGGCATACATTTGGGGGTCAAATTAGTAGTTTAAAAACCCCACCGGGAGCCCTGAATAACTCCTTGGTGGCAGCCATTCAGGGCTCCCGGCGGGGAATTTAAAAGTGAAAGTAAAAATACATGGTGCATTGCAGGGGAGCGGAGCATGCCGCCCGCTCCCCTGTTTAATAACTTCTGTTTGCATCGGGTCTCAGAAGTGAGACCCGGTGCAATCAATCCCTCAGCCCATGTACTACAACCCCCTTCATGGAACAGAGTCTGTTCCAAGATGGCAGCGTAGTACAAACACTAATGTAGCCTCCCATTCAACATAATAATTTTTTTACATTTTTTTTATTAGTAATGTATTTTAATATTGTGTTTAATAAAGTGTGTATGTGTGTTTCACTTTTTTCTCTATTTTTTACATATTTTAGGTAGTACTACTACTCCCAGCATGGAACAGACTGTTCCATGATGGGAGCTGTAGTACCTGTACTAATAGACAGATCACAGCAGGTGTCACTCCTGACACCCGATACCATTGTCCTTTCAATTGCAGAGATGGAGCGGCTTTCTCCTGCGCTCGCATCTCTGCACTATACTCCAGCCGGCCAGTCATGTGAACAGAATTCACATCACTTATTCATATTTCCTGCAGAGAGCTCCCGGCGGGAAATATGAATAATAGGTATATATACGGCATATACTCATACTACAGTGGAACCAGAGAAGAGCGACCGGCCACCCGCATCTACATTATACAAGAAGATCGCATTGGGTGTCAGAAGTAACACCTGCTGCGATCTGTCTATTAATGCAGGTACTACAACTTCAAGCATGGTGTGCTCCATGTTGGGAGCAGTATTACCTTCAGTTGAGGATAGATCACAGCAAGTGTCACTCCTGACTCCCGATGTGATCGTCCTATCTATTGCAGAGATGTGAGTGCAGGAGAAAGCCGCTCGCATCTATACATTATACAGGACAATCACAGGGGTGTCAGCTAATGAAGAAATGTGTTATTTCGAATCGAGTCGACGTTCAGATTCAGTCCAAATCGAACTTTTCATGAAATTCAGAACAAATTCGACTGTCAGATTGGATTCGCTCATCTGTACTGGATAGATACTCATCTGTAATGGATAGAAAATGTTGGGTACATAGCTTGATGAAAGAGTTCTTATATTTATGTTTAATGAAGTAGATGTGAAGAATTTATTTTGCATAAACCTTTAGTTCTTTAACCTGTTGGGGACGAAGGGCGTATGGATACGCCGTTGCATCCTGGTACTTACGCCCATGGGAATTTCGGTCCCCGCCTCGCGCCGGGCGGGGACCGGTCCGGGGTGACTGCTGATATCTATCAGCAGGCACCCCGTGCAAATGCCCAGGGGGGTCATTAGACATCCCCATGTCGGCAATCGGCGCAAATCGCAAGTGAATTCACACTTGCGATTTGCGCAGATTCCGGGTCATTACGGATCTATGGTGACCCGGTGACTCAGAATAGAAGGGGGATCGCGGTTGTCTAAGACAACTATGATCCCCCTGAAGGGATAGGAGTGAGGTGGCAGGGGTGCCACCCCTCCTATCCCTGCTATTGGTGGTCTAGACGCGACTTTCGTTTACCCCGTCCTGCCCACCCACAATAGGCGGGGCAGAACGGGGAAATAAAGGGGACCAAATGCCGAAGGTCCACTTACCCCTCCGGAGGCTGCGGGTGACGGTGATCGGCGGGCGGCAACGGAGATCGGCGCGGGCGGCGGGCGGCAGATGAAGACGGCTCCCTGGATCATACGGAAGCCGGTAAGTTGCCTAGCAACATCTGGAGGGCTACAGTCTGAGACTGTAGCCCTCCAGATGTTGTAAAACTACAACTCCCAGCATGCCCAGACAGCTGTTTGCTGTTTTGGCATGCTGAAATATGTAGTTTTGCAACAGCTGGAGGGCTGCAGTTTGAGACCACTATATAGTGGTCTCTAAACTGTATCCCTACAGATCTTGCAAAACTGCAACTCCTAGCATGCTCAAACAGCTCTTTTCTGTCTGGGCATGCTGGGATTTGTAGTTTTGCAACATCTGGAGGGTCACAGTTTGGAGATCACTGGGCAGTGGTCTATAAACTGTGACCCTCCAGATGTTGCAAAACTGCAAATCTCAGCATGCCAAAACAACAAACAGCTGTCTCGCCATGCTGGGAGTTGTAGTTGCGTAACCTCCAGCTGTTGCATAACTACATCTCCCAGCATGCCCTTCGGCGATTAGAGTTGTAGTTTTGCAACAGCTGGAGGCACATTGGTTGGAAAATTCTGAGTTAGGTAACAGAACCTAACTGAAGGTTTTCCAACCAGTGTGCCTCCAGCTGTTGCAAAAGTACAACTCCCCGCATGCACTGTCTGTCAGTGCATGCTGGAAGTTGGGGTTTTGAAACAGCTGGAGGTTTGCCCCCCCCCCCATGTGAACGTACAGGGTACATTCACATGGGCAGGTTTACATTAAGTTTCCTGCTTCAAGTTTGGTCTGCGGCAAATTTTTCACCGCAGCTCAAACTCCTAGCCGAAAACTCACCGTAACACGCCAGTGCAAATATACCCTAAAAACACTACACTACACGAACACATAATAAAGGGTAAAACACTACATATACACCCCCTTACACTGTCCCCCCCCCCCCAATAAAAATGAAAAACGTATTGTACGGCAGTGTTTCCAAAATGGAGCCTCCAGCTGTAGCAAAACAACAACTCCCAGCATTTCTGGACAGCCACTGACTGTCCAGGCATGCTAGGAGTTAAGCAGCAGCTGGAGGCACCCTGTTTGGCAATCACTGGCGTAGAATACCCTTATGTCCACCCCTATGCAATTCCTAATTTAGTCCTCAAATGCGCATGGCGCTCTCTCATTTTGGAGCCCTGTCGTATTTCAAGGAAACAGTTTAGGGCCACATATGGGTATCTTCGTAATCGGGAGAAATTGCACTACAAATTTTGGGAGGCTTTTTCTCCTTTTACCCCTTGTGAAAAGGAAAAGTTGGGGGTTACACCAGCCTGTTAGTGTAAAAAATTTTTTTACACTAACATGCTGGTGTTGCCCCATACTTTTTATTTTTACAAGCAGTAAAAGGAGAAAAAGCCTCCCAAAATTTGTAGTGCAATTTCTCCCGATTACGAAAATACCCATATGTGTATACCCCAAAATTAGTAACGCAATTTCTCCTGAGTACGGAAATACCCCATATTTGGGCGTAAAATGCTCTGCGGACGCACAACAAGGCTCAGGAGTGAGAGCTCACTATGTACATTTGAGGCCTAAATTGGTGATTTGCACAGGGGTGGCTGATTTTACAGTGGTTCTGACATAAACGCAAAAACATAAATATCCACATGTGACCCTATTTTGGAAACTACACCCCCCACGGAACATAACAAGGGGTACAGTGAGCCTGAACACCCCACAGGTGTTTGACGAATTTTCATTACATTTGGATGTTAAAATGAAAAAATAAAAATGTTTTCACTAAAATGCTGGTGTTACCCTAAATTTTTCATTTTCACAAGGGAAAATAGGAAAAAAGCCCAACAAAATTTGTAACCCCATTTCCTCTGAGTAAGAACATACCCCATATGTGGATGTAAAGTGCTCTGCGGGCGAACTACAATGATAAGAAGAGAAGGAGTGCCATTGGGATTTTGAAGAGAAAATGTGTCCGGAATTGAAGGCCACATGAGTTTACAAAGCACCCATAGCGCCAGAACAATGGACCCACCCCCACATGTGACCCCATTTTTGAAATGACACCCCTCATGTAGTGTATTAAGGGGTACAGTGAGCATTTACGCCCCACATGTGTCTGACAGATTTTTGGAACCATTACATTTTTCATTTGCACAGTCCACTGTTCCAAAGATCTGTCAAATGCCAGTGGAGTGTAAATACTCACTGCACCCCTTATTAAATTCTGTGAGGGGTGTAGTTTCCAAAATGTGGTCACACGTGGGGGGGTCCACTGTTCTGGCACCACAGGGGTCTTTGTAAATGCACATGGCCCCTGTCTACCATTCCAAACAAATTATCTTTCCAAAAGCGCTCCTCCTCTTCTGAGCATTGTAGTTCGCCCGCAGAGCATTTTACGTCCTAACATTGGGTATTTCCATACTCAGAAGAGATGGGGTTACAAATTTTGGGGGGCATTCTCTCCCATAACCCTTTGTAAAAATGGTAAATTTGGGGAAGAAACTGCACTTTAGTGAAAATTTTTTTTTTTCATTTACACATCCAATTTTAACGAAAAGTCGTCAAACACCTGCGTGGTGTTAAGGCTCACTGGACCCCTTGTTACGTTGCTTGAGGGCTGTAGTTTCCAAAATAGTATGCAATGTTGTTTTTTTCCCGCTGTTCTGGCACCATAGGGGCTTCCTAAATGTGACAGGCCCCCCCAAAAACCATTTCAGAAAAACTTACTCTCCAAAATCCCATTGTTGCTCTTTCCCTTCTGAGCCCTCTACTGCGCCCGCCGAACACTTGACATACACATATGAGAACTCAAGAGAAATTGGGTTACAAATTTTTGGGGGCTTTATCTCCTATTACCACTTGTAAAAATTCAAAAACTGGGTCTACAAGAACATTCGAGTGTAAAAAATGAAGAATTTGAATTTTCTCCTTCACTTTGCTGCTATTCCTGTGAAACACCTAAAGGGTTAACAAACTTATTGAATGTCATTTTGTCTACTTTGAGGGGTGCAGTTTTTATAATTGGGTCATTTGTGGGGTATCTCTAATAGGAAGGCCCTTCAAATCCACTTCAAACCTGAACTGGTCCCTGAAAAATTCAGATTTTGAAAGTGTTGTGAAAAATTGGAAAATTGCTGCTGAACTTTGAAGCCCTCTGATGTCTTCCAATAGTAAAAACATGTCAACTTTATGATGCAAATATAAAGTAGACATATTGTATTTGTGAATCAATATATCATTTATTTGGAATGTCTATTTTCCTTACAAGCAGAGAGCTTCAAAGTTAGAAAAATGCAAAATTTTCCAAATTTTTCATCAAATTTTGGAATTTTTCACCAAGAAATGATGCAAGTATCGACAAAAATTTACCAAAGTAAAGTAGAATATGTCACAAAAAAAAATCTCGGAATCAAATTTATAAGTTAAAGCATCCCAGAGTTATTAATGCTTAAAGTGACAGTGGTCAGATTTGCAAAAACTGCTCCCGTCCTTAGGGTCATAATGGGCTCCGTCCCCAAGGGGTTAAGCGAGTTTGGAGCCATGCATACAAAAACTAATCTAATCTAATCTTTAGTACATGTGATCAGCTTCCCAAATTCAAGTGAGTGATAGGTATGTTCCCTTGAATCTAGAAACGCATCTATGAGCATTTTCATTGTTCAGACGGTGCGTCTTTTATGTCACAATCTATGTCTGGGCTGTCTAAACACATAATTTAAATACATCAAGGCGATTTATCCACATTGGAAGTCTGTGTATATCCACCTCGTCGAGGTGGAGACTGGTTCTCGAATTTTGTTGAAAAGAGAAGCTTACTGGATATTAGTACTCGAAACAAGATATCTACGGGGTATGAATTACAGAAACGATCTAGCCTACATTTATTGATGTTTTCACCAAAGTTATTTTCAAGAGATGCATCTGTGGATATGGACATTGTTCAGATGGTGTGTTTTTTGGGGTCATGGTCTATATTGGAATTGATCAAAAAAATAGTTATATTACATCAATGTGATTAATTTGCAGTGGAGATCTGTGGTGTTTGGTGTGTATACCCACCTCGTACAGGTTGAAGGAATGGGAAATTATTAAATTTTTTTCCAAATTTTGTTGAAAAAAGAGACATGTTGGACATTGATATTTTATGAGGGGTGTCCATTGAGTGGGGATGGCAGGAGCGATCCAGTGTATATTTATTGATGTTTTCACAGCGAATATGATTTTTTTCCATCGATTCTTTGAAACTTTGCTGAATTGGGTCTTGTGTATATACAGTGAATATACAGTTTTTTCCAGTGTTTCTTGAAGCTATGTTGAATTACCATTCTTGAATACAATTGAAGTTCGCTTTCTTCTGGGAAAATTTGTTACATGTCCTTCCAGCTGGAAGGAGCTCCAACTGCAATAGGTGGACCTATGTTTGTATGAGGGTGAACAACTCAGTATATAAAAAACCATGCAGAGTTTGAGGGTCTCATGCCATAACTAAGAACAATATTGTTCGAAATGCGTCGGTGGATTTGGGTTTTTTAACTCACCAGAGCACATTGGGGGAGATTTATCAAAGGATTTAGACTGTTTTTTTCCTGTCTAAATTTGTCGCACAGAAAGTCGCAGTCTAAATATGTGCAAATTTTTGCAACTTGCTTTAGAGGATTTTTAGAACATGATGCATTCTAGTCTATTTTAGACAGAAAAATGCATTGGTGCTGAATTTGTCATAAGCTAATTTTCAGCGACAAGTCGCATCGGCTAAAAGTACGCTGAAATGTCAGAGCCATGCTGGAGCAGGTTTAAATACAGTCTAAAGCATAGATTCCGAAGTCCGTATGCAGAATTTATCAAGAGTCGTGCCTAACGCTCTGTAGTTTGGTCTATATTGATGCTATTTATCCAAATCCTTCCACCCTGCCACCTCCCCTCCCACATTATCACAATCTACACTGGGGACCTGCAAGGTACCCAATATCCTAAGTCTCTAACAACTGCCACCATGACTTTATCAGCAGTGACTTTGCCAAGAGAGTGACATGGCCCTGCTGATGTTATAGTACATATACATCATGCCTCTGGCATGGGCCACCTCAGGGTACAGCAGCCATGGATAACATTTACCGACCCCCAGATACATTTTCTTCTTGTGCCCATATCACTTCTGACATCATAACCTGTTAAAGTTCTTAAAGTGATCATAAAAAGACCACAAAGCAAGTTATCGCTGTGCAGCTGCACACTGTCTACATAACAGTACCATGCTGTGTTCCATTATTTGTATCAGCAACAATGACTACTATCCCTGCACTGCAACATATTCTTTTACTACTATCCCTGGCATCACACTCTTCCTTTTCTTTCCCTTCATACATTTCCCCCTCTAGAAACATGAAGACTGTTGTCTACAAATGGGTGACTTTTTTTTGAAGGAGGTTCTGTTTTGGCCAGTATGAACTCATTTTCTTCATTCTGGAGGAGAGTGACAACACAGCAACAAAGACTGTTTTCCCATAGCAACATATTTGTTTATTGGCCCCTCTTTATTCATTATCTCCCATAGAACATCTATTCTCACAGAAGCACATACAGTACTTACCTCATAAGCATATTCATACCCTTCCACTACATCACTTATCCCTCACAGCAGAACATATTTCACTCCCTACAGTGCATGATATTAATGGAGAAGTATCATGCCAAAAAACATATCCCTGATCCAAAGGATAGGGGATAAGTTTGGGATTGTGGGGGGTCTGACTAATGAGGCCTCCATATATCTCTACAGGAGAACCCAAGAAAGCCAAACAGCCCTCTGCCATGACAAAGACTTTAAGGTGTTGACTTGGTGTAAATTCCTTAGATCTCAGACTGAATAAGCACTAAAATTTGCTAGAAAAACAAGTCTGATCCATGGATGTTCTGCCTTTTTAATTTAAGGGGTTATCCACCATAAGGTGATTTTAGTACTTTCCTGGCAGACAGTAATGGACATGTTTAGGAAAGATCTGTGCTTGTATTGGGGCTAAATGTCTATGTTGTGAGATTACCATAACACTGTGGCTAGCTTTTTGGGAACTGGTATTTCCTTTTTGAGTTTTCTTCTTTGCCTACAAATCCCATAATTCCATTTCCTCCCTCCCACACATCAGCCACCCCATCCATTGAAACATAAATGAGCTGCATCCATTCAAAAGACCTGTGGTTTTCAATCAGGGTGCCTACAGCTGTTTCATTAGTTGCAGATTGATCCCTCCACCCATTGAAGCAGACAGTCTCCCTGTTATCAGCTGACTAGTGAGTCAGGTCTCGACTGCATTGCAACCTGGGAAAAATCTGAGACAACAGTCATTTTGTATGCTGGCAAAAATAAATATTGGGGTGAAAATCCCAGAAGAATTGTGAGAAAACTGTCACACACAGGTACAGACAATATATTATGAACTTCACTAACCTTATAGCCCCTGTAGCATAGTCAAATAAAAAAAAAATCCTGGAATACCCCTTTAAGGGACTTAAAGGATCTGTTACTTATGTCCATTTAGGTGCCACAGGCCATCTCCTTAGTTTTTGGGGAGTCCATACTTTGATGTTTCACAGATATCTTGGGAAAGATATAAACAATATTAAAGAGGTGGTTTTAACCCCTTAACCCCTTAAGGACCAGGCCATTTTACACCTTAAGGACCAGAGCGTTTTTTGTAATTCTGACCACTGTCAATTTAAACATTAATAACTCTGGAATGCTTTTAGTTATCATTCTGATTCCGAGATTGTTTTTTCATGACATATTCTACGTTAACTTAGTGGTAAAATTTTATGGTAACTTGCATCCTTTCTTGGTGAAAAATACCCAAATTTGATGAAAAAAATGAAAATTTAGCCTTTTTCTAACTTTGAAGCTCTCTGCTTGTAAGGAAAATGGATATTCAAAATACAAAATTTTTGGTTCATATATACAATATGTCTACTTTATGTTTGCATCATAAAATTTATGAGTTTTTACTTTTGGAAGACACCAGAGGGCTTCAAAGTTCAGCAGTAATTTTGAAATTTTTCACAAAATTTTCAAACTCGCTATTTTTCATGGACCAGTTCAGGTTTGAAGTGGATTTGAAGGGTCTTCATATTAGAAATACCCCATAAATGACCCCATTATAAAAACTAAACCCCCAAAGTATTCAAAATGACATTCAATAAGTGTATTAACCCTTTAGGTGTTTCACAGGAATAGCAGCAAAGTGAAGGAGAAAATTCACAATCTTAATTTTTTACACTCGCATGTTCTTGTAGACCCAATTTTAGAATTTTTGCAAGGGGCAAAAAGGAGAAAATTTTTACTTGTATTTGAAACCCAATTTCTCTCGAGTAAGCACATACCTCATATGTCTATGTTAATTGTTCAGCGGGCGCAGTAGAGGGCTCAGAAGGGAAGGAGCGACAAAGGTTTTTTGGGGGGCATGTCACCTTTAGGAAGCCCCTATGGTGCCAGGACAGCAAAAAAAAAAAAACACATGGCATACCATTTTGGAAACTAGACCCCTCGGGGAACGTAACAAGGGGTAAAGTGAACCTTAATACCCCACAGGTGATTCACGACTTTTGCATATGTAAAAAAAAAAAAATTTTATCTAAAATGCTTGGTTTCCCAAAAATTTTAAATTTTTAAAAAGGATAATAGCAGAAAATACCCCCCCAAAATTTGAATCCCAATTTCTCCCGATTCAGAAAACACCCCATATGGGGGTGAAAAGTGCTCTGCTGGCGCACTACAGGTCTCAGAAGAGAAGGAGTCACATTTGACTTTTTGAAAGCAAATTTTGCTCTGGGGGCATGCCACATTTAGGAAGCCCATATGGTGCAAGAACAGCAAAAAAAAACACATGGCATACCATTTTGGAAACTATACCCCTCGGGAACGTAACAAGGGGTAAAGTGAACCTTAATACCCTACAGGTGTTTCACGACTTTTGCATATGTAAAAAAATAAAATACATTTTTTACCTAAAATGCTTGGTTTCCCAAAATTTTTACATTTTTAAAAAGGGTAATAGCAGAAAATACCCCCCAAAATTTTAAGCCCAATTTCTCCCGATTCAGAAAACACCCCATATGGGGATGAAAAGTGCTCTGCTGGTGCACTACAGTTTTCAGAAGAGAAGGAGTCACATTTGGCTTTTTGAAAGCAAATTTTGCTCTGGGGGCATGCTGCATTTAGGAAGCCCCTATGGTGCCAGAACAGCAAAAAAAAAAAAAACACATGGCATACCATTTTGGAAACTAGACCCCTAGGGGAACGTAACAAGGGGTAATGTGAACCTTAATACCCTACAGGTGTTTCACGACTTTTGCATATGTAAAAAAAAACATTTTTTTTTTTACCTAAAATGCTTGGTTTCCCAAAATTTTTACATTTTTTAAAAGGGTAATAGCAGAAAATACCCCCCAAAATTTGAAGCCCAATTTCTCCCGATTCAGAAAACACCCCATATGGGGATGAAAAGTGCTCTGCTGGTGCACTACAGGTCTCAGAAGAGGAGGAGCCACATTTGGCTTTTTGAAAGCAAATTTTGCTCTGGGGGCTTGCCGCATTTAGGAAGCCCCTATGGTGCCAGAACAGCAAAATGAAAAAACACATGGCATACCATTTTGGAAACTAGACCCCTCGGGGGAACGTAACAAGGGGTAATGTGAACCTTAATACCCCACAGGTGATTCACGACTTTTGCATATGTAAAAAAAAAAAAAAAAAAATTACCTAAAATGCTTGGTTTCCCAAAAATGTTTACATTTTTAAAAAGGGTAATAGCAGAAAATACCCCCCAAAATTTGTAACACAATTTCTCCCGAGTACGGAGATACTCCATATGTGACCCTAAACTGTTGCCTTGAAAGACGACAGGGCTCCAAAGTGAGAGCACCATGCGCATTTGAGGCCTAAATTAGGGACTTGCATAGGGGTGGACAGAGGGGTATTCTACGCCAGTGATTCCCAAACAGGGTGCCTCCAGCTGTTGTAAAACTCCCAGCATGCCTGGACAGTCAACGGCTATCTGGCAATACTGGGAGTAGTTGTTTTGCAACAGCTGGAGGCTCCGTTTTGGAAACAGTGGCATACCAGACGTTTTTCATTTTTATTGGGGAGGGGGGCTGTGTAGGGGTATGTGTATATGTAGTGTTTTTTACTTTTTATTTTATTTTTTGGTAGTGTAGTGTTTTTAGGGTACAGTTGCATGGGCGAGGGTTCACAGTAGTTTCTCGCTGGCAGTTTGAGCTGCGGCAGAAAATTTTCTGCCGCAGCTCAAACTTGCAGCCGGATACTTACTGTAATCCTCCGCCCATGTGAGTGTACCCTATACGTTCACATTGGGGGGGGGGGGGAGAAACATCCAGCTGTTGCAAAATTACAACTCCCAGCATGTACGGTCTATCAGTGCATGCTGGGAGTTGTAGTTTTGCAACAGCTGGAGGCACACTGGTTGTGAAACACCGAGTTTGGTAACAAACTCAGTATTTTGCAACCAGTGTGCCTTCAGCTGTTGCAAAAGCTACAAACCCCCAGCATGTACGGACAGCGGAAGGGCATGCTGGGTCTTGTAGTTATGCAACAGCTGGAGGCATACTACTTTGGCTGGGGATGTTGGGGATTGTAGTTATGCAACAGCTGGAGACACACTGGTTTGCTACTTAACTCAGTGTGCCTTCAGCTGTTGCAAAACTACAACTCTCAGCAGTCACCGACAGCCAACGGGCATGCTGGGAGTTGTAGTTATTTCACTAAAATGCTGGTTTTTCCTCAAATTTTACATTTTTACAAGGGGTAATAGAAGAAAAAGCCCGCCAAAATTTGTTAGGCAATTTCTCCTGAGTACGAAAATACCCCATATGTGGCCCTAAACTGTTGCCTTGAAATACGACAGGGCTCTGAAGTGAGAGAGAGCCATGCGCATTTGAGAACTAAATAAGGGATTTGCATAAGGACGGAACTGGATGCAAGAATGACACTTGCCTCCGATACCAAAAATACCCTATGGCAGTGTTTCCCAAACAGGGTGCCTCCAGCTGTTGCAAAACTTCCAGCATGCCTGGAAAGTCAATCGCTGTCCGGCAATACTGGGAGTTGTCTTGCAACAGCTGGAGGCTCCATTTTGAAAACAGTGTCATATGAGAAATTTTTTATTTGGGGGGGGGAGGGGGGGCTGTGTAGGGGTATGTGTATGTAGCGTTTTACTTTTTATTTTGTGTAATGTAGTATAGTGTGGTGTTTTTAGGGTACACTCACACGGCCGGGGTCTACAGCTAGCTTCCCGCTGGGAGTTTGAGCTGCAGCGGAAAACTTGCTGCATCTCAAACTTGTAGCAAGAAGCTCGCTGTAGACCCCGCCCGTGTGAATGTACCATGTACATTCACATGGGGGGGGGGGGGGGAGTGCTCAAACCTCCAGCTGTTGCAAAACTACCACTACCAGCATGCCCTTTGGCTGTCCGCGGGTTTGAAGTTATGCAACAGCTGGAGGCACACAGGTTGCAAAACACAGAGTTTGTTACCTAACTCAGTGTTTCGCAACCAGTGTGCCTCCAGCTGTTACAAAACTACAACTCCCTGCATGTACGGTCTATCAGTGCATGCTGGGAGTTGTAGTTTGCAACAGCTGGAGGCACACTGGTTGCGAAACACTGTGTTAGATAACAAACTTCGCAACCAGTGTGCCTTCAGCCGTTGCAAAAACTACAACTCTCAGCATGCAGTGACAATTGAGGGCATGCTGGGACTTGTAGTTATGCAACAGCTGGAGGCATACTACTAACACTCCCAGCATGCCCTTTGGCTGTCCGTGCATGCTGGGGGTTGTAGTTATGCAACAGCTGGAGGCACACTGGTTGCAAAACACTGAGTTTGTTACTTAACTCAGTGTTTCCCAAAAAGGGTGCCTCCAGCTGTTGAAAAACTACAACTCCCTGCATACCAAGACTGCCAAAAGACATGTTGTCGGGACCCGCACAGTGGTCTCCGCACAGTGGTCTCCAAACTGTGGGCCTCCAGATGTTGCAAAACTACAACTCCCAGCATGGCCAGAAAGCCTTTAGCTGTCTGGGTTTGCTGGGACTTATAGTTTGGCAACTCCTGGAATGCAGCAGTGAAGATCACTTACCGCTGATCTTCACTGCTGCGTCCGCCGCTGCCTCCGCCGGTCCTGCGCTGTCTGTCCGGATATCGCCGCGGGTCCCGAAACGATCGCCGGTCCCGACATTTTCCCTCTGCTCAGCCCCGACATCCAGGGGCGGGGCAGAGCGGGGATTTCACCTCTAACCTCCCACCCCCCCTCCTGCCATTGGTCGCTAGTCCTAACGACCAATGGTAGGGGTTTAGGAGCAAGGTGGAAGCTGCCACCTCGCTCCTATCACTCAGGATGGATCGGAGCCATCTCTGACTGCTCCGATCATCCCTATTTTCCGGGCGATCGGGTCATCAGAGACCCGATCAGCCCAGAACCCCGCAAGTCCTTGTCATTAGGGACTAACTGACTGACTAATGACAATGATCTGCAGCAGGGGACGAGTCTGATTAGAGTCTGTCCAGAACAGCTGAGATGACGTTTCTATCACCATGCCAACGGACATGGTGATAGAAAATGTATTGGACGTGTATACACGTTCATTTGCGTTGTCACATAAAAAATGGACGTGTATACACGTCCATTTGCGAGAAGGGGTTAATGTTACAGCTTTTCTATGTATATTAACAGCATCCTTTAAATAGTTGTGTTAAAATTATATGTTAATCCTACTACCCTATTATGTAAAATAAAAACCAGTGCCTTTGTTTTTTATGTAGTTTTGCTTTTAATTTGTTATACTAAAATTACCATTTCTTGAAATGCTGTAGAATCAGCATAAGTACATTTTTAATTAATGAGACCTTATTATCATTTACAATTAATTGTCATTTAATCTTTATTATATGCTATTTAATTACTTCCATGATAATGCTCACTCTCTAAGGTCTTGTCTAATATTACTATTACCCCCGCTTCCCACACGTATAGAGATTAACTGCAAATGGATGCTTGTATAGTTATACATAATAGCAAATTGCTGTAACGTTTTGTAAGACGTTCTGGAATCAATTTAAAGATGGAACCTTTCATATCTCTGCTATTGAAACTCCACACTGTTTAATATAGAGGTTTTTTTTTTACATATAGAACAAATAGTAAAGATTGCACTTAGGCTAAGTTTCCACTTGGTTTTTTTCTGGCAGTTTTTGGAAAACTTCCACTGCAGTCAGAAGTGGATCCATAAAGGAAGAGAAGTGTAAGTCCTCCTTTTCAATACATTTCTGGCTTTGGCTCAAAAACTGCAGTGGCAGATTTCCAAAAACTGCCAGAAAAAAAAACAAGTGGAAACTTAGCCTTACAGTACTATTTAGGTTTTTCATAGAATTGCAGGAAATATCCCAATTTATTACAAACATAGCAGCATGTGTATAATGTGAGTAAATGATGTGAGTAAAAGCAAAGATTACAAATAATTAAATAAATACTTTGATCCTCCACCTCTGGCAATGCTCAACAGTGATTGATGGCTGCCATTAATTATTAGAAGTGGGGGGCACTACCCCAAAGAATGCAATGGACTCATAACAATAAGTCTACTGTATTCTTTGTTAAGTTCTATTAACAAAATAGCACAATATTTTTGAGCCATTTGGACTGAAAGTACAGCACACTCGTTGCTGTAAAAATGTCTGAAAGAAATAAAGCAAAGTTTTCTCAATAGGGTTTTGACTCTTAAATTGCTGCCTCATTCTAAGCATGGCCACAAGTAGTCCCTAAAATATTTATCTCGAAGGCCGTCAAAAAATATCTAATCAATTACTGCTAGAAGTCTGGTACCCTTTTGTTAGACACACTAAAACCACAGTTAAGAGAAAAAACTTCACTATGTGAAGTTTATTTTTTAATCATTAACCCCTTAAGGACCAAGACCATTTTAACCTTAAGGACCGGGCCAATTTTATTTTTGCGTTTTCGTTTTTTCCTCCTCGCCTTCTAAAATTCATAACTCCTTTATATTTCCATCTACAGACCCATATAAGGGCTTGTTTTTTGCGTGACCAATTGTAATTTGTAATGAAACCTCTCATTTTACCATAAAATGTATGGCGAACCCCCCAAAAAATTTTTAGGGAGGAAATTTTTATGAAAACCACAATTTTGCACATTTTGGAGGGTTTTGTTTTCACACTAAACACTTTACGGTAAAAATGACATGTGTACTTTATTCTGTGGGTCAATACGATTAAAATGATACCCATGGCTAGATACTTTTATATTTTTGTACTGCTTAAAAAATTCAAAACATTTTTGTACAAAATGAGTAATCTAAAATCGCCCTATTTTGACCACCTATAACTTTTTCATTTTTCCGTATATAGGGCGGTATGAGGGCTCATTTTTTGCGCCTTCATCTTTACTTTTTATCGACACCACATTTGCATATATAAAACTTTTCGATAATTTTGTATTAATTTTTTAAATAAAATGTGACAAAAAAGCTGCATTTTTTACTTTATTTTTTATTTTTTACGTTTACGCCATTCACCGTACGGGATAATTAATTTGATAGTTTATTTTGATAGTTTGGACATTTAGGCTTTTTGGGGGTAAAATGGGAAAAACTGGCAATTTTCATTTTTATTGGGGGAGGGGATTTTTCCCTTTTTTTTTACTTTTTATTTTAAAATTTTTCAACTTTTTTTTTTTTTTTTTTACACTTTTTATGTCCCCATAGGGGACTATCTATAGCAATCCTTTGATTGCTAATACTGTTCAGTGCTATGTATAGGACATAGCACTGATCAGCATTATCGGCGATCTTCTGCTCTGGTCTGCTCAATCTCTGGTCTGCTCAATCTCAGACCCTGGGAGACGGCCGGAGCCAGGTGAGGGGACCTCCGGCCGCCATGCTGGATGATCGGATCCCTGCGGCAGCACTGTGGGCGATCTGATCATCCATTCAAAGTACCGCACTGCCGCAGATGCCGTGATCTATATTGATCATGGCATCTGAGGGGTTAATGGTTGACATCTGCGCGATCGCAGATGTTGGCCATTACTGGCGGGTCCCCGGTTGCTAGTAGCCAGAACCTTCCATGTATGACGCGAGCACCGCGGGTGCGCAAAGTCCCGCCAAACCATTTATGTCTGTGGTCGTTAAGGGGTTAAAGGAGTAGTGCAGTGAAAGATAACTTATCCTCTATCCAAAGGATAGCATATATCAAATAGCATATATATGTAGCATGACGTGTGGAATACACACTATTCATAGACAATAAAAGAAAGACAAATTTTTATGGACTGTTTAGGAACAAATCGACCATTGGCAACCTGCTGAGGGGACCTGCCTTTAGGCCTGTAGAGGAAGCTGCTTTTTGCAGGCAAAAGACAAAAGCCTGGTGAAGTAATGCAGGGGGAGTAGAGGGCCTTAGGTAGCCCTTGGGAGATAATAGACAAGGTGTAGATGGAGAGGAGGTCTTCCTCCTGTATGCAGACCACACAGTCCCCGAATGGAGACAGACCACACAAAGAAGAAAGGAGAGAAGTAGAGTCTCCCTTTTAGGTATACTGAAATATGAAGAGAGGAGCAGATGTTCCCATTTGGGGGTACACAATGGCAACTGTGTTGACCTCAATATCAGGGGAAGAGAGTAGAAAAAGAGAGTTTCTGACAACAGGTAAGAGATTGAGCAAAGCATCAGAACGAAGAACAGTTGTAGATGTAATGGCTGCCTCCCTAAGTGCCAGAAAGACAAAGAAGAAAAGTTCCAAGAAGACTGCTGTTTGGATAGACACTAGGACATCATCAGAAAGCTACTTGTGAAACACGAGAGAGGATGTGGGGCTCAGAGCAGCAGAAGAAAGAATGTAGACCCTTTGAGTAGGTGAAGTCTATGGCATTATCCTGGACCTCTATGGGTGAGCAAGGCTACCTGCTATAAGCCTAATCGACATGTACCAGAGAGTCAGCAGGAAGAAAGTACCTAAATAGTAGGTTCAATCGGAACTGGGTGGGCCTAATAACATCCCCATAACATCCTCAATGTAGAAGCTAGGTCCCCTCTATGGACTGTAGATAGTTACAATTTGTAAAGGTGGTTGCCCCTGTGTTAACCATGTGGTAGAGATTTTTAAGGTGTTGGTCAAGTAATGTATGCCTTCCTATGGAGAGATTCAGCATATGGATGTATGTTTTAGATGTACAGTAACAGTTTAAATTCTGTATTGCAGTTTTTTCCTGCAGTTTTTTCTAAACCATCCTGAACCTGTTCCCTCTCTCATGCTTTACATGTGTTTAAAGGGGTACTCCGCTGCTTGAGCCCCGGCACCCGCACTCAGTGTTCAGAACAAAATGTTTTGAATGCTGAGACAGTGGAGTACCCCTTTAAGATATCTTGCTCCAAAAATTTGATCAGAGCAATGAGTTAAAAAGATCCTTATTAAAGGGGTACTCCACTGGAAACCCTTTTTTTTTTAAATAAATCAACTGGGGCCAGAAAGTTAAACAGATTAGTAAATTACTTCTATTTAAAAATCGTAATCCTTCCAGTATTTATCAGCTGCTATATGCTCCACAGGAAGTTCTTTTCTTTTTCAATTTCCTTTCTGTCTGACCACAGTGCTCTCTGCTGACACTTCTGTCCATTTTAGGAGCTGACCAGAGTAGGAGCAAATCCCCATAGCAAACCTCTCCTTCTCTGTACAGTTCCTAAAATGGACAGAGGTTTCAGCAGAGAGCACTGTGGTCAGACAGAAAGGAAATTCAAAAAGAAAAGAACTTCCTGTGGAGCATATAGCAGCTGATAAGTACTGGAAGGATAAAGATTTTAAAATAGAAGTAATTTACAAATCTGTTTAACTTTCTGGCACCAGTTGATTTAAAACAAAAATGTTTTCCAGTGGAGTACCCCTTTAAGACCCGAGAGCCTACACAATTATTTGTGTCATCTCCAAAGGGAATAATGTGTTCTATCTTAAAGTGTTTATGAGGTGTTAACAAGACTCTAAATTGCAAATAGAAATGGATTGTACTAGTTCAAGACATCAAAACACAGTATAAAACATACACTTAACCTTTATTACTGTTATTTATTGATTTTCTTGCTGTGTATTTTACTTTGCTATAGAACCCATCTGTTGTGTTATAAAATAACAAGAAAATCAGTATTCTATGGCATCCTTTACTTGTAATTTAAGAAGAATTGTTAGATATCAGAGATTAAAAATATATGCAAAGAAGGATTTGTATCCCACTGGGTCTTCCCCTTGGCTACTAGAGCCCAGCAAATTTTGTCCATCTTCACCAGTTAATAACACCCTGGTCAGTCAGGGGGAAGAGACGGGGACCAAGGGAATGACTAACTGACTAACTGGTGAAGGGGCTGAATGCGCTGGGCTCTAGAAGCCGAGGGGAATGCCCTATTCGAACGCTGACATTTTGGCCTTGGAGGAACCAATTCACTGATGAAAGTTATGTACAAATTTAGGGTCAAAACCCTATACAGCCATGGCTTTTCTTTTTAGCCTAAAATAATTCTGACATGTCCGCCTCAAAGGGGTACTCAGGAGAACAAAAAAAATTATAATTTTTTGAATCAACTTGTGCCAGAAAGTTATACATATTCTTACAGCAGTTATCAGCTGCTGTATGCTGCAGAGGAAGTTGGGTAGTTCTTTCCAGTCTGAACACAGTGCTCTCTGCTGCCACCTCTGTCCATGTCAGGAACTGTCAAGAACAGGAGCAAATCTTCATAGAGAACCTCTTTTGCTCCAGACAGTTCCTAACATAGACAGAGGTGGCACTGTGCTCAGACTGGAAAGAAATTACACAACATCCTCTGGAGCATACAGAAGCTGATAAGTACTAGAAGGCTTAATATTTTCAATAGAAATAATTTACAAATCTGTTTAAGCTTTCTGGCAGCAGTTGATTTATCTGGAGTACCTCTTAAAGTCCAGGTTTGAAGCTACTCATTTGCTACCTTCTATAGACTGTCTCCTGAAATAAATGACAATATACAGTACAGACCAAAGGTTTGGACACACCTTCTCATTCAGAGTTTTCTTTATTTTCATGACTATGAAAATTGTAGATTCCCATTGAAGGCATCAAAACTATGAATTAACACATGTGGAATTATATACATAACAAAAAAGTGTGAAAATATGTCATATTCTAGGTTCTAGCCACCTTTTGCTTTGATTACTGCTTTGCACACTCTTGGCATTCTCTTGATGAGCTTCAAGAGGTAGTCACCTGAAATGGTCTTCCAACAGTCTTGAAGGAGTTCCCAGAGATGCTTAGCACTTGTTGGCCCTTTTTGCCTTCACTCTGCAGTCCAGCTCACCCCAACCCATCTCGACTGGGTTCAGGTCCGTTGACTGTGGAGGCCAGGTCATCTGGCGCAGCACCCCATCACTTTCCTTCCTGGTCAAATAGTCCTTACACAGCCTGGAGGTGTATTTGGGGTCATTGTCCTCTTGAAAAATAAATGATGGTCCAACTAAACGCAAACCGGATGGAATAGCATGCCGCTGCAAGATGCTGTGGTAGCCATGCTTTGTCAGTATGCCTTCAATTTTGAATAAATCCCCAACAGTGTCACCAGCAAAGCACCCCCACACCATCACACCTCCTCCTCCACACCAGCACACCTGTGAAGTGAAAACCATTTCAGGTGACTACCCTTTGAAGCTCAACAAGAGAATGCCAAGAGTGTGCAAAGCAGTAATCAAAGCAAAAGGTGGCTACTTTGAAGAACCTAGAATATGACATATTTTCAGTTGTTTCACACTTTTTTGTTATGTACATAATTCCACATGCGTTCATTCATAGTTGTAATGCCTTCAATGTGAATCTACAATTTTCATAGTCATGAAAATAAAGAAAACTCTGAATGAGAAGGTGTGTCCAAACTTTTGGTCTGTACTGTACCTTGAGGTCTACATGATAGCTTCTAATTGAAGTGAAGTGGAAATGAAAATTCCTTTAGTTGCCCTGTAGTACATTGTTTTTGCTCATTGCTATGAGTCAGTTCATAGTGATGATTCTAATGCTGCACGGTATTAGGGGAACAGCTACTTAAATTACTTAAATGTGAAGCATGACTTTGTTAGCATTTCTATATTATCTGTACTTTAAAAAGCTGGAAATGATTACATCATACTGTATATTTCTTCTAAATATAAACCAATCTAAAAAAAAAAAAAAGGGTCTTTTATTTTACCTGACAATGGAGAGCCTGCCGTGCAAAATGTGTTGTAGATTTGTTGGCAGGGATGGCTTATAATTATGGACCTCTTTGCATTTCTTTGATTGGCATGTGGCATATTTAGGGATGATCGAAATTATGCTTATGCTAGAGCACTTGTCTTCATTCGGTAGCACAAAAGCTCTCAGTTCTCAGTGGGTAGCAGAGTCCAGTTAGCTTAGCAGCTGTGCTCGGATGGGATTCAGCTCCGTGGAAAAGCTTGTTTTAAAAATCAAAAAGCATTCAGTTTGGAGAAAGAGGTACCTTGAGAAAATAAATACAAGTGTTCGCGGCATTGTCAAATGGACTCACAAAATCAATAGTGCAAACAGGATAACTTGTAAACCCTTTCTGGTTCTTATTTGTTTTTTGTATTTTTGTTGTTCTGTATAAGAACACCTGCCTAGTCATCCATTGGGCTAGTGAGAGCTCTTGTATAGTGTGCCTGAGCGATGTCTAAAGATGTTAATGCTCACTAGCTTCAGATCATATTAATCTGCATCCATTATCTCACCGTGCAGGGACACCTGGACAGGATCCTCTTCTCGTACTTTCAATAGCCCAGACTTATAAAACAGAAATAGAAAAGAGCACGTACTTATGTTGCAGTATTCTTCAGCAGTATCTTAAAGAGATTGGAGATGGCTGAAGCACCGTGAGAACCCTTGAAAGCAAAATATTCATTTGTAGCCATGCCTTTTTTTCTTTCCATTCCAAATTTAAGAAACTGTTTCTAGGGAGAAGTGTTGTATACTATTTACTATAAGATCTATCCATCTGATTAACCCCTTAAAGACCAGGCCATTTTACACCTTAGGACCAGAGCATTTTTTGAACATCTGACCACTGTCAATTTAAGCATTAATAACTCTAAGACGCTTTTACCTATCATTCTGATTCCGAGATTGTTTTTTCGTGACATATTCTACTTTATGTTATTGGTAAAATTTTGTCGATACTTGCATCATTTCTTGGTGAAAAATTCCAAAATTTGATGAAAAAATTTAAAATTTTGCATTTTTCTAACTTTGAAGCTCTCTGCTTGTAAGGAAAATGGATATTCCAAATAATTTTTTTTTTCACATATACAATATGTCTACTTTATGTTTGCATCATAAAATTTACGAGTTTTTACTTTTGGAAGACACCAGAGGGCTTCAAAGTTCAGCAGCAATTTTCCAATTTTTCACAAAATTTCCAAAATCAAATTTTTCAGGGACCAGTTCAGGTTGGAAGTGGATTTGAAGGGTCTTCATCTTAGAAATACCCCATAAATGACCCCATTATAAAAACTGCACCCCCCAAAGTATTCAAAATGACATTCAGTCAGCATTTTAACCCTTTAGGTGTTTCACAGGAATAGCAGCAAAGTGAAGGAGAAAATTCACAATCTTCATTTTTTACACTCGCATGTTCTTGTAGACCCAATTTTTGAATTTTTACAAGGGGTAAAAGGAGAAAATGTGTACTTATATTTGTAGCCTAATTTCTCTCGAGTAAGCACATACCTCATATGTCTATGTAAATTGTTCGGCGGGCGAAGTAGAGGGCTCAGAAGCGAAGGAGCGACGAGGGGATTTTGGAGAGTACGTTTTTCTGAAATGGTTTTTGGGGGGCATGTTGCATTTAGGAAGCCCCTATGGTGCCAGAACAGGAAAAAATACCCACATGGCATACCATTTTGGAAACTAGACCCCTTGAGGAACGTAACAAGGAATAAAGTAAGCCTTAACACCCCACAGGTGTTTCAGACTTTTGCATATGTAAAAAAATGTTTAAAAAAATTTCACTAAAATGTGTGTTTCCCCCCAAATTTCACATTTATGCAAGGGTTAATAGCAGAAAATACCCCCCCCAAATTTTTAACCCCATCTCTTCTGAGTATGGAATTACCCCATAAGTTGACCTGAAGTGCACTACGGGCGAACTACAATGCTCAGAAGAGAAGGAGTCATATTTGGCTTTTTGAGAGCAAATTTTGCTCGGGGGGCATGTCGCATTTAGGAAGCCCCTTTGGTGCCAGGACAGCAAAATAACCCCCACATGGCAAACCATTTTGGAAACTAGACCCCTTGAGGAACGTAACAAGGGGTACAGTGAGCATTTACCCCCCACTGGTGTCTGTAAGATCTTTGGAACAGTGGGCTGTACAAAATTTTTAATTTGCACAGCCCACTGTTCCAAAGATCTGTCAGACACCAGTGGGGTGTAAATTCTCACTGCACCCTTCATTACATTCCATGAGGGGTGTAGTTTCCGAAATGGGGTCACATGTGGGTTTTTTTTTTGCGTTTGTCAAAACCGCTGTAACAATCAGCCAGCCCTGTGCAAATCACCTCAAATGTACATGGTGCACTCTCCCTTCTGGGCCTTTTTGTGCGTCTTCAGAGCACTTTGCGCCCACTTATGGGGTATCTCCGTAGTCGGGAGAAATTGCATTACAAATTTTGGGGGGCGTTTTTCCCTTTTACCTCTTGTCAAAATGAAAAGTATGGGGCAACACCAGCATGTTAGTGTAAAAAAATTTTTTTTTACACTAACATGCTGGTGTAGACCCCCAACTTCACCTTTTCATAAGGGGTGAAAGGAGAAAAAGCCCCCCAAAATTTGTTAGGCAATTTCTCTCGAGTACGGCGATACCCCATATGTGACCCTAAACTGTTGCCTTGAAATACGACAGGGCACCAAAGTGAGAGCGCCATGCGCATTTGAGGCCTGAATTAGGGATTTGCATAGGGGTGGACATAGGGGTATTCTACGCCAGTGATTCCCAAACAGGGTGCCTCCAGCTGTTGCAAAACTCCCAGCATGCCTGGACAGTCAACGGCTGTCCGGCAATACTGGGAGTTGTTGTTTTGTAACAGCTGGAGGCTCCATTTTGGAAACAGTGGCGTACCAGACGCTTTCATTTTTATTGGGGAGGGGAGGGGGGCTGTGTAGGGGTATGTGTATATGTAGTGTTTTTTACTTTTTATTTTATTTTGTGTTAGTGTAGTGTAGTGTTTTTAGGGTACGGTCACACGGGCGGGGGGGGTTACAGCGAGTTTCCCGCTGCGAGTTTGAGCTGCGGCGCAAAATTTGCTGCATCGCAAACTTGCAGCCTGATACTCACTGTAAGCCCCGTGCCCATGTGAGTGTACCCTGTACATTCACAGGGGGGGGGGGACCTCCAGCTGTTGCAAAACCACAACTCCCAGCATGCACAGTCCATCAGTGCATGCTGGTAGTTTTAGTTTTGCAACAGCTGGAGGCACACGGGTTGGGAAACACTGAGTTAGGAAACAGACAATGTTTCCCAACCAGTGTGCCTCCAGATGTTGCAAAACCACAACTCCCAAACATTCTCAGGCATGCAGGGAGTAGTAGTTCGGCAACATCTTTAGAGCCAGATGTTGCCGAACTACAACTCCCAGCATGCTTGGAGTTGTAGTTTGCAACATTTGGAGGACTACAGGTTGCAGACCACTAATACAGTGGTTCCCAATCTGTGCCCTTCCAGATGTTGCAAAACTACAACTCCCAGTATGCCAAAACTGTCCAGGCATGCTGGGAGTTGTAGTTCTGCAACATCTGAAGGGCCAGATGTTACAGAACTACAACTCCCAGCATGCCTGGACAGTAAGGGCATGCTGAGGATGTGCAGTTTTGCAACATCTGGAAGGGCACAGTGGTCTCCAAACTGTGGACCTCCAGATGTTGCAAAACTGCAACTCCCAGCATGCCCAGACGCCAAGGGAGTTGTAGTTTACAGCAATGCATGTCGCTTTACGGTGACGTGCATTGCTGTAAAGGGCCCAACCGCGGCTGAAGATCAACTCACCTGTCGCCGCTGCCGCCGTCTTCATCGCCGGGATCCGGGTCTTCAGGGACGAGGTAAGTGCCGGGGCCGGTCCCCAGCACTCCCCCGGTCTTCCTCCCGTCCTCTCCGGACTTCAAGGGGCTGGGCAGGATGGGAGGAAGTAACCGCCCCCCCCCCCTTGCGATTGGTTGGTTAGTTAACCGAGGGATCGCAGGGGATCGGAGGAGGTGGCAGGCTTGCCACCTCGCTCCTAGGCTCCAGCATGGTCCTGGCTGTCTGTGACAGCCGGGATCATGCAAAATTACCGGGCGGTCGGGTCCCAGAGACCCGATGAGCCCGGTATCGCCACAGATCGCAAGGGCGATTTCCCTTGCGATTTGCGGCGATCGCCGACATGGGGGGCCTACATGGCCCCCCCTCTGCGTTTGCCCTGGATGCCTGCTGAAGCATTTCAGCAGGCACCCGGTTCCGATCTCTGCCCGGCGAGCGGCAGAGACCGGAAAACGCCATGACGTTGTGGAACGTCATTGGTCCTTAAAGCCCAGGGTGCCATGACGTTCCACAACGTCATTGGTCCTTAAGAGGTTAAGGCAAGCTAAGTAAAGGATTGACTCACACTACAGTGTGAAGACAAGAAAGTAAGTGTCTTAGAAAATTCTGGATGTGGACAGTCCAAGTGGTTATTTTATTTTTAGTAGTGAGGGGTTTGATTCTCAGCTCACAAAACTAAATAAAGATATAGGGCAAGATGAAGCTTGCACTCACCGTTCCTGTAGAGATTCTTCATACGGTCATTCCGTACCTCATTCCATACCTCATTCTTCATACGGTCATTCCGTACCTCGGCGAACATCCGTTTTCACACACACACCTGTGTGCTTATTCCGGCATCTAAATAAAGATATGGTCCCAAGATATTGTCCTGAGTCTGACTGAGGTACATGAAACAGAAAGGGTAGGGTTACATGTGCCGTATTTTGCTGCGTATTTGCTATTGCATACTTTTCTACCCATTGGAGTCTTTGGGTAGCAAAAGGAGCTGCTGAAAATACATAACAAAATACACAGCAAAAATATGGCACCTGTGACCCTGCTCAAAAAGGAAATGTATTGAAAAAATAAAAGTAATTGATAAAATTATCCTTAATTTCAAAAATATAAGTTAGATACTCAAGTTTAATTAGGATTATAGGTGAAAGCAAGGTTTACATACCATAGACAGAGGTCATGTGGTTGCTAAGAGCCATTGGAGAGGGAAAGAACAATCCTGATTGGTCCTTTTTAATTTAAAGAGGAAAAACACCATGCTCGTTTATCATGTGTGGGAACAATGATAGAGTTGATCCATTTGGATTTTTTGCTTATGTGTCTACTCTCCTCTATGCAACTCAAGAAAATACTCATTGTACTCATTGTAGCACCAACTGACTTTACAGTAGAGATTTTTTTATTATGAGAAGTCAACCTAATATATAACTTCTATTTCAGCATTTCAAAAAAGATCCTTGGGGTCAGGATAGTCACCTTTTAATGAGTGCAACAACACGTAACCAAATAACCATTGAGTCAATGCTGCCATCCAGATAATTGTCCAGAAGATATCTGGCAGATACATAAGGGCCCTAGATGGATTGATCCTATGCTGGGAAACATATCCACAGTGGGCGGGATAATGTTTTGGTACTGCATTACTTTCTGGTTGTGACTTTATCCAGTTTGACTCTGCTCCTTTTAAACATGCAAACACATACAGTAACAAACAGTAAGGCTATGTTCACACAGTTTGGAGTCAGTAGTTCCATAACATCGATAGCTGTTCATTCTTTCAAAACAACCAACATTATATTTTCACAGACCCTGTTATAGTGCAAACCATGTTCATTATTCGTAGAGAGGAGAGAGAGAGAGGAGAGAGAGAGAGAGGAGAGAGAGGAGAGAGAGAAGAGAGAGAAGAGAGAGAGAGAGAGAGAGAGAGAAGAGAGAGAGAGAGAGAGAAGAGAGAGAGAGAGAGAGAGAGAGAGAGAAGTCTTGCAATTATGATACCTTTTAATGGCTAACGTGACTATGGTGTGGAAAAAAAGCCCTGCTAAACCCATTCTGCATTCTAAGTAATTGAAACAAAGCCCTGGCAACCTGACAAATTACATGGATATAATCCCTGAAATATGTTAGTATCATTGAGTTATGAATAAGTGTTATAAATAAGCAATATAACAATGATGTCATAAGCCGATGATGTATTGCAAAAACAGAGTAAATATCCTCATAAAACATGTTTTGTGCTGCACCCTCCCCTATATTTACTTGTCCTTATGACTGATTCTATTCTTTGTATACGTCCTTAATTAACTTGCATGATACACTTGACCTACGCATACATGTTGAAACTGGCGCAGGACAACTATACTACTCTAATATTTCAAATAAAATACAGGGAGATATGTCTGTACCTAGTAGTAGGGTTGGGCTGAATACTAAGTGAGTAATACTTCTATGTATTCATTACCTTTGCTGCTGTACAGAAAACAACAAGAGCTAGAAATAATAATATACATTAGGGACAAGTTACTGTTTGAAGTTTATGGTTGTGAATGGCTTTTGTCCAAGGAAGGTAAGTATTAGAATTTCACAACTATATCCTTTGATACCTAAACTTTTTACTTTAGGTAATACAAATTAAAGAGATAGATGTTGTGAAATATAGTTACTTGAAAATGTAGTTTACTATTTAGAACAGAAAGAGTTTTGTGATATAATAAGATATTAATGGGGGTTTCCAATACATGTATATATGCTTTACAGCAGGACCCATGGACATAGATCACAATAGCTAGGATCTGTCACATAAAAAATGCTACTGGACATTCTCTGTGACCTTTTTAGTGGTCATTCTACAGGGAGGGGGTTGTTGTGCTTCAGTTGTTGTGAATGGTGTCTTATCTCGCTATTGCTGTTATCTTTTACTGTACTCCTGTCTGTGATGAAAAAAAAATGGGTGCTAAGTAGTTAAATGTAAAGAACCGGATTAGCTTTGATTTAGGCCTAGTGGTTAAAATGGACACTAGAAGATTCCCGGATTATTTTAAAATATAGATAATAAAATGGAAAATTAGAAAACCACTTCCAAAAATTCTCATAAATATGTGGGGACAGTCAAGCTTTGGAGTGTGTTGGCGAGGTGGTGGAGGTCGAATCAGTGGTCGAGCCCAGCACAAGTGGTGGTAGGAGTGGTTGGGAAACTGTAAGGCATCAAGGTGGCTATGCTGAGGGAGAGTAAGGAGCCCAAGAAGTCCATGCAGAGAGGAGTGGCGTGGAGAATGAGGAGTTTGACGTTGACTATGATGTGGTGTTGTACAGGACGTGGGAACCACCTGGGCATGAGCTGACATGTTCATAGCAGGAGGGTAGTGGCAGTGTCAGCGAAGAAGAGAGTAGCTGAGGTAGGGGAAGAAAACCTGTGAAACTACCAGATATAGGGCTGCTGGTCTGATGAGCTCGGGTGATGGCAACGCTGCTGCATGTTCGGGTTCTAATAAAAACCATCCAGAGGAGAGGCACAGTCAGATAGTTCAGTCTCTGTCCAATACTCTAATGTGTGGAACTTCTCCACCTTCGGTGGCAATATGTTGTCTATGAAAACAGAAAGTAAGCCGTGGTCAGGGTCCGAGTGAAGGGACTATGTCTCTATGCAAGCACATGGAGCGTCACCACAAGGTCGAGTGGGACAGTCGAGATGCTCTACAACATCAGGATAGTGTTGCTGCTGCCATTGATTATCCTTCAGATATCTCCCAACTGTTTAACAGTTAGGCCTCTTCCACAGGCAGCACATTTTCGGGATTTTCCTCATCTGTGTTCTGCCTGCTTCCTCCCCCATCCCATCAGTTATTCATTGGGGAATCCATGTCCTCCAGACAACAGTATTCTCCCAGTCATCCTGTTGTAGTTCACCTCAATTCCTACCTGGTCAAGTTGTTGATGGAACAGGCCCTCCCATACGATCTTGTGGACTCCACGGCCTTCAGGCAACTAATTGGGAGTGCCTAGCCCAGGTGGGGCGTACCTAGTCACCATTATTTTGCAAAGAAAGCCATCCCTGCTTTGCACAATTATGTGGTGGAGAGGGTGGACCACTCTTTGAACTTGTCTGTGTGTAGAACAGTGCATTCCCCGGTTGATACGTGGAGTAGTAGCTACGGCCACAGGCAATACATGTCTTTTACGGCCCACTGGGTCAACATCCTGCAGAATGATGCTCCACCGCAACAAGACCCTCCATGATTGTGCCGATCGGGTTTAACTGCCAATCCTCCTCCATGGACATCTTGCACCCAACAAGGAAGAACTTAGCTTATTCTCCTTCTCCCCCACCCACCCAAATTCCCAGCAATGAGCCAACAAACTTCATCAGCTGATTACTGAATCTTTTACTCAGTGCAATATTTGGCTTGGTTAGCCAGAAATTGGCCATTGTAAAATGCTCTTTAGTCCTGGGAACCTCTGTTGCCTATTTGTTTAGCTCTTTTACTTTATTTTCTTCTTTTGTGTCTGGTCCCTAGTGCTTGCATGCACCAATTCTGCTAGGTTGAGGGTTCTGCTTAGTATTGGATTTCCTTATAAATATTTTCACAACAATGATGATTACTGGTGTTATTTTTTAGTTTAAAGCAAGGTCTAGGGAAAGATTAGAGGCTTTATCTGCTTTATCCCTGACTGCCATCATCATCATCCTTCATTAGTGCCATCATCTACTGTATGTTTTCATCTACCGTATTGGTTAGTTGCTATTCTTGTTCTTTCTACTTGCCAATATTGATACCTGATTTGTATGTTGTTGTTTTTTTTGTTTGTCTTTGTGTTCTCATACAATTTTTTTTCTCATACAAGTCCTGGGTATCCTGAGTGCTAGAATTTACAGTTAGTTCCCAGAAAAGGACTGCTATATATTAAATTCAGTTATGCCATCTAGTAACCTGCTAGTGTTTGTTACTGTAGGTGTTAATGGAGTCTATCTGCACATGAGTATTACACAAAAATTTCATATCTAAATCTGACCCTAGTCTTTATTCGGCAATACCTATGCCAATCATCTGCAAATGGGCGTTATTCAAAATTCATGAAATAAAATGTCTGATTATGTTGTATAGTATATAAGCTTTATACAGGTTTATACCTAGAGATATGCAGAGGAAAAAGAGGGATTTATTGCTCTGTTGTCTTTATTATGCTGCTAGCTTATAAAATAGGCTTCTTACCAGAACTCAATTCCTGGACTGGACTGATATCAGAAGGAGAGAAATTAGTTCCATTTATCTCTGCCTAGAGATGGGCAAGTGACAGTGGAGTACCTAGAGCCCTTTCACCACTAGCAAGGTGCTGTACTGGCACCCCAGCCCCTTCTTAAATATTTTTCATCTTTTCTGATGGGCGTTGTCCTCTTTTCCTTTTCTTCTCCACCTGGCTCAGCATCTGCAGGACAATCATCTTACACTCCACATTTTTCTAGTGCCCTCCCCCACCTCTACACAATCACCCAATCCATAGGCCCCCAAACTGTAATAATGCCCCCTTCATGTCCTGCACAATAAACCTGAGTTGAATAGTAGGTCCCCAATTAAGTAGGTATACCCCTCCCCCCACAGTAGGCAGGTTGGTACATCCCACAGCACTTATTAGGTAGTTCCCCATAGGCAGGTATACAGGCAGGTAGGTCAATACATCTTTAGGTAGATTGATCCCCCCCCCCCCAGTAGGCAAATATGTTGGTAGGAAAGTAGCTAGCCTTGTAGGTAAGAAGGTATGTAGCTATCTAGGTAGGTAGGTAAGTAGGTAGGTAGCCAAGTAGCTAGATAGATAAGTAGGTAGGTAGGTAGCTATGTGTGTAGGTAGCCAGGTAAGTAGCAAGGTAGATTAGTAGGTAGGTAGCTCTGTATGTAGGTAGCCAGGTAAGTAAGTAGGTAACTAGGTAATTAGATAGGTAGATATATAAATAGGTAGGCAACTATGTACATAGGTTGGTACCCAGGTGGCTAGGCAGGTAGCTATGTAGGTAGGTTGGTAGCCAGATAGGTAGCTATGTAGGTAGGTGGCCAGGTAGCTTGGTAAGTAGCTACAGTATATAGGTAAGTAGAAAGGTAGCTAGCTAGCTACGTAGGTAGGTAAGAAGATAGGTAGCCAGAAAACTAGGCAAATAGCTATGTAGATAGCAGGTGTTAATTTTGTTTAAGTATAGGCAGCCAGGTAGGTAGTAATGTTGATTAGAAACAAGCTACCCAGGTAGGTAGTAATGTTGGTTAGGTACAGGAAGCTAGGTAGGTAGTAATATTGGTTATGTATAGGTATCCAGGTAGGTAGTGATGTTGTTTAGGTATAGGAAGCCAGGTGTTTAGTAATGTTGAATAGGTACAGGTACCCAGGTAGGTAGTAATGTTGGTTAGGTATAGGTAACCAGGTTGGTAGTAATGTTGTTTAGGTACAGGTAGCCAGGTATGTAGCAATGTTGGTTAGGTACAGGTAGCCAGGTAGTTAGTAACCAGTGCCAGTGTAGCCAAAGCATAGGTACACCACTAGTTAGTGAGCATTAAAAGGGTTACAGTGGGGATCAAAAGTTTGGGCACCCCAGGTAAAAATTTGTATTAATGTGCATAAAGAAGCCAAGGAAAGAGGGAAAAATTTCCAAAGGCATCAAATTACAGATTAGACATTCTTATAATATGTCAACAAAAGTTAGATTTTATTTCCATAACTTACACTTTCAAAATAACAGAAAACAAAAAAAAAACGGTGTCTGCAAAAGTTTGGCCACCCTGCAGAGTTAATATCTTGTACTGCCCCCTTTGGCAAGTATCACAGCTTGTAAACGCTTTTTGTAGCCAGCCAAGAGTCTTTCAGTTCTTGTTTGAGGTATCTTTGCCCATTCTTCCTTACAAAAGTCTTCCAGTTCTTTAAGATTTCTGAGCTGTCTGTCACGCACTGCTATTTTAAGGTCTATCCATAGATTTTCAATTATGTTGAGGTCAGGAGATTGTGAAGGCCATGGCAAAACCTTCAGTTTACGCCACTTGATATAATCCCCCGTGGATTTCGAGGTGTGTTTAGGATCATTATCCATTTGTAGAAGCCATCCTCTCTTTAACTTCAGCTTTTTCACAGATGGCATCAAGTTAGCATCCAAAATTTGCTGACATTTTATTGAATCCATTTGTCCTTCTACTCGTGAGATGTTCCCTGTGCCACTGGCTGCAATACAACCCCAAAGCATGATTGATCCACTCCCATGCTTAACAGTTGGACAGAGGTTCTTTTCATTAAATTCTGTTCCCCTTCTTCTCCAAACGTACCTTTGGTCATTCCGGCCAAAAAGTTCAATTTTAACCTCATCAGTCCACAGAACTTGTTTCCGAAATGCACCAGGCTTGCCTATATGTTCATTTGCAAAGTCCAAAGGCTGATTTTTGTGGTGAGGACGTAGAAGAGGTTTTCTTCTGATGACTCTTCCATGAAAACCATATTTGTACAAGTATCTCTTTATAGTGGAATAGTGTACCACAACTCCAGTGTCTGCCAGATCTTTCTGGAGGGATTGTTCAGTCAAATGTGGGTTTTAAATTGTTTTTCTCACAATCCTGCAGAGCTGTTCTGTCTGATATTTTTCTTGGTCCTCCAGATCTTGCTTTAACTTCCACTGTTCCTGATCACTGCCATTTCTTAATTACATTCCGAACAGAGGATTTTGTTTTCTGTTGCTTTGCAAGTGTAAATGATGGAAATAAAATCTAACTTTTGTTGACATATTATAAGAATGTCTAATCTGTAATTTGATGCCTTTTGGAGATTTTTCCATCTTTCCTTGGCTTCTTTATGCACATTAATACAAATTTTTACCTGGGGTGCCCAAACTTTTGATCCCCACATCTAAGATTAGAAAACATAGCTTAATTCTTCCAAAAAGAGTGCTGCATCTCTCCTCTAGTTATGTTGGGGTATTTACAACTCTGCTCCATTCACATCAATTGAACCAAACCTCAATATCACACACAACCTGAGGACAAAAAAGACACTGTTTCTTGAAGATAGCAGCCACTTTCATGGGCAGTGATATCAATGGAGATTCTCAAAGTATTTATTAAACAGATGCCTGTGATGCCAGTAGCATCTATTGTTCATAGGGAATTACGGCACATTCTACTACAACATTCCATCCAGGGGGGGACTGACAACATTCAGGGCCCCCGGACCAAATAAAGCAAGGGCCCCCTGCAAGACTCCACCCTGGCCATGCCCCTATTCCACCTAAATCCCTCATCATGTCTCACCCCTACACACAAAATAAAAAATGCTTTTTAATTATATATATATATATATATATATATATATATATTGTGTGTGTGTGTGTGTGAGAATTCAAATAGGAAAAAATCTGAAATGGTCGCATGTCTACACAGTGATCCTCAGCAAAATTTATTACACTAATGGGTCGTTAGTGTACCTGATAATGAAGTGCAGGCCCGCTAGCCACGTCACGGCCACCTGTACGTAGCGGGTCCCTAACATCCCTAGCACAAAAGATACCCATGCCGCACAATGTGCTGCATGGATATATTCAGGGCCAGATTAAGGCTGCCTGGAAGACGGAGCACTTAATTATGTTGCCCCCCCCCCCACATTAGGTGCAGTATAGTTCCCCCACATTAGGTGCAGTATAGTTCCCCCACACTAAGATTTAGACACAGAGCACAGCAGACAGTTGCACACATTAAAAGATTAAATCCACAGTTTTGCAGACATATGACACATGGCACAGGGTCTCACCAGCTCAGTGTCTCTTGTCTTCGCTCTCTCCTCTGTCCAGGCGGCTCCAGGTCCAGGAATATCCGAGGGGTTGTGGCTGAACTTTTCCTCTAGGAATCCTCAGAAGATGGCGCGGAGCACAGGACCTGAGGCAGGGACACGTCGGGGAAGGGAGCAGACATGCGCATGCCACTTCTGTCCCAGAAAGCATTGCTGTTCTTAATGAGGCAGTGTCCCTGCCCCAGCTGGGGCTGGAACTGAAGTGAGGCATCGTGTAGCTCAGAGGCAAAATTTAGCTGAAAGGCAGCGCTTTTCTGTCTTAGGATCCGGGACATGTGTCCTGGATCTCCAGCAGCAGCAGGCCCTTTACCAGCCGGTCAGTCCACCCCTGATTCCATCCCATATTTTGTTTGTATACTGATATATACCAGCAGAACAGAGGCCTCCACCTTGCAATGGAATGTCATAAACAAGTTTAGCATGTAGGTCAGGAGCTATCCCAATGTATACACTAAAGATGTGGTACACATACAACGTGAACACAGTCTAATGCAGCATCTCTCAGAATATATATATATATATATATATATATATATATATATATTAGACACATGTCACTGTATGTCAGTGTATGGCCCTGACTGCCATTGTAAACAAAGTATACTGTGGGGTATATGTTTTTTTTATGTGGGATACAGTTGTATATAAATAAGTATAGTAGATAAATAAATAAAAATAAACAGGTATCATCAAATGTTATACATATTGGATGATAGTAGGATATCAGCATATGGAGTTAAGATTCAGCCCAAGTGTAGTTTGAACAGAGCCTTATGCACGTAAAGCAGAATTTGTAAGTGGCCATACCAAACAATTAACACATTATTTAATTACCACAAAACAATGATCACATATGAGGTAAATATAACCTCATGCAGACCATCCGTAGACCATAAAAGTCCAGACAGCCCATAAGTGACTAAATACTAAAATGGTTATGGATGTTTTTGCAAAGTCTGCAGTGGCATGGATACCTGCCACGAGAAGAGTGCTGGCTGTCAGCAACAGCTGGACTCTCCAGAGCGAGGACAGAGATTGCGTTTTTGTGCCCCTGTCTTTCTGATCACTGTATTAAAGGAGTTTTCCAGCATTTTTTTTTCTTTAGCCTTTGAGCAGATAATGCCAAGTTATAATTCTGTGTAATACGCTTCTATTACTTCCGTGCACTGCTTCGTTCCATTTTCATGCACGGGACCCACACCCAGGACTGCTGTAGTGCAAATATTTTTATTATATTGTTGTTTCTGACCTTTCCCAGCATTCCATGTAGCCAGAAATAATATGTCACAAGTCACATGGTCTCCAGGGGGCATGGCTATGCTGCATTGGGTAGATGGAGAGCATTACTTCGGCAGAACCCTTCCACCCTGCTATCCACCCACCTACTGCAGCATAGCCAGGCTCCTCTGAAGACCATGTGACTATATATATATATATATATATATATATATATATATATATACATATGGCCTCTGGCCACATGAAATGCTGGAAAAGATCAGAGCTCATAGTAGACTGCTGGGTCACAGTAGACTGCTGAATCATAGTAGACTGCTGGATCATGGTAGACTGCTGGGTCATAGTAGACTGCTGGGTCATAATAGACTGCTGGGTATTAATAGACTGCTGGGTCACAGTAGACTGCTGGGTCACAGTAGACTGCTGGGTCATAGTAGACTGCTGGGTCATAGTAGACCCAGATCAGCTCAGCTGTTAGTGGAGGAGGTTGAACTCCGCAAAAAAAAAAAAAAAAATCAGCAATACCAAAAAACTGTATTGTCATGTATTGACTGCCCAAATGTCTTCTATGACCTTATGGAGGGCACAATAAGTATATATATATATATATATATATATATATATATATATATATATATATATATATCTATCTCAGGTAAATTATGGATAAATAAACAAACAAACATGCAAATAAATAAGTAACAAATCGGCTGAACAGCAGCTTATGGCACCAGCTCTAAATATACATCCCCTATCTAAAAATGGCTATAGTAGAGAAGGGACACGATTAAAAAAAGGGTTTTATTGGCACTTTGAGCTATTAATAACGTTTTTTTTAAATTCACACATTTTCCTCCATTATCACAAAAATTTTAAAGAAATGTCTAACAAAAGTGACAGAAAGATAAAGCTCCATGTATCACAGAAAAATAATGAGGCAAACATTTAAATAAGAAAACAAAAAGAAACATTGTATTTTTCAAACACTCAAAACAAGCAAACAAACAAACAAAACAAACAAAAATGTGGCTAGGCATAAAAGGGGGAAACTGGCCCAGTCTAAAAGTGGTAAAGATCTCATCATGAAACTCAGGTCTATTTGTATATTTGTTTTCTCGCCAACCTGAAACAAGAACATTGCTGTTTCATGAACCATTAGCACAATAGATTTATTACAAATTTGTGATTTTTTTTAGTAAATTTGCATGGCGTGCCATTAGTGTCTGTGTAGAACAAGCGTTTCACGTTTTTATGGTTGTGGTTTGTCAGGGGAATGACAGCGGAGGAGAAAAAAGGAGAAGTTTTCCATTTTAAAAATGCCATGTTTTCAGTATTTATGTTATCTGCGACCACACTGGAGGTGCAATATCCTTTCTGCAATAAACAGTACAATGCCAGATCTTCCTTCCTTCCTTGAAGAAATGCATGGGAGACTAGTTAGCCTCAGGGTTTGACACTGAAACTTCTTGTTTAGCTTATGAGACAAATAGCCTTGTGAGGCAATCTTTCATTTGTAGAGAGGAACTGCAAAACCTAGAGGTACAAACATCTATCATCAGATATTACGAGAACAGGTGCTTAAAGAAA
Source organism: Hyla sarda (assembly GCF_029499605.1). Classification (NCBI taxonomy): domain Eukaryota; kingdom Metazoa; phylum Chordata; class Amphibia; order Anura; family Hylidae; genus Hyla; species Hyla sarda. The sequence goes on from NC_079191.1 coordinate 363,131,940, forward strand.
ATCTAATTAGCGAAATTCTCATTTAGTGGATGGATATTTTCACTGTAAGCTCCGAGCCTAAACTACTTCTTCTTTTCTCATTGGAGAGGAAACTAGAAATAAAGCAGAAAACAGCAATTCCTTATTTGAATTTCTGCCTTTACTTTTCCAGACATCCTTATTCCTTTATTAAACTTCTGCTAGAGAAAAGGAAATTTTACACAGTTCCTTAAACTTTCAATCTACTGGCAGCTAATTATCCCGAAATAAATCTCCATCAGACCTACATGCCGGCAGTTTTGGGATGAGAACTACTATTTCAGCTTTCGCATGCCTGTCAGTCAAATGGGGCTCAGCTGCAGCTGAGAATGAGAGGTATTAGACTCCCGCTAGGATGATTCTCCCAATCTTCTCTCTTCGAACATCACCTCCCAGTGATGCACCATATTTGTACCTGTTAGACTAATCTGGTATTTTCTCTTGCTAATGTGAGTATTACAAAAAAAAGATAAAGTTGTTTTCTCATAGGGATCATCATCTCGAGAGCGGAAAAGGTAAAAGAAATGAAATATTTAGGGGGAGGGGGGATTCTCATGTTGCAATGGAAATAAAAGTACCTGTCACATAAACAGATTACAAAGGTACTGAATTAAGGTTCATTTTTTAATTTATGTGACCTTTTCACTTGCATGTAATATTTTTTTTACATACATTTAAAAGGGTACTACCCCCACAATCTCCTCACAGCACCCAGTGGCGGTGGTGGTCGTAATGCCATGCCTTGCACCCTCCATGCATGTCTATGGGAGTGGGCGTGACGGCAGTCCCTCCCATAGACATGCATGGAGGGGGCGTGACATAACAAGGGTCGTGGCATGAAGTCACGACCACTGCTGCCAGAACCGCCAGCGGCGGGATCCCCCAATCAATCATTTTATCCAGATCGCATTCACCCCCGTGTTCTAAAGGAATTAAGTAATGTTATAGACAGACCCCTATTTTTAATATTCCGGGACTCTATAGTAACAGGGACTGTTCCCCAGGACTGGTGCATAGCAAATGTGGTACAAATATTTAAAGAGGGAAAAAAAGGTGACTCAGGGAATTATAGGCCTGTTAGTTTAATCTCCGTTGTATGTAAATTGTTTGAGGGTTTTCTAAGAGATGCTATTTAAGTGAGTAAGTAACTGGCTCAGTGATAGGAAACAGAGGGTGGTTATTAATGGTACTTATTCTGATTGGGTGACTGTTACTAGTGGGGTACCACAGGGGTCAGTCTTGTGTCCTATTCTGTTTAATATATTTATTAATGACCTTGAAGAGGGGTTGAATAGTAAAGTAACAATCTTTGCAGATTATACTAAACTCTGTAAAGTGGTAGACACTATAGAGGACAGTGCACTGTTACAAATGGATCTGGATAGGTTGGAGGTTTGGGCTGGGAACTGGCAAATGAGGTTCAACACTGATAAATGTAAGGTAATGCACATGGAGAGGAAAAATCCAGGCTGGGGTTATGTATTAAATAGGAGAACACTTGGGATGACTGACATGGAAAAGGACTCAGGAGTCTTAGTTAACAGTAAATTAAGCTGTAGTGACCAGTGTCAGGCAGCTGCTGCCAAGGCTAATAAAATCATGGGGGGCATCAATAGGGGCATAGATTCCCATGACAAGGAAATAATTCTACCGCTGTACAAATCACTAGTCAGACCACACATGGAATACTGTGTACAGTACTGGGCACCAGTGTACAAGAAAGATATAGTGGAGCTGGAGAGGGTTCAAAGACAGGCAACCAGAGTATACGGGGAATGGGAGGACTACAGTACTCAGAAAGATTATCAGAATTAGGGTTATTTAGTTTAGAAAAAAGAAGGCTTAAGGGAGACCTAATAACTATGTATAAATATATCAGGGGGCAGTACAGAAATCTCTCCCATGATCTATTTATACCCAGGACTGTATCTATAACAAGGGGGCATCCTCTACGTTTAGAGGAAAGAAGGTTTCTACACCAGCACAGATGGGGTTCTTTACTGTAAGAGCAGTGAGCCTGTGGAATTCTCTGCCAGAGGAGGTGGTCATGGTGAACTCTGTAAAAGAGTTCAAAATGGGTCTGGATGCATTTTTTGGAGAGATAAGAACATTGCTAGTTACGTATACTAGATTTATAGGGTCAGAATGATGATCCAGGGATTTATTCTGTTTGCCATATTTGAAGTTGGGAAGGAATTTTTACCTCTAGTATGAGGGTTTTTTGCCTTCCTCTGGATCAACTCAGTAGGGACTCATTAGGGATATAGGTTGAACTTGATGGACTCTGTTTTTTTTTCAACCTCATGAATAGTGTTGCTCGCGAATATTCGCAATGCAAATTTTATTCGCGAATATCGCATATTCGCGAATTCGCGAATATTCACGAATATAGCACTATATATTCGTAATTACGAATATTCTTTTTTTTTTTTATTATTATTATTTTTTTTTAATCACAGTACACATCACAGTGATCATCCCTCTCTGCTTCCAGCTTGTGTGGTGTGGCGTGCGAATTTTCGCATGTGCGAATTTTCGCCTATGTTAATTTATGCATATGATAATTTTCGTATATGCTAATTTTCGCATATGCGAAAATAAACGCGAATAATACGAATATGCGAATTTAGCGAATATATTACGAATATTCGTCCATATATTTGCGAATATTCGCGAATTCGAATATGGCCTATGCTGCTCAACACTACTCATGAACTATGTTACTATGTTACTATGTAACCCAAATATATAATGAGATAAAGAAATGGTAAGGAATTAAATCGAGGCTGCTGTAATGTTACTTTCTTTTTTATATACAGAATATTTTGACTGATTGTAAATAATTGTATATATTTTTTTTTATTTTAAGTAAAATTAATACACATACAATATTAATTACTAATTACTAATACTAATTACAATATTATTTTGATAAAAAGCAGTCATATTACTAATAATAAATATTTATACATTCCCCATGTTAATATGACTTTTCCTGGTTTGATAGATTTCATTAAATAACTGTGTCCTCCCAAGGACGTTCTTTTTTAGGATTATGGAAACAGATAGGATTGTTAGCAGAAAACGACCACCTGGTCCATCTACACTGCCCTCTTATTACTTTTATTTTTGTCTTCTTTATGACCTCTAAAAATAGGAAAGATGGACTCTGATCGGTTGCTATGGGCAACTTCTTCACTGTTCCTCTGCACAAGGTTTGACATATCCCCCCATTAGTATGTAATATGATTGCTGGTAGCGAGGTTTTGCCCTAAAGGTTAAAACAGCAACACTTGATGTCTTAGCATTGTCCTATTTTTCCTTTTATCTGTATCTAGTATATTGGTATGTATATTGATTAAAGGACAATTGTTAATGAAGTGTACAGTGCTAAAGACGTTTTTAACATGTAAAACTATAGCTCCCAGTATGATCTTAGCAGCTGTGTTAGGTTATGCTGGGAGTTTTTGTTTCACCCATCATCCCTGCAGAACTTACTAAGTGACTACAGCTCTGATGGGACAATAATATAAGTGACTCACAGTTCTTGACGTCTTCTCTATAGTCTTTCCTTATCCAACTTAGGGTGGGTTCACACTATGTTTTGATGATACGGTCACCGGATCTGGCTGGGGGGAGTGAAAACTGGGCCCTCCCATATCCCAGCCGGCTCATATCTCATTTAAATAGTCACTCAATAGTGACTCCGGTCGGCTTATTTTTGCCCCGTATCCGGTCTTCTCACCGGACCTAAAACCAGTCAGAAAACCGGATACGGGGCAAAAATGAGCTGAACAGAGTCACTATATGACTTCGGTCGCATCATTCAAATAAATGAGATCGGGGCCGATGACTGTATCATCAAAATGTAGTGTGAACCCACCCTTAGCTGGTACATACCACCATGACTTGTTCCAGCATTTTCTCTCTCCAGAACTTGACACTTCCCCCTCCCTTTGTTAGCAAATTCTGATCCTTTATATAAAAACAATAATTAATATAACCCTGCCACACACTGTGCCCCTAAATATAATACTGCCACACACTGTGCCCTCTGCATAAAATACTACCACACACTGCACCCTCTTAATATGATACTACCACACAGCGTGCCCCCTAAACATAATACTACTATACACCATGCCTTCTGACTACCACACCGTGCTTTCTGAACATAAAACATATTACTACGACACACAGCCCTCTAAACAAAATACTACCACACGCTGTGCCTTCTGAATGTATTAAAGGAAATCTGTCACCAGTGTCACCTGCACTAAAATGTCAGTACCGACAGGTAGTGCAGGTGACACTGATGACAACAGTACTTACCTTGTTCCATTCCATGCAGTTCTTTGGTAATCTTCTCCAGTATCTTCAGCTCCGGCCCAGCTTGGAGTATGGGTAGAGCTTAGTGACATCACTGCTGCTGTTCTCTAGCAGAGGGACACAGCAGTGGTGATGTCACTAAGCTCTACCCATGCTCCAAGCTGGGCCCGGAGCTGAAGATACCAGAGAAGATTACTGAAGAATGATTGCACGGAATGGGATAAGGTAAGTACTGTTGTCATCAGTGTCACCTGCACTACCTGTCGGTACCAACAGGTTAGTGCAGGTGACACTGGTAACAGATTTCCATTAATACCACACACTGTACCCTATGAATATAATACTACCAAATACTGTAGCCTATATAAACTGTGATGATGGAGACATGGGGCAGGCACAGTAATGGAATGGGGGGGGGGGGGAGAGATGATGTGATGATGCAGACATGAAGCAGGCACAGTAATAGGAGAGGGGGGGTGATGATGCAGACATGAGGTAGGCACAGTAATGGGGTTGGGGGGGGGTGATGATGCAGACATGATGCCCAGTAATGAGAGGGTTGGGAGCGGGGGTGAATCATATCAGCCTCATCACCTCCTCTTCCTCTCCAACCCCCACATTACTGTACCACATGTCTTCAACACACCCCAACTCCCCCATTACTGTGCTTCATGTCTGCATCACCCCCCCCCCCTCATTACTGTGTCTCATGTCTGCATCATCATAAGTTGATGCCTGCATTAGGACCACTAATTCTGGGCAGGATGGATCCGCTGATGGAATTCATCAAGGAAGTTCCCTGCAAAAGAAAAATACCAAAGTTCAAAATTGCTGTTTTTGGTCACATCACTCCCAGAAAAAAAGAAATATAATGTGCTCAAACAATCACATATATGCAGAAGCGGTACCGCCAAAAATTTCTGATCATGGTTCAAAAATATGCCTCCGTACAGCTGCGTATCCAAATATATGGAAAATTAACAAAAAGTTTTAGGGGTCAGCCTAGGGCAATTTTAAACACACCTATTTTGTTTAAAAAAAATAATACAATGCTAGAAAAGCATGCTACAATGTGTAACCTAAAGAACAAAGAGAACATGTCAGATTTACGTAAAAATTAAACCCCTAAAAAATTAACTAAATTGTGTTTTTCTTTTAAATTTCCTGTCGCAATTAATATTTTTTTTTGTTACTTTATACAAAATGAAAGCCCTTATATGGGTATGTGGATGAAAAAATAAAAACATATGGCTCTTAAATGGTGAGGAGGAAAAAACAAGAACACAAAAATTAAAATTGGCTGTGTCCTTAAAGGGGTGCTCTGGGGAAATTTTTTATTTTTTTTTAAATCAACTGGTGCCAGGATGTTAAACAGATTTGTAATTCTATTTAAAAATCTTACTCCTTCCAGTACTTATCAACTTCTGTATACTAAAGGGGAAGTTCTTTTCTTTTTACATTTCTTTTCAGTCTGATCACAGTGCTCTCTGCTGACACCTCTGTCTGTCTCAGGAACTGTCATGAGCAGGATAGGTTTGCTATGGGGATCTGCTCCGGTTCTGGACAGTTCCTGACATGGACAAAGGTGTCAGCAGAGAGCACTGTGGTCAGACAGAAAAGATATTTAAAAAGAAAAGAACTTCCTGAGGAGCATACAGCAGCTGATAATACTGGAAGTATTAAGATTTTTAAATAGAAATAATTTACAAATCTGTTTAATGTTCTGGCACCAGTTGATTTAGTCGATTTTTTTAAACGGAGTATCCCTTTAAGGAGTTAAATAGATTTAACCTGACAAAAATACTGCCTGCTTCATTTCTTTTCCAATTGTTAGAAAGTATTTTGAGGTGGAAGTCCCAAAATGGGACCCTAGCCTTATGTGGGGGGTCGTTCTAGTGCTGATGGGGAACTTCATTTGTTTGTTCACAGTTGTGTTTTGTATAACTATTTTCTCTTTTTTTTTATCAGAGGAAACATTGCAAAATAAGGCTATATTTACACACTGGTATTTCTGCTATTCTGCACATATTCTGCACAAAACATGCAGACTGCAGATTTTTCGCAGTTTTGTGAAATTTGCTCGGAATTCCAGTGGAGTTTGGGTGGGATTTCTGTGCCTTCAAAAAGGGGTACTTATTTTTTGTCTTGTCCACAGTGCTCTCTGCTGACACCTTTGTCCGTGTCAGGAACTGTCTAGAGCAGCATTGGTTTGCTATGGGGATTTTCTCCTGCTCTGTACATTTTCTGATACGGCATCAGGTGTCAGCAGAGAGCACTGTGGACAAGACAAAAAAAAATTAAAAAGAAAATAATTTCCTCTGTAGCATACAGCTGCTAATAAGTACTGGAAGGGTAAACATTTTTAAGTAACTTACAAATCTGTTTAACCTGTTGGGGACAGAGGGTGTACCTGTATGCCCTTCGCCCACTCCCTTTCTATAATATCAGGTCGAACCTGACCTCTAACAACGGCCGTGACCCGTGGTAATAAAGATAATTTAACCCCTTCCCTAATAAAAGTTTGAATCACCCCCTTTTCCCATAAAAAAAAAACTGTGTAAATTAAAATAAAAATAAACATATGTAATATTGTCGTATGCGGAAATGTCCGAATTATCAAAAAAAATTGTTAATTAAACCGCAGGGTCAATGGCGTACGCGCAAAAAAATTCCAAAGTCCAAAATAGTGTATTTTTGGTCACTTTTTATATAAAAAGCGATCAAAAAGTCTGATCAATGCAAACATTCTACTGCTTAAAACTTCAGATCACGGCGCAAAAAATTAGCCCTCATACCGCCCTGTATGCGGAAAAATAGAAAAGTTATAGGAGTCAGAATATGACAATTTTAAACGTATACATTTTCTTGCATGTAGTTATGATTTTTTCCAGAAGTACTACAAAATCCCACCTATAAGTCAGGTATCATTTTAATCGTATGGACCTACAGAATAAAGCGAAGGTGTTTTTACCGAAAAATGTACTGCGTAGAAACAAAAGCCCCCAAAAGTTACAAAATGGTGTTTTTTTGTTAAATTTTATCGCACAATGATTTTTTTCCGTTTTGCCGTAGATTTTTGGATAAAAGAACTGATGCCTTTACAAAGTAGAATTGATGGCGCAAATATTAAGCCATCATATGGATTTTTAGGTGCAAACTTGAAAGGATTATGATTTTTAAAAGGTAAGGAGGAAAAAATGAGAGTGCAAAAACGGAAAAAAAACGCTCTGTCCCCAAAGGGTTAACTTTCTGGCACCAGTTGATTTAAAAAAAAAAAAAAAAGTTTTCCACCGGAGTACCCCTTTAACTTTAGTGTCTTATTTTGTTAAATCCGGAATGCAGAAAGAGACAGAGTATCCCTTTAAATAAATAGCCACAAATTAAATTTTTTTTTTTTTTTTTGAAGGAATAAATGTTTATATTAATAATATGGGAATAAAGGTACATGCATATTTACAATATAAAAGAGATATCAATTTACAGGTAAATACAGTACAATAAATTCAAATAATAACCTATTGAAGTAAATCTGTTACGTTGTAGTCTGGGTAAGGGCTGGAGTACAAGTCAGTGTAAGACACACATGTGTTTTGTATGTGTCTTGTCTGTGTCTCCAGCTGTCAGAAATAGTCAGTGTCACTGGCGGCAAAGAGATTATGAGCAGCAAGAATAAAATACAGTGGTCTCACCCTTGACAAGTGTTATCTAGTGTGTCATTGGTTCTAGCTCACTTAGCACAGTTCTTTCCATCTCACAACACATGTGAAGAGAGGGTAATGCCTGCGAACATATGTCACAAATATGTTACATTCCCTCCCGTTAATATATGCAAAGTAAACTTCACCACAGAAACGTTTAGAACTGGCGAAGATTTATTTAAAATATTCTGCAAATGGAACATGAACATTTCTTCTTTCCTGCATCAATTAGGAGTTTCAAAGCATTCTTTATTTATTTGTATTAGCTTTATTTACTTTAATGTATTATTGATTTATATATTTTATTTTATTCTGTGTTTTTCCTCCTCTTTAACCCCTTAAGGACGCAGCCCATTTGAGCCTTAAGGACGCAGACAATTAAAGTTTTTTCCTCCTCACCTTCAAAAAATCATAACTCTTTTATATTTTCATCCACAGACTAGTATGAGGGCTTGTTTTTTGTGCAACCAGTTGTCCGTTGTAATGCCATCACTCACTTTACCATAAAATGTATGGCGCAACCAAAAAAATACTATTTGTGTGGTGAAATTAAAAAGAAAACCGCAATTTTGCTAATTTTGGAAGGTTTTGCTCTCACGCCGTACAATTTACGGTAAAAATGACATATGTTCTTTATTCTTAGGGTCAATTCGATTAAAATGACACCCATGATAACATACTTTTCTATTACTGTTGTGCTTAAAAAAAATCGCAAACTTTTTAACCAAATTAGTACATTTAAAATCCCCCTATTTTGAAGACCTATAACTTTTTAATTTTTTCGTATAAGTGGGGTTATGGGGGCTTATTTTTTGCGCCATGATATGTACTTTTTATTGATACCATATTTGCTTATATAGGACTTTTAATCCATTTTTTATAAAAAATTTTGGGAATAAAATGTTATAAAAAAGCATCTATTTTGGACTTTTTTATTTTTACGTTCACGCCGTTCCCCGTACGGGATCATTAACATTTTATTTTAATATTTCAGATATTTACGCACGTGGCGATATCAAATATGTATATCAAATATTTTTTTAACACTTTTTGGGGGTGAAATAGGGAAAAAGGGACCATTAAAGTTTTTATTGGGGGAGGGTTTTTTTTCCAATTTTTTTACTTAATTTTTTTTACTTTTTTTACTTTTATTTTTACAATTTAATAGTCCCCATAGGGGACTATTTATAGCAATCACTTAATTGCTAATACTGTTCAGTGCTATGTATAGGACATAGCATTGATCAGCATTATTGGTCATCTTCTGCTCTGGTCTGCGGGAAGGCAGATCAGAGCAGAAGATGTCGGGAAGGCAGCGGAGCCAGGTGAGGGGACCTCCGTCTGCCGTGCTGGATGATTGGCTTGCCGCGGCAGCGCTGCGGGCGATCCGATTATCCATTTAAGTTCCCGCAATGCTGCAGATGCCGTGATCTGTGTTGACCACAGCATCTGAGGGGTTAATGGCGGACATCCGTGGGATCAGCAGCCGGGACCTGCCGCGCATGATCCGGGCATCGCTCTGATGCTCGCGGTTATGCTTAGGATGTAAATGTACGTCCTGGTGCGTTAAGTACCACATCACTAGGGCGTACATTTACATCCTGCGTCGTTAAGGGGTTAATTGCCAATCAATCACTTGATGTATGCAGCAAAATGGGGTAATTATAACAGTGTGTGTGTGTATATATATATATATATATATATATATATATATATATGTATATATGTAGAAAAACACAAAAAACCTTCTGCTCACCTTGTCCCTGCAGATGCCGTTCCCCTCCGTGCGGTCTGGGGTGTCCTCTCTTCATTATTCACCTTGTAGGACCTTTCCCTTTTCAGCCAATCACCGGCCGCTGTGGTGTCACGTGTCAAGCCAGTGATTGGCTGAAGGGGAAAGGACTTGTTCTGCAGCAAATACACTAGGTTTGAAATCTGCCCGGAAAATCTGCAGGACAAGAAAAGGTGACAAGGGGGGATGAATGTGACGGGGGGAAATGTGACAAAGGGGGGGGATGTGATAAGGGGAAAAGGTGACAAGGGGGGAATGTGATGAGGGGGGTAATGTGATAAGGGGGGGGGATGCGATAAGGGGGGGAATGTGACATGGAGGGGGAATGTGACATGGATGGAGCTAAAACTCACTTTAAACCCAACCGTGTGAATGTAACCTAAAAACACTACACTACACTACACTACACCTACACAAAATAAAAAGTAAAACACTACATATACACATACCCCTACACAGCCCCCCCCCCCCCCCCTTATAAAAAAAAAAAAAAGTCTTGTACGGCAATGTTTCCAAAACAGAGCCTCCAGCTGTTGAAAAACAACAACTCCCAGTATTGCCGGACAGCCGCTGACTGTCCAGGCATGCTGGGAGTTTTGCAACAGCTGGAGACACCCTGTTTGGGAAACACTGCTGTGGGGTATTTTTGTGGTGGATTCAAATTCCCAATTTAGGCCTCAAATGTGCATGGCGCTCTCATGCTTTGGAGCCCTGTCGTATTTCAAGGAAACAGTTTGGGGCCACATATGGGGCATCTCCGTACTCAGGAGAAATTGCGTTACAAGTTTTGTGGGGCTTTTTCTCCTTTTACCCCTTAAGAAAAGGTAACGTTGGGGTCTACACCAGCATGTTAGTGTAAAAAAAAGAAATTTAAAACTAACGTGCTGGTGTTGCCCCATACTTTAAAGCGATAAAACGAAAAAAAGACCCCCAGAATTTGTAACGCAATTTCTCCTGAATACGGAAATACCCCATATGTGGGCATAAAATGTTCTGCGGACGCACAACAAGTCTCAGGAGTGAGAGCGCATTTTTTACATTTGAGGTCTAAATTGGTGATTTGCACAGGGGGGCTGATTTTACTGCGGTTCTGACATAAACGTAAAACAATACACTGATGTGACCAAATTTTGGAAACTAATCCCCTCACGGAACCTAACAAGGTGTATAGTGAGCTTTAACATCCCATAGGTGTTTGACAAATTTTCGTTAAAGTTGAATGTTAAAATGAAGAAAAAAAATGTTTTCACTAAAATGCTGGTGTTACCCTACGTTTTTCATTTTCACAAGGAAAAAAGCCCCCCAAAATTTGTAACCCCATTTCTTCTGAGTGAGAACATACCCCATATGTGGATGTAAAGTGCTCTGCGGGCAAACTGCAATGCTCAGAAGAGAAGGAGCGCCATTGGGATTTTGGAGAGAGAATGTGTCCCAAATTGAAGGCCATGTGTGTTTACAAAGCCCCCATAGTGCCTGAACAATGGACCCCCCCACATGTGACCCCATTTTGCAAACTACACCCCCCACTTAATGTAATTATTGGTACAGTGAGCATTTATGCCCCACAGGTGTCTGACAGATTTTTGGAACAGTGGTCCGTGAAAATGAAAAAAATTTTTTTTCATTTGCACAGCCCACTGTTCCAAAGATCTGTCAAGCACCACGTGGGGCTTTGTAAACGCACAAGGCCCCTGACTTCTATTCCAACCAAATTCTCTCACCAAACACTCAGTGGCGCTCCTTCTCTTCTGAGCATTGTAGTTCGCCCGCAGAGCAATTTACATCCACATATGGGGTATTTCTATTCTCAGAAGAAATGGGGTTACACATTTTGGGAGGCTTTTCCTCCAATTACCCCTTGTGAAAATGAAAAGTTTGGGGTAACATCAGCATTTTTGTGAAAAAAATAAAATTTTTCATTTTCCTGTACAACTTTAGCGGAAATTTGTCAAACACCTGTGGGGTGTTAATTTGTCAAAAACCTGGGGGGTGTTGTACCCCTTGTTATGTTCCTTGATGGGTGTAGTTTCTAAAATAGTATGCCATGTGTTTTTTTTTTTTGTTTTTTTTTGCTGTTCTGGCTCCATAGGGGCTTCCTAAATGCGACATGCCCCCAAAAACCATTTCAGCAAAATTTGCTTTCCAAAAGCCAAACGTGTCTTCTCTTCTGAGCATTGTAGTGCACCAGCAGTGCGCTTGACATCCACACATGGGGTATTTCCATACTCAGAAGAGATGGGGTTACAAATTTTGGGTGACATTTTCTCCTATAACCCCTTGCAAAAATGTAACATTGGGGGAAAAACCAGCATTTTACTGAAACAAAAAGTCGTCAAACACCTGTGGGGTGTTAAGGCTCACTGGACCCCTTGTTACGTTGCTTGAGGGCTGTAGTTTCCAAAATAGTATGCAATGTTGTTTTTTTCCCGCTGTTCTGGCACCATAGGGGCTTCCTAAATGTGACAGGCCCCCCAAAAACCATTTCAGAAAAACTTACTCTCAAAAATCCCATTGTCGCTCCTTCCCTTCTGAGCCTTGTAGTGCACCCTCTGAGCACTCGACATCAACCTATGAGGTATTTCCTTACTCAAAATAAATTGAGTTAGAAATTTTGGGGGGCTTTTTCTCCTTTTACCCTTGTAAAATTTCAAAAACTGGGTCTATAAGAACATGCTAGTGTAAAAATGAAGATTTTGAATTTTCTCCTTCATTTTGCTGCTATTCCTTTCTGAACACACTTTCTGAATGTCATTTTGAATACTTTGGGGGGTGCAGTTTTTATAATGGGGTAATTTATGGGGTATTTCTAATATGAAGACCCCTCAAATCCACTTCAAATCTGAACTGGTCCCTGAAAAATTCTTATTTAGAAAATTTTGTGAAAAATTGGAAAATTGCTGCTGAACTTTGAAGCCCTCTGATGTCTTCCAAAGTAAAAACATGTGAACTTTATGATGCACATATAAAGTAGACATATTTTATGTGTGAAGTAATATATCAGTTATTTGGAATATCAATTTTCCTTACAAGCAGAGAGTTTCAAAGTTAGAAAAATGCAACATTTTCAAAATTTTCATCAAATTTTGGGATTTTTTTACCAAGAAATTATGCAAGTAACGACAAAAATTTACAACTGTGTTAAAGTAGAATATGTCACCAAAAAAAAATCTCGGAATCAGAATAATCGGTAAAAGCATCCCAGAGTTATTATTGCATAAAGTGATAGTGGTCAGAATTGCAAAAATGGGCTGCGTCCTTAAAGGGGTTCTCCACCATAGGGAGATTTTAGTACGTACCTGGCAGGCAGTAATGGACATGCTTAGGAAGTATCTGCGCTTGTGTTGGGGCTAAATGGTTAAGTCATGAGATTACCATGACAGTGTGGCTAGCTTTTTGTGAACTTGTATTTCCTGTTTGACTGTTCTTTTTTTTTTACTACAAATCCCACAATTCTATTTTCCTCCTTCCCACACATCAACCACCCCACCCATTGAAATATAAATGAGCTGCAGACCTGTGGTTTTCAATCAGGGTGCCTCCAGCTGTTGCATTAGTTGCAGATTGATCCCTCCACCCATTGAAGCAGACAGACTCCCTGTCATCAGCTGACTAGTGAGTCAGGTCTTGGCCGCATTGCAAGCTGGGAAAAATCCGAGACAACAGTCATTTTGTATGCTGGTAAAAATAAATAGTGAGGTGAAAAGCACAGAAGAATTGTGAGAGAACTGTCACACACAGGTACAGACACTATATTATGAACTACACTAACTTTACAGCCTTTGTAGCATAGTCAAATAAAAAAAAAAATCCTGGAATACCCCTTTAAGGTGAAAAAGGGCTCAGTCCTTAAAGGGGTTCTCCCTTGTTTATACTGTTTTTTGTTATTATGTTTGTGTGTTATGTGTGTATAAGTATGTGTTTTTTTTATGTGTCTTGTGATTATGTATATATGTATTTTCTTACCTTTTGTGAATATCCGGAAGCTGGCCCCTTTTTCTTCCAGCGGCTTGCTGTGTAAACTCGGCCTCCGCCATGTTGTGTTTGGCAAGTGGGATGTCGGGGGTTGTGTTCTTGCTTCTGTCCTTCCTATCTTCTGACGTCCGAGGTGAATCTTTTCTTCCTGTTTCTTCCGTGGCTCAGCGACGAATCGGTGGCCTCTTCAGGCGCATGTGCAGGTAGTTTTTTTTTTACCAAAACGTTTTTTTTGTCTAATTGAGAAACTGTCTGTCCATGCGCGAGTACGCAAGTGCTACTCTAACAGCGTAGCGTACGTTAGGTCTACGCTAATAGCGTAGCTTCGCGCAAGCGCAGACAGTTTGTCAATTAGACAAAAAAAACTTTATTGGTAAACAAAAAAAAACTAACTACCTGCGCATGCGCCGGAAGAGGCCGCAGATTCGTCGCTGAGCCACGGAAGAAACAGGAAGAAAAGATTTGCCTCGAACGTCAGAAGATAAGAAGGACAGAAGCAAGAACACACCCCCAGACATCCCACTTACCGAACACAACATGGCGGAGGCCGAGGTTACACAGCAAGCCGCTGGAAGAAAAAGGGGCCAGCTTCCGGATCTTCACAAAAGGTAAGAAAATACATATATACATAATCACAACACACATAAAAAAGCACATACTTATACACACATAACACACAAACATAATAACAAAAAACAGTATAAACAAGGGAGAACCCCTTTAAGGGGTTAAAAATGACTCAAATAAATTCACTTGATGCAGTGACATAATCCAACTGCCATGTGGAGTCAAGAAGGATTCCCTTTGCCCTTTAACCCCCTAAAGGGGTACTCCAGTGGAAAATAATTGTTTTTAACCTTTTAAGGACCCATGATGTACGCCTACGTCATGAGTCCACTCCCGATCTATAACGCAGGTCGGGCCCGGCCTCTAACAACGGCCGGGACCCGTGGCTAATAGCGCGCGGCATTGATCGCGGTGCCACGCGCTATTAACCCTTTAGACGCGGCGTTCAAAGTGGAACGCCATGTCTAAAGTGAAAGTGAAAGCATGCCGATTAGCTCAGGGAGCTGTTCGGGATAGCCGCAGCGAAATCACGGCATCCCGAACAGCTTACATGACAGCCGGAGGATCCCTACCTGCCTCCTCGGTGTCCGATCGCCGAATGACTGCTCAGTGCCTGAGATCCAGGCATGAGCAGTCAAGCGGCAGAATCATCAATCACTGGTTTCCTATGAGAAACCAGTGATCAATGTAATAGATCAGTGTGTGCAGTGTTATAGGTCCCTATGGGAGCTATAACACTGCAAAAAAAAGTGAATAAAGATCATTTAACACCTCCCCTATTAAAAGTTCGAATCACCCCCCTTTTCCCATAAAAAAACAGTGTAAATAAAAATAAAAATATATGGTATCGCCGCGTGCGGAAATGTCCGAATTATAAAAATATATCGTTAATTAACCTCTTAAGGACATAGGACGTGCTCTAAAGTCCCCACTACCTGGGCTTTAATGCCCAAGGACGTTAGAGAACGTCCTGTTGTATTTCCGATCTCTGCCGCGCGCCGGGCAGAGATTGGAACTGGATGCCTGCTGAAATCCTTCAGCAGGCATCCAGGGCAAATGCCGAGGGGGGCCATGTAGGCCCCCCATGTCGGCGATCGCCGCAAATCGCAAGGGAAATCGCCCTTGCGATCTGCGGCGATACCGGGCTGATCGGGTCTCTGGGACCCGACCGCTCGGTAATTTTGCATTATCCCGGCTGTCACAGACAGCCAGGACCATGCTGAAGACTAGGAGCGAGGTGGCAAGCCTGCCACCTCCTCCGATCCCCTGCGATCCGTCGGTTAACTAACCGACCAATCGCAAGGGGGGGGGGGCGGTTACTTCCTCCCGTCCTGCCCGGCCCCTTGAAGTCCGGAGAGGACGGGAGGAAGACCGGAGGACGCGGCGGGGGACGGGGGAGTGCTGGGGACCGGCCCCGGTACTTACCTCGTCCCTGAAGACCCGGATCTCGGCGAGTAAGATGGCGGCGGCGACAGGTGGGTAGATCTTCAGCCGCGGTTGGGCCCTTTACAGCAATGCACGCCGCCGTAAAGCAACATACATTGCTGTAATGGGACCCTGTAAACTACAACTCCCAGCATGCCCAGACAGCCCTTGGCGTCTGGGCATGTTGGGAGTTGCAGTTTTGCAACATCTGGAGGTCCACAGTTTGGAGACCACTGTGCCCTTCCAGATGTTGCAAAACTACACATCCTCAGCATGCCCTTACTGTCCAGGCATGCTGGGAGTTGTAGTTCTGTAACATCTGGCCCTTCAGATGTTGCAAAACTACAACTCCCAGCATGCCTGGACAGTTTTGGCATACTGGGAGTTGTAGTTTTGCAACATCTGGAAGGGCACAGATTGGGAACCACTGTATTAGTGGTCTGCAAACTGTAGTCCTCCAGATGTTGCAAAACTACAACTCCCAGCATGCTGGGAGTTGTAGTTCGGCAACATCTGGCTCTAAAGATGTTGCCGAACTTCTACTCCCAGCATGCCTGAGAATAATGGGAGTTGTGGTTTTGCAACAACTGGAGGCACACTGGTTGGGAAACATTGTCTGTTTCCTAACTCAGTGTTTCCCAACCCGTGTGCCTCCAGCTGTTGCAAAACTATAACTACCAGCATGCACTGATAAACTGTGCATGTTGGGAGTTGTAGTTTTGTAACAGCTGGAGGTCCCCCCCCTGTGAATGTACAGGGTACATTCACATGGGCAGGGGGCTTACAGTGAGTAAGTTTGCGATGCAGCAAATTTTGCGTGGCAGCTCAAACTCGCAGCGGGAAACTCGCTGTAATCCCCCGCCCGTGTGACTGTACCCTTAAAACACTACACTACACTAACACAAAATAAAATAAAAAGTAAAAAACAATACATATACACATACCCCTACACAGCCCCCCTCCCCAATAAAAATGAAAAACATCTGGTACGCCCCTGTTTCCAAAATGGAGCCTCCAGCTGTTGCAAAACAATAACTCCCAGTATTGCCGGACAGCTGTTGACTGTCCAAGCATGCTGGGAGTTTTGCAACAGCTGGAGGCACCCTGTTAGGGAATCACTGGCGTAGAATACCCCTATGTCCACCCCTATGCAAATCCCTAATTCAGGCCTCAAATGCGCATGGCGCTTTCACTTTAGAGCCCTGTAGTATTTCAAGGCAACAGTTTAGGGTCACATATGGGGTATCGCCGTACTCGGGAGAAATTGTGTTACAAATTTTGGGGGTCTTTTTCTCCTTTAACCCCTTATGAAAAGGTGAAGTTGGGGTCTACAACAGCATGTTAGTGTAAAAAAATAAATTTTTTACACTAACACGCTGGTGTTGCCCTATACTGTTTATTTTGACAAGAGGTAAAAGGGAAAAAAGCCCCCCAAAATTTGTAATGCAACTTCTCCCGACTACGGAGATACCCCATAAGTGGGCGCAAAGTGCTCTGGGGGTGCACAACAAGGCCCAGAAGGGAGAGTGCACCATGTACATTTGAGGTGATTTGCACAGGGGTGGCTGATTGTTACAGCGGTTTTGACAAACGCAAAAAAAAAAACCACATGTGACCCCATTTTGGAAACTGCACCCCTCACGGAATGTAATGAGGGGTGCAGTGAGAATTCACACCCCACTGGTGTCTGATAGATCTTTGGAACAGTGGGCTGTGCAAATTAAACATTTTGTACAGCCCACTGTTCCAAAGTTCTGACAGACACCAGTGGGTTGTAAATGCTCACTGTACCCATTGTTATGCTCCTCAAGGGGTCTAGTTTTCAAAATGGTATGCCATGTTGGGGTTATTTTGCGGTCCTGGCACCATAGGGGCTTCCTAAATGCAACATGCCCTCCGAGCAAAATTTGCTCTCCAAAAGCCAAATATGACTCCTTCTCTTCTGAGCATTGTAGTTCGCCCGTAGTGCACTTCAGGTCCACTTATGGGGTACCTTCATACTCAAAAGAGATGAGGTTACAAATTTTGGGGGGTATTTTCTGCTATTAACCCTTGCAAAAATGTGAAATTTGGGGGGAAACACACATTTTAGTGAAAAAATATATATATTTTTTACATATGCAAAAGTCGTGAAACCCCTGTGGGGTATTAAGGCTCACTTTATTCCTTGTTACGTTCCTCAAGGGGTCTAGTTTCCAAAATGGTATGCCATGTGAGGGTTTATTGCTGTTGTGGCACCATAGGGGCTTCCTAAATGCGACATGCCCCCCGACCAAAATTTGCTCTCCAAAAACCAAATATGACTCCTTCTCTTCTGAGCATTGTAGTTCGCCCGTAGTGCAGTTCAGGTCCACTTATGGGGTACCTTCATACTCAAGAGATGGGGTTACAAATTTTGGGGGGTATTTTCTGCTATTAACCCTTGCAAAAATGTGAAATTTGGGGGGAAACACACATTTTAGTGAAAAAAAAAATCTTTTTTTTTACATATGCAAAAGTCGTGAAACACCTGTGGGGTATTAAGGTTCACTTTACCCCTTGTTACGTTCCCCAAGGGGTCTAGTTTCAAAAATGGTGTGCCATGTGGGGATTTTTTGCTGTTATGGTACCATAGGGGCTTCCTAAATGCAACATGCCCCCCAAAAACCATTTCAGAAAAACGTACTCTCCAAAATCCCCTTGTCGCTCTTTCCCTTCTGAGCCCTCTACTGCGCCCGCCAAACACTTTTCATGGACATATGAGGTATGTGCTTACTCGAGAGAAATTGGGCTACAAATATAAGTATAAATTTTCTCCTTCTTCCCCTTGTAAAAATTAAAAAAATTGGGTCTACAAGAACATGCGAGTGTAAAAAATGAAGATTGTGAATTTACTCCTTCACTTTGCTGCTATTCCTGTGAAACAGCTAAAGGGTTAAAACGCTGACTGAATGTCATTTTGAATACTTTGGGGGGGTGCAGTTTTTATAATGGGGTCATTTGTGGGGTATTTCTAATATGAAGACCCTTCAAATCCACTTCAAACCTGAACTGGTCCCTGAAAAATGGTGAGTTTGAAAATTTTGTGAAAAATTGGAAAATTGCTGCTGAACTTTGAAGCCCTCTGATGTCTTCCAAAAGTAAAATCATGTCAATTTTATGATGCAAACATAAAGTAGACATATTGTATTTGTGAATAATTTTTTTTTTATTTGGAATATCCATTTCCCTTACAAGCAGAGGGCTTCAAAGTTAGAAAAATGCAAAATTTTCAATTTTTTCATCAAATTTTGGAATTTTTCATTAAGAAACGATTCAAGTATCGACAAAATTTTACCAGTAACATAAAGTAGAATATGTCACGAAAAAACTATCTCGGAATCAGAATGATAGGTAAAAGCATTTCCGAGTTATTAATGTTTAAAGTGACAGTGGTCAGATGTTCAAAAAACGCTCCGGTCCTAAGGTGTAAAATGGCCTGTTCCTTAAGGGGTTAAACCACACGGTCAATGGCATACACGGAAAAAAATTCCAAAGTCCAAAATATTGCATTTTTGGTCACTTTTTATCATGGCACAAAAAATGAGCCCTCATATCGCCCCATATGCGGAAAAATAAAAAAGTTATAGGGGTCAGAAGATGACAGTTTTAAACGTATTAATTTTCCTGCATGTAGTTGTGATTTTTTCCAGAAGTATGAAAAAATTAAACCTATATAAGTAGGGTATCATTTTAATCGTATGGACCTACAGAATAAAGATAAGGTGTCATTTTTACTAAAAAATGTACTACGTAGAAACGGAAGCCCCCAAAACTTGCAAAACAGCGTTTTTTTTTTCAATTTTGTCTCACAATGATTTTCTTTCCCGTTTCGCTGTAGATTTTTGGGTAAAATGACTGACGTCATTATAAAAAATAATTGGTGGCGCAAAAAATAAGCCCTCATATGGATTTTTAGGTGCATAGTTGGAAGAGTTATGATTTTTTAAAGGCAAGGAGCAAAAAACGAAAATGCAAAAACAGAAAAACCCCCGGTCCTTAAAGGGTTGCCAGAATGTTAAACAGATTTGTAATTTACTTCTATTTAAAAATCTTAATCATTCCAGTACTTATCAGCTGCTATAAAATAATAACTCTGGGAATGCTTTTACTTTTCATTCTGATTCTGATTTAGTTTTTTTCATGACATATTCTACTTTATGTTAGTGGTAAATTTTTGTCAATACTTGCATCATTTCTTGGTGAAAAATGCAAAAATTTGATGAAAAATGAGAAAATTTAGCATTTTTTTTTTTACTTTGAAACTCTCTGCTTGTAAGGAAAATAGACATACCAAATAAATTATATATTGATGTTTGCATCATAAAGTTGACATGTTTTTACTTTTGGAAGACATCAGAGAGCTTCAAAGTTCAGCAGCAATTTTCCAATTTTTCACAACATTTTACATTTTTCAGGGACCAGTTCAGGTTTGAAGTGGATTTGAGGGGCCTTCATATCAGAAATATCCCATAAATTACCCCATTATAAAAACTTCATCCATCAGAGTATTCACAATGACATTCTGTAAGTGTGTTAACCCTTTATGTGTTTTTTTTTACAGGAATAACAGCAAAGTGAAACAGAAAATTCGAAATCTTCATTTTTTAAACTCGCGTGTCCTTGTAGACAGTTTTTGAATTTTTACAAGGGGTATAAGGAGATAAATCAACCTAAAATTTGTAACCCAATTTCTTGTGAGTCAGGAAATATCTCAAATGTGTATGTATGAATATGTGTAAGTGCTCTGTTGGTGCACTAAAGGGCTCAGAAGGGAAGGAGCGACAATGGGATTTTGGAGAGTGAATTTTTCTGAATGGGGTTTTGGGGGGCTTGTCACATTTAGGAAGCCCCTATGGTGCCAGAACAGCAACTCCCCCCCCCCACATGGCATAATATTTTGGAAACTACACCCCTCAAGGAACATCACAAGGGCTACAGTGAGCCTTAACACTCCACAGGTGTTTGACGACTTTTCATTAAAGTTGGATGTGTAAAAAAAAATATTATTTTTCACTAATATGCAGTTTTTTTCCCCAAATTTTTCATTTTTACAAGGGGCAATTAGAGAAAATGCCCCCCAACATTTGTAACCCCATCTCTTCTGAGTATGGAAATACCCCATGTGTGGATGTAAAGTGCTCTTCTGGCGCACTACAATGCTCAGAAGTGAAGGAGCACCATTGAACTTTTGGGGAGAGAATTTGGTTGGAATAGAAGTCAGGGCCTTGTGCGTTTACAAAGCCCCCTGTGGTGCCAGAACAGTAGACCCCCCCCACATGTGACCCCATTTTGGAAACTACACCCCTCACAGAATTTCATAAGGGGTGCAGTGAGCCTTTATCGTGTTTACTGGCGTTTGACAGATCTTTGGAACAGTGGGCTGTGCAAATGAAAAAAAATGTTTTTCATTTTCACGGACCACTGTTCCAAAAATCTGTCAGACACCTGTGGGGCGTAAATGCTCACTGTACCCCTTATTACATTCCGCGAGGGGGTTTAGTTTCCAAAATGGGGTCACATGTGGGGGGGTCCATTGTCCTGGCACTATGGGGGCTATGTAAACACATGTGGCTTTCAATTCCGGACAAATTTTCTCTCCAAAAGCCCAATGGCGCTCCGTCTCTTCTGAGCATGGTAGTTCACCCGCAGAGCACTTTACATCCACATATGGGGTATGTTCTTACTCAGAAGAAAGGGGGTTAGAAATTTGCTTTCGTTTTTTTTCCTATTTTCCCTTGTGAAAATGAAAAAATTCGGGTAACACCAGCATTTTAGTAAAAAAAAAAATTTTTGCTTCATTTTCCCATCCAACTTTAACAAAAATTTGTCAAACACCTGTGGGGGATGTAGTTTCCAAAATGGGGTCACATGGGTATTTTTTTTTTGCGTTTATGTCAGAACCGCTGTAAAATCATCCACCCCTGTGCAAATCACAAATTTAGGCCTCAAATGTAAATAGTGTGCTTTCACTCCTGAGCCTTGTTATGCGTCCGCAGAGCATTTTACGCCCACATATGGCGTATTTCCGTACTCAGGAGAAACTGCGTTACAAATTTTGGGGGTCTTTTTTTCCTTTTACCTCTTGTGAAAAGAAAATTTAATGGGGCAACACCATTATGTTAGTGTAAAAATTTTAATTTTTTTACACTAACAGGCTGGTGTTAGACCCCAACTTTTCCTTTTCATAAAGGGGTAAAAGGAGAAAAAGCCACTCAAAATCTGTAATGCAATGGCTCTTGTGTATGGAAAGTAGTGCATAAAAAGGGTGTTATATGAGTTAAGCCAATCGGCAGTTAGGAGATAAGAGGTTCTACAGTAAACTATCAAAAAGCCCCCTGAAAAAATCATCCAGTAAATTACAGTCACTTTTATGCATGAATGTGGAAAAAAATATTCTTTCAAAAAAGATGGCAGATCAAACTGGTACTTCCGGCCAAAAGTACACAAAACATTGGAGGCCCCACCGTGACGACCTATTGTCTCCGGTGTGGGGACTCTAACGGAGCCCCTCTCAAAATTTATAGGTTGGCTTCTTCATCCTCTCCTCTCAGAGATACCCTCTCTAGTAAAGGATACAAATACATTTTTACAGACATTATGAGATTCCACAGGGCCCCCTAATTGCATCTTAGTCTCACTAGACATAGAGAGCCTTTACACAAGCATACCACAAGCAGGAGCAGTAGCAGTGATTAGAGAATTTCTAAATGCCTCTGATAAAAGTGTTGAATACATCAACTTTATATTCGATTCACTGGATATTATACTCAGTTGCAACTCCTTCAAGTTTGATGACCAATGGTATACTCAGACTGGAGGAGTCACAATGGGTACTCCAGTGGCCTGCGCGTTAAGCAAACATTTATGTGGCCATGTTCGAAAAAAGATTTAATTTTTCTGGCAATAATTCTTATTGTAAATCCATTGCTTGTTACCAGCGATTGTGGATGATGTTTTCATCATCTGGAACAACACTGAGTCCACTTTTGCGGACTTCGTGTCGGTCCTTAATACTTCTAACAACATGAATCTGAGATTCACTATTAAGATTGGTCCGTACGAACTCGAATTTTTGGAATTCCTGATTTGTCTGAGAGAGGGCAATCCAGTAACAAAAGGGTTCCGAAAACCATCCGCTTGTAATTCTCTGTGGAATTTTGAGAGCTATCATCCCGACCATGTGAAAAGGGCCATCCCCTACGGAAAGTTTTTAAGACTGCGAAGGGTGAATAGTCGGAATGAGGACTTTCTAATACAGACGAGAGATATAAAAAGACGGCTGGCAATAAGAGGATACCCAGAGATAGTTCTAGAAAAAGCCCTCAACAGAGCACTGAAACAAAACAGATCCGCTCTTTTGAAAGGTAGAAAAAACAAAAAAATTAAGAGGGCCGGCTTGAGCCATAATGTGAGGACGTACATTTTTCATTCTCTTTTCAGTTTAGCCCGATGGCAGAAAAAATGTAAAAGATCATTCATGTCAATTGGTTCCTATTTGGGATCGACAATGTTCTTTCTGAATATGGAAAAACGATACTACTCATCTCGTTCAGAAAATGCACAAATCTACGTGACAAACTAGTCCGAAGTCCTTTTTGTCGCTCAAACCAGGAACCAATTGGTTAAATAGCACCCTGTCACCAGAGAATTACAGATGGAATGGATGTGATTGGTGCAACTTTATTTGTCAAGACATGAATATAACTTTTGGCCTACCATCCTAACGACAAGGATTATACTTTCTTTTCTCACGCATGGAAATTCTATAGTCAGATAGATTATATATTTTGTCCGCACTACATGTTCCCGTCCATCAGGCATTCTTCCATAGGCCTACACATCCTATCAAACCATGCCCCAGTCACGTATTCGCTGACGCTTCCCTCTCTCTCTAAGCCTCAGTCATCGTGGAGGCTGAATGAAAAACTTCTTAAAGATGAGGTGTGTCTACAGGACTTGCGGAACACCATAACTCACTTCCTCTCTGACCACATTTCCGATGAAACCTCACCCATGATTAAGTGGGAAACTCTGAAGTGTGTCCTCAGAGGAATCCTAATTAAGCAGAGATCCAGACTAAAGAGGGAGGCGTCGGCGAAACTGACTCAGCTACAACTGTCCCTGAATAACCTGGAGACACAACATAAATCCTCCCAACAGGATAGCATAATGAGAGAATTAAGTGATCTCCTTAACCTACTATCCTCCAAACATAAATATTATAGGCAAATTCCGGGTCGTCTTTTCTATAAGTCAGGTAAACTTTTAGCGTCAGCCTTAAAAGAGAAGAGGTCATCCCTTTTCATACCCACTATTAAACCGAACACGGGCCCATTATGTACTCTGACACCAGACATCCTGGAAGCATTCCACCAATTCTATACTTCATTATATAACCTTCCTCAGCAACCAACCCCGACTACTACAGAGACTCAGGATATATCCCTGAACCATTATATAACATGGACGGGTCTTCCCCGCCTGGATCCGCACTTGATCCAAGAATTAGAAAGCCCATTTACCGCCCTGGAATTAGAGGAGGCCCTCTCTTCAATGCCAGCAGGTAAAAATCCCAGGCCTGACGGGTATACATCCAAATTTGACAAAATATTGTGCTCTGATCTTTCCCAACTTTTACTGCTGGCGTTTAATGACATATCCTCTTCTAACCCCTCACCAATATCTTTTCTCCGAGCTTATCTTACAGTAATCCCCAAGGAGGGGAAAGATCACCAACTCTATTCCAATTACCACCCCATTTCTTTGACAAACTGTTCGCCAAACTAATAGCTAACAGGATATCAGCCCACATACCATCTATAATCCACCCGGATCAAGTGCGTTTTGTTAAAGGCAGAGAGGCCAGAGACAATACCCTACGAACCTTCTCTGCAATCCATTACGCCACTAAGAAAGACTACCTGTTTTTTCTTCTGTCTCTTGACGCCGAGAAAGCGTTTGACCGTGTGGATTGGAGGTTTATGTCTGCCGCCCTGTCTCAGATAGGCATTGGCGATCAGATGGTTTCATGCATAATGGCCCTGTACTCGAACCCCCAGGCACAAATAAAGATTAACAGTGTCCTTTCCACACCGTTTACCATACACAACGGTACGCGTCAGGGTTGCCCGTTGTCACCCCTGTTATACATAGTGTATGGAACATCTCCTTATAGACATTAGAAATAATGCAGACATCAAAGGCCTGGAAATCAATCACTCTCATCATAAATGTGCAGCTTTAGCCGATGACTTATTGTTGTACATATCACACCCTCTTACGTCCCTTCCGTCAATAATGTCCACAATACGTATTTTTTCGTGATTTAGTAATTACAAGCTTAATCCTACCAAATGCGAGGCCCTCAACGTTACACTCCCACCCGCCATGGTTAGACACCTGGATAATACTTACCCTTTTAAATGGCAGAGATCCTCCCTTAAATATCTAGGTGTTCATGTGCCGACGGATCTAAATGACACTTACAAACTCAATTTCCCACCCCTGTTGGCTTCCCTGAGGGGAGATCTATCGAGATGGGAGAGGAAGGACTTTTCCTGGATGGGTAGGGTGAACATTATGAAAATGAATGCTCTCCCCAGACTACTTTATTTGTACACCTCTCCATCTCCCTCGGATCTTCTTTAGGGAACTCATAACTCTGCAATCAGGATTTATCTGGGCTAAGAAACGCCCCAGGTTAGCAAGGCACTTCCTAATTCGTCGCAAGCAGGATGGGGGGCTGGCAATGCCGGACTACATGTCCTACTACCTCGTGGCAGTACTGAATAGAGTAATGGACTGTTGTCGACAAACAGATTTTAAGCAATGGGTTGACCTGGAAAGCAAAGTGATTAACTGTGACTCGAGAACATTTCTGTGGTGCCATCACCCAATTTTATTGCAGATCAAATCTGTGGATCTACCTCCTGTACTCTACTCGATATGCCGTGCACGTATCCAATATATGTCTAAACTAGACCTCTTCCCGAAAGACGGCCCCTTAACTCCGCATTTTGGTAACCCTAACTTTCCGCCAGCTCACTCCCGACGTACCTTTTTAAATTTCCAACATAATATGGGAACCACGTTTCATTCACTGACAGAAAACTCTACCCTCAAACCCTTAGCAGATCTCACGCCAGAAACACCTCCAGCACCCCTGCATCTTTTTCAATACACCCAATTTCAACATTTCTATGTGACAAAGAGGACGGAGTTGTGCCTAAACAGAACTTTGACCAAATTTGAACACTTGTGCGTCGATACCGCAAGTGTACCTCGTGCCATTAGTCGTCTCTACGCCATTCTTCTAGACGAATTGTCTACCCCGCCCCTTCCTTATATAGCTAAATAGGAATCCGAAATGGGTCACTCTATCCCGGAAGATGACTGGAATAGAGCGATAAGGAGATGCCATAAAGCCTCTATATCTTGTAAAGCCCAAGAGACTTATTGTAAAATCCTGACACGTTGGTATAGGGTCCCTTCTTTAATGGCATCATTCTATCCTGGAGTTTCTGACAAGTGTTGGTGCTGCTCTATGGATAAAGGCACGATGCTGCATGTATGGCTGACTTGCCCCTCTTTGTCCGACTTTTGGTCCAATGTCTTACAGATTATAGCTCATATTACAACCGTACACCTCCATCCTTCCCCGGAAGTTACTCTCCTCTCTATACTTCCACCTTCCATACCTAGGCACACCTCTGCTCTAATTATCTATCTGTTATTAGCTGCTAGGACGGTTATACCTAGGTTATGGAAAACGACCACCACTCCCTCCATATCGTCTTGTTTGACAGAAGTGGCCCATATACAATAGAATGGAGGAACTCACGGCTGAGACATGTGCTCAGTTGTCAAAATACACGCTAATCTGGAGCCCCTGAACTGCTTTTCTACACTCGTCAGCCTTCACGTCTCTACACCTACAACCATGAAATATGGCCACTACTAGACCTGGCTCTTTACACATCAATAATCCCCTCATATACAATACAGCCCACTATTCATACTAGTATACCAGTAGACTTTGACTCCACTCGACTGACCCTGGGATGCCGAGGAATGTCCGCTCAGAGAGGTAACTAACTTCTTGCCTCATCTCCCTTTTCCGCACTTTCTTCCCTCCCGCCCTCTGGTCTCTGCTTCCCACATGCACTCCCCCCTCCCCCCTCCCAGCTACTCAATTTTCTTTCCCCCCCCCTTCTCTCCTCTACCCCCCCCCCCTCTCTAGTCTTGCCCTTTCCCTCTACTCTGCTGCTTCTATTGTGTTGCATTTAAGCTATCATTACTCATAGTGTTGCCTTCTTTGGTTAAGACATCAAAAGCACGCAGTGGTCTTGTAAAACTTATTGGATGCTTCCCTGGGTCTTCATACCTGCCTATGCATATTTGATGATACGTGATGTCTTTCATGCTCTACTGACTGCTATTGCAACGGTTTGATGCAGCTTTTTGATTTCAGTTTCTGTTTCATTGTATTATTGTATTACTTGAACTTTACACTTCCACCCTTAGTTCACTATGCAGGGTGCCTCCAACTGTTTCACCACTACAACTCCCAGCTTTCCCTGACATCTACTGGCTGTCAGGGCATGCTGGGAGTTGTAGTTGTGAAACAGCTGGAGGCACCCTGTGGTGAAAACAATAACTTTGTTAGTGCCGCGGCGCTACCCTGAACCCCGCTCTCTCCCCTTCCCCCCCTTGTTGAAACCAATAGTTGCCGCGGCGCAACCCCGATTCCCCCCCCCATACCCGAGTGCAGAGCCTGCCATGGCGCTCCCCCCCAGCCATACCTCTAGTGCAGAGCCTGCTGCGGCGCTATGCCGAACCCCGCTCCCCCCCCAGCCATACCTCTAGTGCAGAGCAGCAGCAGCTGCGTTACCCCGAACCCCGCCCCCCCCAGCCATACCTCTAGTATAGAGCAGCAGCAGCGCCGCGTATATGTTGGGAGGCTGGGCCTGCTTGTGAAGCCAGGGAGCCAATGCGCTCTCAGCGCTCGCTCCCGCCTGTCTGACAGGAAGGGAGCAAGCGCAGACTGAATGAATTAGGACCGCTGCCCGTCCGGCAGCCGGCCACTAGGAAGGAGACCCCGGTTTTCAACTTTAAAATAAACTATTTTAATGAAGAAAAAAAAATAATAGGTATATATTAGAGATATGTTATAGTACATCAGTACTACAACATATCAAAAAAAAAAATTTGGTGACACGCCCCCTCCCGTATGCTTGCATTGAGGGGCGGAGCGTGACATCATATGGGGGCGGTGGCGTGACGTCACATGCCGCCGGCCCTGCGGTCGCCGGTAATCAGACCCTCAGCGAACACGCTTCTGGGACTGATTACAAACGGGGTGCCGCGTGCATGATCACGGGCGTCCCCAGCTGCTGGACTCCCGCGATCAGGCATCTTATCTCCTATCCTTTGGATAGGGGATAAGATGTGTAAGCACCAGAGTACCCCTTTAATTTCTTTTTGCTATGTGATGTGATCAAAAAGCTGAAATTTTTTACTTGTTTTTTATGTTTACGCCATTCACCGTACGGGATCATGAACATTATACTTTTAAAGTTTGGACATTTACACATGTGGCAATACCAAAAATGTTTATTATTTATAATTTGTTACGCTTTTTTGATTAAAATGGGGAAAAGGGGAATTTAAATCTTTATTGGGGGAGTCCCCAGCTGCTGGACTCCCGCGATCAGGCATCTTATCCCCTATCCTTTGGATAGGGGATAAGATGTGTAAGCACCAGAGTACCCCTTTAATTTCTTTTTGCTATGTGATGTGACCAAAAAGCTGAAATGTTTTACTTTTTTTTTTATGCTTACGCCATTCACTGTACGGGATCATGAACATTATATTTTTAAAGTTTGGACATTTACACATGTGGCAATACCAAAAATGTTTATTATTTATAATTTTTTACGCTTTTTTGATTAAAATGAAGAAAAGTGGAATTTAAATCTTTATTGGGGGAGGGGCTTTTTCACATTTCTTTCCCACTTTTTTTTCTACTTTTTATATATTTATTTTACACTTTTTTAGTCCTCATAGGGGAATATCTATAGCAATCATTAGATTGCTAATACTGTTCAGTGCTATGCATAGGCATAGCACTGATCAGTATTATCAGCGTTCTTCTGCTCTGGTCTCCTGGAAGGCAGAACAGAGCAAAAGACCCTGGGAGAGCAGTGGAGGCAGGTGAGGGGACCTCCTTCTACTATCTTGGCTGATCTGATCCCAGCGGCAGTGTCGCAGGGGCGATCAGATCAGCCATTTAAAGTGCCGCACTTCTGCAGATGCCGTGATCTGTATCAATCACGGTATCTGAGGGGTTAATGGCAGACATTCGCATGATTGGTGATGTCCACCATTACTGGCGGGTCCGCAGGTGCCGCCAGCTGCCAGGAACAACTGTGCATGAAGTGAGCGCAGCTCCTGCGCTCACATCATAGCCACGCCATAAATGTACAGCGCTGTGCGCAAAGTTACTCACTGCGGCACCGTACATTTAAGCTGCATGTGCTTAAGGGGATAAGAGGCATTTTCTACTTTAAACTTCTAGGACTGCGAAAGGTTACATGTGTCTTGGACGTGTCTTGGATGAACATGTGCCTTTTTTTGAACCAAGGTAATTATTCTTACGGCAAAGAAAACCAAGGGAGTGAGTTCAGAGAGCAGAGACAGACTGAGAGACACAAATAAACTGCAAAGAGACTATAGAGAGCTTACTAGTATCAGATTTCACACCAGGGCTTGATTCACAGCTGATACCACTTATTGGTGCTCTATAATGTTCTTTATGCTGTTGCTTCTTCTAGGGGTGTGCTGTAGAGATACAGGAAAGCAGGATCCATGGTTCTATTTGTTTGCGTTGTATGGGAGACAACATAGACATTAGGCTTCATCCACTATTTCAGGAATAGTGTTGCTCGCGAATATTCGCAATGCAAATTTTATTTGCAAATATCGCATACTCGCGAATTCACGAATATTTGCGAATATAGCGCTTTATATTCGTAATTACGAATATTCGTTTTTTTTTTGTTTTTTTTCACAGTGCACATCACAGTGATCACCCCTCTCTCTGCTTCCAGCTTGTGTGATGTAAAGAAGGCTCTAATACTACTGTTTGAGACTGGCGTGCGAATTTTCGCACATACGAAAATTTGCATATGCAAATTTTCGCTTATGCGAATTTCCGCTTATGCTAATTTTAGTTTATGCTAATTTTCGCATATGCTAATTTTCGCATGTGCGCATTTTCGTATATGCGAAAATAAAACGCGAATATTACGAATATGCGAATTTAGTGAATATATGACGAATATTCATCCATATATTCGCGAAATATCTCGAATTCGAATATGGCCTATGCCGCTCAACACTATTCAGGAATAACAGAAAATTAGAGATGAAGCATGCAGAGAAGAATTCGAGTGAAAAAGGCATACATAGGTTACATAATGGCCAGAAATAGTTCTGCTTCTCATGTACACATAAACCATCAGCATATTTCATATATCTAGCTGTAGGAATTTTTTCATCATCTCCCAAAAGAATACACTTTACATTGGTTACAAATCCGAACCCCCTTTTCACTGTCTAGCAGCCTGTTTGGAGAATACCTTTTTCCCTACACATGTCAAGTTTCATATTTAATTGAGTACACCAGAGGTAACCGAAAGAAATCCTAACCTGAACCATGCTTTCAATTATCTGCCACATTAATATTTTTGTTTTATGTTGGCGTGGCGATTAGCATCCGAATATTTTACATATGTTTTATTCTGACATCGGTGAGTATGCAAAGTGCTCGATCAGCACTCATTACCCTGCCTAGACAATCTGACCTTTGTGTTTTTAAGTGATTGTTGTTTTATTTGTGTGTCTTCTTCCTCTGGTTATTCCCCTCATCTTGTTAAGTAATTTGCTCATTTTTGACTGCTGATCATTATACATTGTTGCTAATTTGCTTGTCATGTCGCTGACTGAGTGTAAATCTGCGTCTACAACCTCTTTCTGCATGTACTTATTAATCTCTCCCACCCATCTTCAAATCTGACATTTTAAATTCAAAGTATGCTTCTCGATTTGTATGGGCAATTTGAAGCTCTCGTAAACGCCTGTGCATTTTAAAAGGATCAAAAACGCATGCAAAATTTGATAAAAATGTCACTGATCTGAATGCATATAATGTCTTTTCCTTGAATCTGCCATTAGTTACAGTATTAATGTACACCTGCCACATTTTTTCTATCATCCTTTTATTGTGTTATGTTATTGAATTCATTTCTTTAAACCTCTGTTTTAAAACCTCTATCATATTTTATACCATGGTACATTTACAGTAACATTGCTGAATATCAGTTTAAGACACCACAAAACATTTCAATTTGTTGCACTATATCAAAATTTTACACATGAATAAATTACTGTATCCTATAATATATTCTCAAATAAAAACCTGCATGATGGAAAATCCTCCACCAATGGAAGAGATTAGTGACCCATTGATATATATTCTTGTTCTATGGTAACTTGTTCCCACTCCCAGAGGCCAGCGCTAAATTCAGTCCATAGTAACACAACATGATAATATGTATTAGAACTAAATCTAGTATACAATATCCCGACCCCCAATACATAGTGTCTAAGTAGCATAGTGGCTAATTCTTGGGAGCTATTTTATAATTATTTAGCAATACTTACTTTACATATACTATAATAGTGTTTGGCCGGACCTGAACCTGCCGGTTTGGCTGTTTAAAGTTCTGTGAAAATACTGTGAAATTTCAACATCTGTGCAGCTTATATTTATATGTAAATAATGTTATTTCATATGTTAGTTGCACTCTCATGGTGGTGTGTCAGGGTAAGGAAATGCCCTGTACAGTGGGGTGTTTCATTTTTTCAAAGATGTGATTTTCATATGACTTTGCTTACGCCCCGAGTCTCAGTGATGTAAAAGATATATATGCCAAATTTCAAGAAGATTGGTAAATATATAGGAGTTGCACACATTGATCACTTTTATCTCAAACTACTGACGTTTCTAATATTGAAGTGCTTTGTAATGGGCTTCTCATGTATTTCTTTCAACCAAACCAATGGTAACCAAAAGAGGAATTTGGCTGCTTTAAAAGGTGCCTAGTGGTGAGTTTTTAGGAGCTTGGCTCCCTTCAAAGGAACAAGTACTTTTAGTTTTTATTTACCATCACAAGGAAATGAAAGAAACACTTTCAGATTCTGCTAAATCTACCAGTACCAAACTACAGGAGGTGTGGAGGAAAGAAAATATCCCTGTTAAGATGGAGGAGAATATCCGTGCTGGTATACAGAAGCTGTACAAAGAATACCAAAATCTGGGTAAAGAAAAATCGAGAAACATGGATAAAACAAATGTAAAACGGCAGATTTAGAAAGATGATCTCGTTGAATTATTTGACATTTCCCGGCAAAATGTGAGGGACATGACTAGCGTATCAAGATAAAGAATTTCTTAGGTCACAAAAAGAAGATCGTATGAGTTTGTCAATGAGTGGAGTAGACAAGGTTTTCACCTCGAAAATAAGAACTAAGGGGGAGATTTATCATTATTTGTCTATTGTACACACAGATCTACCCCTTTACACTGCTTGTCTACTTTACACTATTGCTAAGAATTTACTAAGGTTGTGCATGTCCTTTGATAAATCTTGTGCAAACATAGAATCGTCCCCCCTTCTCTACCGTACACTCCTTCTCTACCTCACAGGAAAAGTGGACGTAAGGATTTTGTTCTATTGCTTTGAGGTCGGATTCCATTGAGGTTTTTTGTCCTTCATAAAAAACGCCAGAAAAACTATCCTAGCTATTTCTTGCGTTTTTTTCTTGCGTTTTTGCTGGTGTGTGGAATCAAAAAATGTACTAAACTTTATGTTTTTTTCTTCGAAATTTAGATACATGAATGCGGAGGACTATGTCAGATTTTGTGGATTGCGACGATGAACATCGTTTTTTTTTTATGTCAATAAAAGGGTTAACGAGGGCTGTGGGGGGAGTGTTTTTTAAAAAAAATTGTCAATGTGTTGTGTTTTTTATAATTACATTTTCAGGCTTAGTAGTGGAAGGCTTCTTGTAGACAGAATCCATTACTAAGCTGAGGCTTAGCATTAGCCCCCAAAACAGCTAGTGCTAACCCCCAATTATTACCCCGGTACCCACCGCCACAGGGGTTTCGGGAAGAGCTGGTACCAACAGGCCTGGAGTGTCAAAAATGGCGCTCCTGGGCTTAGGCAGTAACAGGCTGGTGCTATTTAGGCTGGGGAGAGCCAGTAACAATAGTCCTCGCCCACCCTGGTAACGTCAGGCTGTTGCTGCTTGGTTGGCATCTGGCTGATACTGAAAAAATTAGGGAACCACACACTTTTTTGTTTATTTAGAAAAAAAAAAAAAAAACAACATAGGGTTCCCTCTATTTTTAGTATCAGCCAGATACCAACCAAGCAGTAAAAGCCTGACGTTACCAGGGTAGGCGAGGACCATTGTTACTGACCCTCCCCAGCCTATATAATGCCAGCCTGTTACCGCCTAAGCCCAGGAGTGCCATTTTTGACACTCCAGGCCTGTTGGTACTTGCTCTTCCCAGCACCGCTGTGGGGGTGGGTACAGGGGTAATAATTGGAGGTTAGCGCTAGCCGATTTTGGGGCTAATGCTAAGCCTCGGCTTAGTAATGGATTCTGTCTATAAGACACCTTCCACTACTAACCCTGAAAATTCAATTATAAAAAACAAGACACATTAGAAAAACATTTTTTATTTAAAAAAAAAATAGTCCCCCACAGCACTCATTAACCATTTTATTGAAAAAAAAAATGCTGGTCATCGTCGCAGTCCACCAAATCTGACGTAGTGCTCCACATTCACGTATCTGAAATGAGAAAAGAAAAATAAGAAATATGGGTTTGTACATTTTTTTTTTTGCTCTCCCATGGAAAGAGCGCACATAATGCAGCATGTTCATAAACAAGGATCCTCCAATTGTTGCTAAACTACAACTCCCATCATCGGGGGCTGTAGTTAAGCAACAGCTGGAGTCTCCCTGTTTGGGAACACACTGCAAGAAAGGCTCTGTTCCCATTATGCAAAATGCATAATGTGAAAAGAGATCTGTCCCTCTGCCCTTGGACTACTACTCCTATCATGGGACAGAGTCTGTTCATGTTGGGAGCAGTTGTAGTACTGCAGCGCTGAGGGATGGCACTTGCACATCCCCTGGCTGTGGGACTTTTAGGACTACTACTCCCATCATGGACAGACTCTGCCCATGATGGGAGTTATAGTCCAGTGGCTGAGGTGTAGATCGCACCTGGTCATTCTGCAGAGACCCGCTGCGATCCGCATTTATTAAGATAACAAGCCGCCGTTACATGCATCTACACTGCGCTGTCACCGGCTTCTATATACACTGTCATAATTCATAATCCCCACTGCCAGGAGAAGGAAGCTCTGATTGGTCAATAGCTATCCACCAATCAGAGCTCCCATGTTCCGGCGGGGATTATGAATTATTACAGTGTATATACAAGCTGGCGGTCAGCGCGATGTAGACGCATGTAAGTCCAGCTTGTATAGTTAATAAATGCGGATTGCAACATGTCTCCAGAGAATCATCTGCATTTAAATAAAAAAGCTGGCGGTATATGCAGCTACACTGCGCTCCCGTGCTCCTATATACAATGTAATAATTAATAATCCCCGCCACCGGAACATAGGAGCTCTGATTGGTGGATAGCTATTGACCAATCAGAGCTCGCCTCTCCCGGCGGCGATTATGAATTATTGCAGTGTATATAGGAGCACAGGAGCGCAGTGTAGCTGCATGTACCGCCGGCTTTTTAACTTAAATGTGGATTGCAGCAGATCATTCTCTGGAGATCTGTTGCGCCGTTACATGCATTTACACTGCGCTGCCGTCGGCTTCTATATACACTGTAATAATTCATAATCCCTGCCGGAACACGGGAGCTCTGATTGGTGGATAGCTATTGACCAATCAGAGCTCCCCTCTCCCGGGAGCGGGTGGCAGCGCAGTGTAGATGCATGTACCGCCGGCTTGTTATCTTAATAAATGGGGATAGCAGTGGGTCTCTGCAGAATGACCTGGTGCGATCTGCACCTCAGCCCCTGGACTATAACTCCCATCATGGGCAGAGTCTGTCAATGATGGGAGTAGTAGTCCTAAAAGTCCCACAGCCGGGGGATGTGCAAGTGCCATCCCTCAGAGCTGCGGCAGTACAACTACTCCCATCATGGGACAGACTCTGTCCCATGATAGGAGTAGTAGTCCAAGGGCAGATCACTCTCCCGCGATCCGCATTTATTAACTATACAAGCCGGCGGTACATCCGTCTACACTGCGCTGCCACAGGCTCCTATATACAGTTCTTATACTTAATAATCCCCGCTGGGAGAGGGGAGCTCTGATTGGTGGATAGCTATTGACCAATCAGAGCTCCTGTCTCCCGGCGTTGGGGATTATGAATTATGACAATGTATATAGTAGCGGCGGGCAGCGCAGTGTAGCCGCATGTACCTCCGGCTTGTATAGTTAATAAATGCGGATCGCAGCGGGTCTCTGGATAATGACCTGCTGCGATCTGCACCTCAGCCCCTGGACTACAACTCCAAAATTTGTGCAAAAAAAAAGAAAGTCCTCGTCTATATTCATATATTGCATTGGCACCGCCCCCGGTCCCTATGAACAGCCCACTATTGATAGTTGCACTCATTTTTTAGTCTGTCTGACTTCTAAGTGTGGTGGCCTTCATTAATATAAATTTATAACTAGCGAGCTAACTATACATCTTGCCTTTCTATGTAATAACTCCCTATCATATTCAATATCAATATCATAATTTATCCCTAGCCTATTTTCTTCTTTATATAGTTCTATCTACCTAACATTTAGTATTTCATAGTCTCTGTCCTCTCCAGCCAATAAGCCAGCTGTTCTTCTGTTCTAATGAAGGCAGCCCCGTCCGTCACTACTCGGCTAATCTCGGAGCTTTACGGCTCGGGCGCTTAGAACCGCTCCCACTGCAGGCGTCACGTGGGAACAGCTCACGTGATGATACCCGGAAGTGCTGCACTTTTAAGAGATAGGAGGTCGAGATAGGAGGACGGGATTGGAGGACAGGATAGGAGGTCGAGATAGGAGGTTAAGATAGGAGGACGGGATAGGAGGACGGGATAAGAAGTTGGAATAGGAGATCGAGATAGGAGGTCGAGATAGGAGGTCGAGATAGGAGGTCGAGATAGGAGGACGGTATAGGACGGTATATGAAGTCAAAAGCTTCCTTTGTTGATTTTCCTCCACAACAAGGATTAGGAAGGAAAAACCGGGCAACGCCGGGTACTCAGCTAGTATAAGAATAATCAAGGTTATCTCTGACAGTTGTACTGGAAGACTCATCTTCATCATCATCAGCACCTAGTGATGAAGAGGCCGAGTTTTCACTTCCAGCAACAACAAAAATTACGTTGAAGTCCTAGATTAAAACCTCATGATCACTCACGTCTACTTGGGATCGAAAACAGCCATGTGAATGCTCTTAAGGTGGTCAATGATACCGCAGAAAGTTAATAAAGTTCATTTAACCCCTTCCCTAATAAAAGTTTTTCCCACAAAAAAGTGTAAATAAAAATAAACATATGTGGTATCACCACGTGCGTAAGTGTCCGAACTATAAAAATAAATAGTAAATTAAACTGCACGGTCAATGGCGTATACGCAAAAGAATTCCAAAGTCCAAAATAGCGTATTTTTGGTCACTTTTTTTTATAACTAAAAGTCCGATCAAAACAAAAATGGTACTCATAGAAACTTCAGATCACAGCGCAAAAAATTAGCTCTCATACTGCGCCGTACATGGAACAATAAAAAAGTTATAGGGGTCAGAAAATGACAATTTTAAATGTATAAATTTTCCTGCATGTAGTTATGATTTTTTTCTGAAGTAATAAAAAATCAAACCTAAATAAGTAGGGTATCATTTTAATCGTATGGACTTGCAGAATAAAAATAAGGTGTAATTTTTTTATGAAAAATGTACTGCGTAGAAACAGAAGCCCCCAAAATTTAGCAAAATGGCGGTTTTTCTTCCATTTTGTCGCACAATGATTTTTTTTTCCGGTTCGATGTAGATTTCTGGGTAAAAGGACTGATGTCATTACAAAGTAGAATTGGTGGCACAAAAAATAAGCCATCATATGGATCTTTAGCTGCAAAATTGAAAGGGTTATGATTTTTAAAAGGTAAGGAGGAAAAAACGAAAGTGCAAAAACGGAAAAATACAATGTCCTTAAGGGGTTAATATTACATAAAGGGGTTTCCCGGGCAAAGTTTTTTCTTTACATATACGTTCAGGGAAGGATGTTTAAAAAAAAAAAAAAAAAAAAAAACACACACCGCATTCCTACCTTGGCCGAACTTCCAGCACAGCTCTTCCTCCTCGCTACAGACTCCAGACTGTTCCCTCTGTATTGTCTCAAGCGGCAACAGTGTCTGATGCATCCAGTAGGGGCCGCATGAGGTCCGTCTCTTTAATGGTATGTACGCGCCTCTGATTCTACTCCCCATCCAATCCCTGACCTGCATCTCCTATTTAAGGGTGCTCCACCCTCACCTGAGCAACATTGTAGTTTACTGCAAGTGAAGGTGTCATCTGTTGTGTTCCTGTGTACCAGTTTTCTGACCAAGCTTCTGTTCCTGACCACGTCTCTGCCTGACCCCTCTGCTCCTGTTCAGCTTTCTCCTGCCTTTGACTACGGACTGTTGGAATACACCTCTCTCTACAAGAAAGCTTGTTCTATCTTGCTGCTCCTGAGCTATTCAGCTCTGCTAAGCACCTGACCTGATCTGCCGTGTCTGACACCGCCTGCTGTGATCTCCCATCTCTTGTGTCAGCTCACTTTCATCTGCCTGTATTCCTGGTGTTTTACTCCGGGGTGTTGTGGCCTGCTTGGCCAGCTGCCTCTTACTGGGACCACTCTTGTGGAAGCGACCTGGTGTTTCCCTGCAGCTAAGACCAGCTTCTGCATCCTGGAGCAGGATAAAGGGCAAAAACAAGGGGAGCACTTAGACTTTGCTCCCAAAATTGGCCCTACTCAAAACCGGTAAGTGGCACAGTGGGTCCACATCCGTTGGGTTGTTACACACAAACGTACCTTCCTTGCTTCAATGCTGCCACCAGCCCCTGACTCACTGAGTGGGAGCCTGACGTCATGCCCACCAAACTCAGAAGTGCTGCACAACAGAGACTGGAGCTCCATGATATCGGCAGTGATGCAGGAGCATGGAAGGAAATTTTGTGTGTTTTTTAAATCAATCCCTGCCTGAGCATATAGTATATGTGAAAGCATTTCGTCCGGACAATCCCTTTAACCTGTTGGGGACGAAGGGCGTATGCATACGCCCTTGCATCCTGGTGCTTAAGGACGAAGGGCGTATCCATACGCCCGTGGGAATTTCGGTCCCCGCCGCGCGCCGGGCGGGGACCAGACCGGGGTGACTACTGATATCTATCAGCAGGTACCCCATGCAAATGCCCAGGGGGGTCATTAGACCCCCCCCCCATGTCGGCGATTGGCGCAAATCGCAAGTGAATTCACACTTGCGATTTGCGCCGATTCCGGGTCATTACGGGTCTATGGTGACCCAGTGACCCGGAATAGAACGGGGATCGCGGTTGTCTAAGACAACTACGATCCCCCTACAGCGATAGGAGTGAGGTGGCAGGGGTGCCACCCCTCCTATCTCTGCTATTGGTGGTCTAGACGCGACCACCAATAGCAGATCAGGGGCGGAGGGGTTTACTTTCGTTTTCCCCGTCCTGCCCACCCACAATAGGCGGGGCAGGACGGGGAAAACTACGGGGACCGAACGCCAAAGGTCTACTTACCCCTCCGGAGGCTGCGGGCGACGGTGATCGGCGTGCGGCGACGGAGATCGGCGCGGGCGGCAGAAAAGGACGGCTCCCTGGATCCTACGGAAGCCGGTAAGTTGCCTAGCAACATCTGGAGGGCTACAGTCTGAGACTGCAGCCCTCCAGATGTTGCAAAACTACAACTTCCAGCATGCCCAGACAGCTGTTTGGGCATGCTGGAATATGTAGTTTTGCAACAGCTGGAGGGCTGCAGTTTGAGACCACTATATAGTGGTCTCTAAACTGTATCCCTCCAGATCTTGCAAAACTACAACTCCTAGCATGCTCAAACAGCTCTTTGCTGTCTGGACATGTTGGGATTTTTAGTTTTGCAACATCTGAAGGGTCACAGTTTGGAAATCACTGGGCAGTGGTCTATAAACTGTGACCCTCCAGATGTTGCAAAACAGCAAATCCCAGCATGCTGAAACAGCAAACAGCTGTCTCACCATGCTGGGAGATGTAGTTGCGTAACCTCCAGCTGTTGCATGCCTTTCGGCGATTAGTACATGCTGGGAGTTGTAGTTTTGCACACTGGTTGGAAAATACTGTTAGGTAACAGAACCTAACTAAAGGTTTTCCAACCAGTGTGCCTCCAGCTGTTGCAAAAGTACAACTCCCAGAATGCACGGTATGTCAGTACATGCTGGGAGTTGTAGTTTTGCAACAGCTGGAGGCACACTGGTTGGAAAATACTGTTAGGTAACAGAACCTAACTGAAGGTTTTCCAACCAGTGTGCCTCCAGCTGTTGCAAAAGTACAACTCCCAGCATGCACTGTCAGTGCATGCTGGGAGTTGTGGTTTTGTAACAGCTGGAGGTTTGTCCCCCCCATGCGAACGTACAGGGTACATTCACACAGGCAAGTTTACAGTAAGTTTCCTGCTTCAAGTTTGGTCTGCGGCGAATTTTTTGCCGCAGCGCAAACTCCTAGCGGGAAACTCACCGTAACCCGCCAGTGCGAATGTACCCTAAAAACACTACACTACACTACACTAACACATAATAAAGAGTAAAACACTACATATACACCCCCTTACACTGTACACTGCAGGGTTTCCAAAACGGAACCTCCAGCTGTTGCAAAACAACAACTCCCAGCATTTCTGGACAGCCACTGACTGTCCAGGCATTCTAGGAGTTAAGCAATGGCTGGAGACACCCTGTTTGGAAATCACTGGCATAGAATACTCCTATGTCCACCCCTATACAATTCCTAATTTAGTCCTCAAATGCGCATGGCGCTCTCTCACTTCAGAGCCCTGTCGTCTTTCAAGGAAACAGTTTAGGGCCACACATGGGGTATTTCCGTAATCAGGAGAAATTGCACTACAAATATTGTGGGGCTTTTTCTCCTTTTACCCCTTATGAAAAGGAAAAGTTGGGGGTTACACCAGCCTGTTAGTGTAAAAAAAAAATAAAAAAAAATGTTTACACTAACATGCTGGTGTTGCCCCATACTTTTTATTTTCACAAGAAGTAAAAGGAAAAAAAGCCCCCCAAAATTCATAACGCAATTTTTCCTGAGTACGGAAATACTCCATATGTGGGCGTAAAACGCTCTGCGGGCACACAAGGCTCAGGAGTGAGAGCGCACCATGTATATTTGAGGCCTAAATTCGTGATTTGCACAGGGGTGGCTGATTTTACAGTGGTTCTGACATAAACGAAAAAACATAAATATCGACAAGTACCCCATTTTGGAAACTACACCCCCCACGGAACGTAACAAGGGGTATAGTGAGCATTTACACCCCACAGGTGTTTGACGAATTTTCATTAAAGTTGGATGGGAAAATGAAAAAAAAAATGTTTTCACTAAAATGCTGGTGCTACCCTAAATTTTTCATTTTCACAAGGGAAAATAGGAAAAAAGCCCCCCAAAATTTGTAACCCCATTTCCTCTGAGTAAGAACATACACCATATGTGGATGTAAAGTGCTCGGCGGGCGCACTACAATGCCCAGAAGAGAAGGAGCGCCATTGGGATTTTGAAGAGAAAATGTGTCCGGAATTGAGGGCCACATGAGTTTACAAATCCCCCATAGTACCAGAACAATGGACCCCCCCACATGTGACCCCATTTTGGAAACTACACCCCTCGTGTAATGTAATAAGGGGTACAGTGAGCATTTACGCACCACATGTGATTTTTGGAACAGTGGTCCGTGAAAATGAAAAATTTTATTTTTCATTTGCACAGTCCACTGTTCCAAAGATCTGTTAAACCGCAGTGGAGTGTAAATACTCACTGCACCCTTTATTAAATTCTGTGAGGGTTGTAGTTTCCAAAATGGGTCACATGTGGGGGGGTCCACTGTTCTGGCACCACAGGGGGCTTTGTAAACGCACATGGCCCCTGACTACCATTCCAAACGAATTCTCTTTCCAAAAGCTCAATGGCGCTCCTCCTCTTCCAAGCATTGTATTTCGCCCGCAGAGCATTTTACGTCCTAACATGGGGTATTTCCATACTCAGAAGAGATGGGGTTACAAATTTTGGGGACATTCTCTCCCATAACCCTTTGTAAAAATGGTAAATTTGGGGAAGAAACTGCACTTTTGTGAAAAAAAATTTTTTTTTCCTTTACACATCCGATTTTAACGAAAAGTCGTCAAACACCTGCGTGGTGTTAAGGCTCACTGGACCCCTTGTTACGTGCCTTGAGGGGTGTAGTTTCCAAAATGGTATGCCATGTGGGGTTTTCTGCTGTTCTGGCACCATAGGGGCTTCCTAAATGTGACCTGCTCCCCAAAAACCATTTCAGCAAAATTCACTCTCCAAAATCCCATTGTTGCTCTTTCCCTTCTAAGCCCTCTACTGCACCCGCCAAACACTTGACATACACATATGAGGTATTTCCTTACTCAAGAGAAATTGGGTTACAAATTTTTGGAGGCTTTTTCTCCTATTACCACTTGTAAAAATTCAAAAACTGGATCTACAAGAACATGCGAGTGTAAAAAATGAAGATTTTGAATTTTCTCCTTCACTTTGCTGCTATTCCTGTGAAACACCTAAAGGGTTAACAAACTTACTGAATGTCAGTTTGGATACTTTGAGGGGTGCAGTTTTTATAATTGGGTCATTTGTGGGGTATTTCTAATAGGAAGGCCCTTCAAATCCACTTCAAAACTGAACTGGTCCCTAAAAAATTTCGATTTAGAAAACTTTGTGAAAAATTGGAAAATTGCTGCTGAACTTTGAAGCCCTCTGATGTCTTCCAAAAAGTAAAAACATCTCAACTTTATGATGCAAATATAAAGTAGACATATTGTATTTGTGAATCAATATATAATTTATTTGGAATGTCTATTTTCCTTACAAGCAGAGAGCTTCAAAGTTAGAAAAATGCTAAATTTTCAAATTTTTCATCAAATTTTGGAATTTTTCACCAAGAAATGATGCAAGTATCGACAAAAATTTACCACTACCATAAAGTAGAATATGTCACGAAAAAACAATCTCGGAATAAAATGTAAAAGTAAAAGCATCCCAGAGTTATTAATGCTTAAAGTGACAGTGGTCAGATTTGCAAAAAATGCTCCCGTCCTTAGGGTTATAATGGGCTCCATCCCCAAGGGGTTAATATTACTATTTTTGGGACAAAAGTGCTGTTGATGCAGAAATTGGGTAAAATGTACATGCTTTCCTTATATCTTCAAGTAATTCCTTTCTATTGATCAACCTTACTCTTTTGGAAACCTGGTACATAAGACATCACAAAGATGAATTGATTAACCCCTTAAAGATTATCTGTCATAGTGCAAAAAAAAAAAAAGTGATGTTACTCAGTACCTAATCCTGATCATGTACATGTCATTTTTATGTGTCTAGGACCTATATATCCCTTCCAAATGTAGGTAGCTCATTTGCTTTTTGTTCTTTCCTTCTGAAGGGGCGTGAGTGTTTATAAAGCACTGTGTTAGAGCAGTGTTGCCTTTAGCTGTTGCCAAACTACAACTCCCAGAATGCCCACACCTCCTTTGTCTGTAGTTTTGCAAGAGCTGGAGGCACACAGCTGGAGAATACACACCTCTAACACAGAGTATTACAAAGACCCCCAGCTGTTGTAACACTACAACTCCCATAATGCGAGTTGTAGTTTAGGAACAGCTGTGGTGGTGAAATGGTGATCTCCTATACTTAATGCCAACATGCTTTACGACCGATATCCAGTATGCTGCAAAATACAGAGTAGTCTGTCTGCATAAAGACAGATGACCCCTAGTGGTGGCTATTTTCATTTAAAAACATTTAGTAAAAGTGACATTTAAAAAAAAAATGTATATTAAAAAAAGTAATATTATCAGTAGTACTACAAAATGTGCCTCTTGAGGACTTTCATTTTTGCACTTTCAGTTTTTCCACCTCAGCTTC
The DNA here is from genome assembly GCF_029499605.1 of Hyla sarda. Classification (NCBI taxonomy): domain Eukaryota; kingdom Metazoa; phylum Chordata; class Amphibia; order Anura; family Hylidae; genus Hyla; species Hyla sarda. The sequence continues at coordinate 363,175,122 of NC_079191.1, forward strand.
TAAAAATAATGACACTTTTACTTTTTCACCTACAGACCTATATGGGGTTTGTTTTTCACACCACCAATTTTATTTTGTAATGACATCAATCATTTCATCACAAAATCGATGGTGAAACCAAAGAAAAATTATAGCTGGGGCAAAAATGAAAAAATCTAAACAAACACAATTTTGTAACTTTTGGGGGCTTCCGATTCTACGCAATGCACTTTTCAGTAAAAATGACACCTTATCTTTATTCTGTAAGTCCATAAGATTAAAATGATACCAAACTTATATAGGTTTTATTTTGTTTTACTTCTTTTAAGAAAATTAGCATTTAAAAAAATGTCCTTTCTGACCCCTATAACTTTTTTTTTTTTTCCGTATATGGGGCTATTTGAGTGCTAATTTTTTGCGCCATGATCTGTAGTTTTTATTGGTACCATTGTTGTTTTGATGGTGCTTTTTATTAAAAAAAATTTAGGGTATACAAAGGGACCAAAATATGCAATTCTGGACTATAGTATTTTTTTTTACGAATGCGCCATTAACCGTGCGGTTTAATTAACATTACATTTTTTAAATAGTTTGGGCATTTACGCACGTGGAGATACCACAAATGTTTATGTTTATCTTTGTTTACATTTTTTTTTCTTATAGGTAAAGGGGATGATTCAAACTTTTATTAAGGAAGGGGTTAAGTCACATTTATTAACAATTTTTTTAAACTTTTTTTTACACTATGCCATAGCATAGCATTGATCAGTGTTATTAGTACTACATTGCTCCAGCCTGCTGAGGCTAACTGGAGCCTTGGAGAATCGATCAGACGGTGAGGAGGCAGGTAAGGGCCCTCCCACGGTCCTCTCAGTTGAGCGGGACATCGTGATTTCCCTGCGATGATGCCGATCAGCTCGCTGAGCTGCCAGCCTTGCATTTTCAACAATTTAGATGCTGCAATTAACTTTGATCTTGATGTCTAAAGGGTTAGTGTCGGGCCTCGGACCGATTGCCGGTATCCAGCATTAGCTGCGGGTCCTGGCTGCTGATAGTAGACCGAATGAATATGAAGCAAGCTCAGCTCCTGACCTCGCTTCATAGACCTGTTGCATGACTGCACCATATATATATCCAGCACAGGTCATTAAGGGAATAACTTCACCGAGCTAGGGGGGACTGGGAGGCAGGCATTTAATAGATCTGAATAATTTCTACCTGGCAGATTTTTTTGGGAAAACTATCACTGCAGTTTTTGAGCCAAAGCCAGAAATGTATTCAAAAGAAATAAGGAATATAAAGGAAGGGCATAAACTTCTCCTTCCACATGGATCCAATTCTGGCTTTGACTCAAGAACTGTAGTGATAGCTTTCCCAAAAAACTGCCAAGCAGACAGTTGTCAATTAGAACCATTATTTGCTGCCGGAGCTCCTTGTTTGCATCATCATAATTATTTTAGGTCAAATTTTTTGAAATAAGTATAAGGGTTAAGCAAATCTGTCTCCCAATTGCACAAGCTGAATCAGCCACTTCAACAATAAAGGGTATGGATGTGTCCACATGTACCTTTCCTTGAACTTAGTTAAGGATACAAATTTCTCATGAGAACATTTCAAACCAATAACACAACATGCTAACAAAATCTTCAACAGGTTTTAAATCACATCACAACCACTAGATGGCTACACAGTGACATATTGCGTACACATCTCCCGACACAGTATCGTGATAACATGTCCTTTTTCTGAGTTAATCATCTCATGTCACACATTTTGCGATATACTGAGCTTTGAGCAAAGAAGATAAAGGTCACATCTGTGGACCAGGGTTAAGATAAACCAGTATTGGGGCTGTAATAAACTTTTTTTCTGAAATCATATGCTTGAGGAGATTGAAATAAACGTGTCCTGGGTAGTGATTTCAATTATTCCTGAAAAAATCTTAATAAATTGTTTGTAAAAATTAGCACATTCAACAAATCTTTGTATCTCCTTCACAATATATGGTTTTGGCCAGCCTCTAATTGCTTGAACCCTTCTACAGTCCATGTCTTACATTAGGTGATCAAATATGTTACCAGAAGTATTGTCATATTTCTCCAATTAGTAGAGTTAATATGCTCCAAAACAGTTCTCACATGATTTTGATGTTTTGTAGCAGAATTGGGGAATTATCATCCAGATATATGACCACCAGCTGATCTTTCAAGTCTTCGAAAATGTAATTAATAAAATGTTACAAGGTTTCTAAAAAATAAAAGCAAAGTCCAAAAGACATTACTAGATATTTATAATGTTTAAAATGTGATCTGAATGCTGTTTTTCGGTCATCATCTTGTCGTAGGCCAACCAATTATAAGTACAAAATCTAGTGAAGATCTTTGAAACGTTGCATTGATTAAAAACAATTACAAGAGTCACAAGCAAACTCTGTTATTCCAGATTCCTTAGTTGCTAGACAAAGTTCATCAAGCAAAAAGTTGTCATTCTTAACAAAAGCTAGAGGTGCACCTATACATTAAATGTTTATTTCTGCGCTCATTAAGAAGAGTTTTCAGTTCTAGCTGTGAAAGTGGATATATTCATCCAAATAAGGGTATGACTACTCCAGGCAATAGTTAAATTGGGCAATCGTAAGAGCTACATGTAAGAAGTTTGACCGCATTCTTTTCAGTAAAGTTTACATATACAGGTGGTGGAGATGAGCCAGCCGAATCCAAGAAGCCCGGTCTGGCTCAGAACTTTGGGGTAATAGTGTAACGCAGAACTTTGAAACATTGCCAGGCTCAGCTCTCGTGAGCCTGGCAATGGCGGTAATAAAAGCACAAGGCATAATGAATACATAGCATTTTGGCATACTAGGAACACTGAGATGATGTCAGGTTAGCCCAGCATGCCTCACAGCTAGCAACAAGATCACATGACCTCACGTTATCCAATCATTGCTTGCATTCACTTTATGTGACATAAAGTTCTCAGTCCAATAAGAAGACAGTATAAAAGTGGGTTTAAGAGGCTGATAAATCCCTATTCACTGCGGCCGCCATTTTGGAAAGGGAAAGCTGAGAGAAAGCAAGAACTTTTGATTCCAGAAAGCCTGCTCAAATTCTATAGAATTTCGAAGCAAGCAAAGCACTTGAGCCCAGCCAGTGGCAAACAAACCTATAAAAGCTATTACATTACACCCAGAGCAAAGCATTGATCAGTGCGCTGACCTCAGAGAGTGACCTCCTGTCACGTGCAGTACTGTGTTCAGTTTGTGCAATACAAACCCTAACCAGCAGAGAATGAGTCCATAAAAGCTATTACATTAAGAGTAGAGCAAAACTCTGACTACTGGGCTGACATTAGAAAGCGATCTCCTGTCATCTGTCGTACTGTGTTCAGTTGATGCTCTATGATTCTTAGCCAGCAGTGAACAATCCCATCAAATGTATCACATTACAATACCTATCAAGTTAAGCAAACAGTGGACTGAACTGTATTGTATAATAAATACGCATTAAAAGCATTGTGAGGGTGAAGTTCACATTTTAGGCTGTCACATGTATTTTCTGGGTTTAATCAAACATATAGTATTTCACCCTGGGTTTAACAAGGCTATGGATGTAAAAGCGGTGAGAATGATTGCGGCATAGCCATCTAAAGACAAGTCACATGTGTTTTCTGGGTTTTATCAAACATATAGTATTTCTACCGGGGTTTACCATAAATGAGTATTTTAAAGCATTAAAATGAAAGTTTACTGTCAGTTTTTGTTGTCACTTGACTATTTAGTGAGTGCCACATCTCCCCAAAACAGCATTAATCTCCAAAAAATATTTCAGTAAAAAAGTAATGGTTATCAGAGGAAGGGGTAGAGAAAAGAGCACCCATGTCATGTCCTCAAGTATAGGAGGAAGCTGTGGCTGAGCATAGCACTAGTGGGACTGTGGTGGTAGGTGTGGTGGGTATACTGTGAAGTATCATGGTGGATATACTGAGGGAGAGCAAGTAGCCCATGGTCAGACATCACAAGTTCATGCTGAGAGGATGATGGGGATGATAAGGAAAAGTTTGATGATGATGATATTATATTGGACAGGACATGGGAACAAGGTGATCAGGAGGTTCCGTGTTCAGAGCAGGAGAACTGCTGCTCTTCCAAATCCCTCTAATCTCTCTTGCAGCGAGGCCTCGTTCAAAGGTAGCACATTCTCTGTCTTGTCTGTCTTGTCCTCATTAGTGTTGTGTCCTCCTCATCTATCCCATTAGTTATCTATTGGGAAATCTATGCCATGCAGAAAACAATATTTGACTGGTTACCCTGTTGTAGTATTCCTTAATTCACACCTGGCCAAGCTGTTGGTTGACTCCACAGTATTTAAGCAACTAATGAGGTGTGCCCAGTCCATGTAGCATATACTTAGTCACCATTATTTTGCCAAAAAAAATCCCTGCTTTGCACAATCATGTGGCATAGAGGCTGGGCCTATGGTAGATACTTGGAGAAGTAGCTACGGCCAGGGCCAAAACATTTCTTTTACAGCAAACTGGCTCAAAATCTTGCAGCAACGAGGCTCCACCACAACAAGGCCAGGAAATAGTAGTGACATGTGCACAGTTGCGCCGATCTGGTTCAACCTTTGACCTATCCTCCTCCACAGACATCTTGCATCCCCCACATAGTAAAGAGCTGCTGTTTATCCTCTTCCTTCTCCCTCCTTTTTACCAATGCAAAGTCAAGCTCTGCCATACTGTATTACATCTGCTAAGCCTGGGTGAGAAAAGCCACCCAATGGAGGACCTTTTGCCCGGTCCGCAGCAAGAAGTTTCACACTGGTTCTCTGGCCATAATCTGAAATTAGGAAATTTTGTCAATAACGGCACAAACATGGTGCCTTACCTGCATCTAGGTAGCATGACAAACTCTCCCTAAATGGCACATGTGCTAAATCTAGTCGTCAAACGTTTCTTGAAATATTGTGGTGATCTCAGTGATGATCTATGTGCAGGAAAGTTTGTGTTTAGTTCAGCACCAAAATGGTCTTCCTCAACGCCACCTCATTTTCAAAATTTCAAAACAAAGGAACTCAATATTACACATGTTAAACAACCTGTACCAGGTGCACAAAGTGGTGATAAGACAGATTTTTTTTGGAGCCAGTGTAACTTTTAACTGAGGCATGGCAAATAATCAGGGACACTTCATTGTGTGCTCAGGCATTTCAAGGAGGCAACAAGATTTGTCAGCAAGGACAGCAGTGGAGTTGGGGATGTAATGCCGCCAATATTCCTTTTAGAGCAAACGTTAAGAGTAGTGATTGAAGAAGAGGGAATGAAGGAGAGTTCACATCTGGCTGGCAGCAGTATGGATGTTCTTCTTGATGAGGAGGACTTGGATGAGGAGGAGTTGGATAATGAGGATGAGGAAGTAGGACCTAGGGGACGAGGAACCTACACAAGGTGTTAGTGATGATAATGATTAGGACCATGCTGGACAACCTTGGCAGTATAGGACAGAGGTGGAACAAGCTGGGGCCTCAGAAAAAGCTTGCAAGGGTGGCTAGCTGTATGTTTTTTTGCATGCACACTGACAGGCATATTGTGTGATTGAGGGAAAGAGGTGAGTACCTGACACCAAAGGGATGTACTCCACAACCTGAACAACCATGTTGATGCACATCTAAGCTGTTTCCTTTTTCTGACAGACACCATAAGCCCTGACCCCATGAACTTCTGGGTCACAAGATTAGACCATTGGCAAGAACTTGCACAGTTTGCCACGGTTGTTCTGTCTTTCCACCCTCCAGTGTATTATCAGAGAGAGTTTTCAGCTTAGCAGGCGGCTTCAGCACCCCCTAAGAGAACAAGACTTCCCAAACCACCATGATAACTTCTTCCAGCCATGAAATATTTCTGTAGAAAGTTCCAGAAAAACATGTTAGACTTCTTTCTTTTTAAAAACACATCCCACATTTATACAATCTCCCCATCTATAGTCCCCCATATGATAATAATGCCCTCCTTGGTGCACCAAACAGTAAAAGAGGTTATGTAAGTAGGCCCCCCATTAGGTACATAAGGTCCCTATTAAGATTGTCCGCAGCAGTTAGGTTCTTTTCCCATTATTATTATTATTATGGATATGGAGCGCTACATAGCAGTATATAATTTTTCTACTGTTTAGTACTGATACGTATTCAGTATAAGGGGGAAAATATTTAAAGTTCGTGCCAAGTGGGAGGGGTTTGATATAGAGGGTTCCTGCTGCACAGGCAGCCTCAGATATGCCTGAATTAAAGAAGTGTGTGCTTCTTGATCTGGCATGATTTTATCATGTCAGGGGTTTACTTAGTACCTGTGTCTGGAGCACTTGTCTTAAATAACCCCCATTTAGCATTTTTATTTGAAACTATATGGCATTGGTTTGGTATTTGACAAATTATATTAGCATTACTCAGCACTAGATTGGTATTCAGGTCTAGGCCCTATTGCTTTACATTTCCCACATTCCATAAAATGGTAAGGAGCTAGTTTGTCTTTGCAAAAGTGCCAACACAGTTCTGGACCAACATTGATCAGAAGCTATGTGCCCGAATGGTGCCTTATTTGCTAAGTTCTATTGGGAAAAAAATAAATGTAACTGTTGGTTACTTAAGTTCACTTCTTTATGTAGCTATTTTATTTCTCATATTGCTTCACGATGACTGCAGGACAAAGAAAGATGGCATAAGCCCACCACCCTCTTGCTAGTAGCAGTGACAGGTGGTGGTTATTGTACTACTGACAGGATAGGAAGAATAACATTTCTTCTTCTTCTGCAGGCATGGCTCTATTAACACTATGCAGCATGATGACTGTGTTGACAGAGGTGTTAAAAGGGAGGAAATGGTAGCCTTGAGCTAGAAAGCTAGGTGAGAAACTCATCTTATGATATACTTAGTGAATAGTTTCTTACATTGCTCAACGCTGGTAGCTGACTCTACTTAACTGATCATTACTTGAGTAGTACATGAATAAGTCTTGATTCGTGCTATTCTGCTCTCCAAATCCCTACAATAATATCTGGTAAGTAAATGGTGATTTAACTGCTTATATGGGATCCATAACAAATTTGTAAATCCCTTTTTGTAAATCCCATTTATGAAAAAAGTTTCCTTTCTCAACATAAAAAGCTAACAATAGGTGTCTCACTTCTTAGCAAACTGCTGTCCACTACCTGCTGTTAGAATTGGGGAATTTCATCTCTAGCAGCATAAAGACTAAGCAAAAACACAAACTATACAGGAGAGATCTTCAACTGTGTGAATGTATCCTGAGCCTGTCTGTCTCATCCAGAGGGTCCATGCTGTGCTCCAACTGGTCCATCTAGACCAAGACTTTCCTCTAATCACTTACCACTCATAAAGTTCTGGGCAATTGATCCTTGTGTAAGCAGTGCAGTTGCCTTTCAGCACTGTGGCTTTGAATATGAGTTAAGATAATTTTTTGTATATTCTCCTTCATATAAATATCTGACAGAACTTGCTCCCCGTGTAAGCACCTGTATATCCTAACTAGCGTCTGCCATGTTTTAGATGCTTGAAAGGGGTGCTTCAAGAGCTGCAAATGCTGTTCTTAAAAAAGGGCACAGTTCCTCTTCCTGATCATGCCCACATAAACAGAGCACTAGGCAATAGCCATCCACATTCCCATGGCATAGTGGTCCGTGAGTTTCTACTGTTGCATTTTGGCTCTTTTAAATTGTTTAGTAATCTATTTTTATTCTTTTTTGTTTACATGGTTACAAAAAAACACTCAAATTTTTTTTGGTCTCTCTTTAAAATAATTTGTCACTATTTTTGACTGTACTCACTCTCCGAATGTATTTTCTTGTACATTGAGGACAGAATTATGCTCATATTTTAAAGCATATGAAAAACAACTGTTGTTATGCTCCAACAATATCATTTTTGGCACATAGATTACTTAATTGTATACCAACATTTTGCAAGCATAATTGCTTTCCGCTTTTGAATATGCCGTGAATGCTTCAGAATTGGCAGTGCATTCGAAATTCAACTTAAAGCTGCTTTGGGATTTCAATTCAAAGTGATCTCAAACAACACTACAAAGCATAACTGAAAAGAGTGTTACAAATACAATAATAAATAACAAGTGTTTGAATATATGGAAAAGAGATAATGAACAGAAGAGAAAACAGACATTTGTATGTCAAAACCTGGCCTTGAAACAAATACAATCTAAAAAGAAAAACAAGTAAAAGTGCTTTTGAAGGGTCACATGACCCTTTCTATACAAGCCACAATGAAAAATCAATGATTATAAATCAGAAAAGATGTTTTCATTGTAAACAATGTGACTTATATAATTATGTTTCACAAGAACCCCACAAAGGTGCTATATCCCAATGTTTTCAAACAATTCTGTGCTTCAATTGAAATGAGCATTAGGCCAATCAAAATGGGATTTTACTGGCAGATACAATCATAGTTTTTTTCATTAGTGTTTTAACATGTTCATGAAGGATAATTTCATTGTGAAATAATAGAAATTCTTAATTTATATAGCACTTGCAGATTCTGCAGCATCGCACACTTCTCAATCAAATTGGTCACCAATGGGCCACATATTCTAAATTCACGTTTTTGGAGAGTGGGAAGAAACCAGAGTGTTTGTAGGAATCCCCCAGACACAGAGATAGAACATCTCATGGCAGATATTGTCCTTGCTGGAATTTGAATCTAGGACCCCAGATCTGCAAGGCTACTGTGCTAACCACTGTTTCCGAGAACTTGATATCGCCTTTTGTTCATCCATCAGATGTTGACAATGTAGCATAAGATTTTGTTGTCCTTGATATCTTTACTAGATAGGAAATTTACAAATGTTGGAAACTAGCTGAGTATCCGGCGTTCCTCAACAAAGGAGGAAGCTTTTGACTTGATATCCCTTCCCCATATATTGTTGTCATATCCCAACCCCATATCCCATCCCCATATCCCATCCTCAGATCCCGACCTCCTATCCTGTCCTCATATCCTGTCCCCATATCCTGTCCTCATATCCCGACCTCATATCTCGACCTCCTATCCCGAACTCCTATCCCATCCTCCTATCCCGTCCTCATATCTCAACCTCATATCCCCACCTCCTATCCCATCCTCATAACCCGTCCTCATATCCAGACCTCATATTCCGACCTTATATCTCGACCTCATATCTCGACCTCATATCCCGACCTCCTATCCCATCCTCCTATCTCGACCTCATATCCCGTCCTCATATCCCGTCCTCATATCTCGACCTCATATCCCAACCTCCTATCCCGTCCTCCTATCCCATCCTCATATTCTGTCCTCATATCTCAACCTCATATCCCTTCCTCATATCTCGACCTCATATCCCTTCCTCATATCCCATCCTCATATCTCATCCTCATATCCCAACCTCCTATACCGACATCACATCCCGTCATCATATCCCAACCTCCTATCCCGTCCTCCTATCTCGACCTCCTATCCCGACCTCCTATTCCAACCTCCTATCTTGACCTCATATTCTGTCCTCATATCCTGACCTCCTATCCTGTCCTGCTATCTTGACCTCATATCCCGTCCTCATATCCCGACCTCATATCCCATCCTCATATCTCAACCTCCTATCCCGACCTCCTCTCTATGAGATGGGGTGTGGCTTACAAGCCGGATTGACACATTCACCAGAAGATGAAGAGCGGAGCTTGTGGAGTAAGGTACTGGAAGTCCCATATACTCGCTTGGGACTTGAAACAAAAATCCATCTTTTATGTAAGGGTGTAGGTAAGGGTTAATTTAACTACCATATATTTTTATTTGACACATAAGTAATATGTGTACCAGGTATTACTGAAATATCTCCAGCCGTACCGAAGTTATGTGGGAACATACATTTCCCATTGATTTGCATGGGACTTTAAACAAAATCCCTGACCCTCACAAATGGGGTAGTTAAGGGTTAAATTAACTATCCTATATTTTAGGTGGACAAATAAGTAACATATGACCAAGTATTATCAAAATATCTCCAGCCATTTGGAAGTTATGCAGTAACATATATTTCCCATAGACATGTGTGGGACTTAAAACAAAAACCCTGACCCTGAAAAAAAGTGGTGAGTAAGGGTTAAATCACCTATCCTATGTTTGTTGCTGACAAATAAGTAACGTGTGCCGCCAAGTTTAATGTTAATATCTTCAGCCGTTTGGACGTGATGCTGGAACATACATACACACACATACACACACACATTGAGTTTTATATATATACTAGCTGAGTACCCAGCATTGCCCGGTTTTTCCTTCCTCATCCTTGTTGGGAGGAAGCTTTTGACTTTTGACTTCAAATCCCATCCCCAAATATTGTTGTCATATCCCAACCCCATATCTCGTCCTCATATCCCGTCCTCATACCCTGACCTCCTATCCAGTCCTCCTATCCCGTCCTCCTATCTCGACCTCCTATCCCGTCCTCCTATCCTGATTTCTTATCCCAACCTCCTATCCCATCCTCCTATCCCGTCCTCCTATCCCATCCTCCTATCTTGACCTCCTATCCCGACCTCCTATCCTGTCCTCCTATCCCGTCCTCCTATCCCATCCTCCTATCCCATCATCCTATCTCAACCTCCTATCCTGACCTCCTATCTCTACCTCCTATCCCGTCCTATTATCTCGACCTCCTATCCAGTCCTCCTATCCCAACCTCCTATCTCGACCGCCTATCTCGTCCTCCTTTCTCCACCTCTTATTCCGACCTCCTATCTCGACCTCCTATCCCGTCCTCCTATCCCGTCCTCCTTATCTCCACCTCCTATCTCCACCTCCTATCCCGTCCTCATATCCTGACCTCCTAACTCGACCTCCTATCTCGACCATCCCGTCCTCCTATCTTGACCTCCTATCTCGACCTCCTATCTCGACCTCCCATCAGGTCCTCTTATCCCGACCTGTAATATGTGTACCAGGTATTGAAATATCTTCAGCCGTAGAGAAGTTATGTGAGAACATACATTTCCCATTGATTTGCATGGGACTTTAAACAAAAACCCTGACCCTCACAAATGGGAGTAGTTAAGGGTTAAATTAACTATCCTATATTTTAAGTGGACATTTAAGTAACATGTGACCAATTATTATCAAAATTTCTCCAGCCGTTTGGAAGTTATGCAGCAACATATATTTCCCATAGACTTGTATAGGACTTTAAACATAAACCCCGCCCCTGGCAAATGGGGGGAGTAAGGGTTTAATCACCTATCCTATGTTTGTTGTTGACATATAAGTAACATGTGTGCCAAATTTCATGTTAATATTTTTAGCCGTTTGGAAGTTTTTGTGGAACATACACACATACATACACACACACACACACGTTGAGTTTTATATATATAGATACTAGCTGAGTGCCTGGCGTTACCAGATTTTTCCTTTCTAATTCTTGTTGTGGAGGAAAATCAACAGAGGAAGCTTTTTACTTCATATGCCGTCCTCATATATTGTTGTCATATCCCAACCCCATATCCCGTCCTCCTATCCCGACCTCCTATCCCGACCTCCTATCCCGACCTCCTATGCTGACCTCCTATCCCGACCTCCTATCCTGTCCTCCAATCCCGTCCTCCTATCCCATCCTCCTATCCCGTCCTCATATCCCATACTCCATCTCGACCTCCTATGTCGACCTCCTATCCCGACTTCCTATCCCGTCCTCATATACCATCTTCATATCCCGTCCTCCTATCCTGACCTCCTACCTCGACCTCCTATCTCTACCTCCTATCCCAACCATGCCTACCATCCCGTCCTCCTATCTCAACCTCCTATCTCGACCTCCTATCTTGACCTCCTATCCCAACCTCCTATCCCGACCTCCTATCCCAACCTCCCATCCAGTTCTCATATCCCAACCTGTAATATTTGTACCAGGTATTGAAATATCTCCAGCTGTATGGAAGTTATGTGGGAACATACATTTCCCATTGATTTGCATGGGACTTTATGCAAATACCTCGACCCTCGCAAATGGGGGTAGTTTAAGGGTTAAATTAACTATCCTATATTTTAAGTGGACATATAAGTAACATGTGACCAAGTATTATCGAAATATCTACAGCCGTTTGGAAGTTATGCCGTGACATATATTTCCCATAGACTTGTATGGGACTTTAAACAGAAATTCCGACCCTGGCAAATAGGGTGAATAAGGGTTAAATTACCTATCCTATGTATATTGTTGACATATAATTAACATGTGTGCCAAATTTCATGTTAATATCTTTAGCCGTTTGGACGTGATGCTGGAACATACACACATACACACACACACATACACACACATACACACACACACACATACACACATTGAGTTTTATATATATATATATATATATATATATATATATAGATAGATTTCAAAGATAAGTTGTTTCCCTAAAAGGGCACTAGGCTCTAGACAACGCATTGCATAAACATATGCCCTGTCTGCCCGGGAGGGTTTACAACCTATGATGCGACAGCAGGAGCTTCTCTTGCTTCATAGACTTCAGGTACCAACTGCTATCAGCAGCCGGGACTTAACCACTAATGGTGAAACAGTTGTGGGGCTTTGAGGACACTCATCGGAACCACCCGCAGCTTAATTGCAGAGTCTGATGAGTGGCAGGAGTTTTTTTTTTTTACCCTTATCTGTGCCGCTTTCAAGGATGCTCTTGTATAGTCTGCCATCTGGTAGTCTGTATAAGCAGATGTAATGTCCATTTATTTGTTTTTGTATTTTTCTGTATAGGTGTCCATTCACACACTAGTTTGTTCAGAGCAGTTTGCTATTCCACCTGGATAGGGAATAGTTAATGCTCTGAGCAAATGAGAACTCAGGTGGAGTTCTCCTGCATTCTGGTGCTAGTTATTGAGTGCAATACTACTAAGTCTGTTTTTGTTATATTCTGATGTCTGCTTGAGAATTTACTTTGTACAGAGTGGGCCATTTATATGGATATACCTTAATAAAATGATAATGGTTGGTGATATTAACTTCCTGTTTGTGGCACATTAGTATATGTGAGGGGGGAAAATTTTCAAGATGGCTGGTGACCATGGCGGCCATTTTGAAGTCGGCCATTTTGAATCCAAATTTTGTTTTTTCAATAGGAAGAGGGTCACATTATTCCCAAACAGCTTTGGGCTGACCTGGTATGATGGGGCTTGTAGTTTTGCATCAGGCAGCCTCCACTACTTGAATATTTTACAAGCAGTGTTAGAAACGTGTTTAGGGGCTTTTTTCATTGCCGATTCGCATCAAAAGTTCTCTCATCTCTTATTTTCACACAAAGTGGATACATTGTACTGGATTTGCATGCAAAGAATCTCTAGTGTTTTATAGAGGTAGCACAAAAGATTTTAACAAATCTCATCCACTGGCTGTAGAAAAAAATCCAGATGGGATACTCTCAGAAATGAATCTCCGGTGTGGATTTTAAATCAGCAATGTGTAAGTTTACTTTGTGGAAAAACTTGAAATTATTTGCTGATATTCAAATTCAATGTGGAAATCAAATATTGGCCATACAGTGAAGGAAAAAATTATTTTACCTTTGCCCACTGACAAAGAAATGATCAGTCTATAACTTTATTGATACGTTTAAAGGGGTACTTCACTGCCCCAGCATTTGGAACATTTGTTCTAAACACTGGGTGCGGGCTGCGGGGGTCGTGACATCACAGACACGCCTCTCCTGCCTTCACACCACGCCCCCTCAATGCTAGTCTACAAAATGTTCCAAATGCTGGGGCAGTGAAATACCCCTTTAATTGAGCAGTGAGAGACAGAAAAACTACAAAGAAATCCTGAAAAGGGCAATTTAAATAAAAATGTTAATTGATCCTGAAGCTCTCTGTTGATAGAGTCACAGAGCTTCAGGAATGTTCTGGGACACATCGCATAAACGAGGCTTACAAGTCAATCACACACAGAGAGAATACCATGACATAAAGGAGAGAAGTGTTGCAGCTCTGGGGCATTTCGACTGTTTGTGAATGCCTATAAAATGCTTTGTGCAACTAATGAACCCACTAAAGTAAGTTACAAAGGTATGACTGCAATGCACAGATATCCTGCTTGTACTCTGTGACTTGTTTACTAGTGCAATTTGACTTGACAGTGGCCCTTTAAGAGAGTGCTCCTAATTTAAGCTTGTTACCTTATAAAAGACATATGGGAGTCAGAAATCTAGGGGATCAAATCCTAAAGTAAAATAAACATCAATTTATAACTTATTTGAAAGTTATGTTTTTCTGGATTTTTTGTTGTTGTTATTCTGTCTCTTACTGTCCAAACAAGCCTACCATTAAAATTATAGACTGATCCTTTCTTTGTCAGTGTGCAACCGTACAAAATTGGATAACATTTTTGTTACTTCACTGTATAACAGCATTGTTGCAGATTTTGCTATGAAAACCTAAATTGCAAGAGTGGATCAAAAATATAAATCTGCAAGTATAAATTTTAAATATTATATTTTACCACCTTAGAAACTTACCCCAAGTCAACAGCCTAGGAGATAAATGTCTTATTGCAGGGGCTCCGACTGCTGGGACCCCTAATGATTTCATGAACAGGGATCCCGAAAGGGAAGGACTCGACTGCCACTAAATTCATTGTCTATAGGAATGCTGAGGATAGCTGCTCTGGAGTTTTCTGATCTCGTGACCATAGGGGGTCACTTATGATCATGTATATAGAGTTTTATTTTGTTTGTTTGTTTATTAAATGGGTATTCTGCCCATAGACATCTTATGCCCTATCCAAATTATGGGGGATAAGATGTCTGATCACGGGGGTCCCACCTCTGGGACCCCCACAATGGCATCTGTGCCGCACTCGGCATTCTAAACAGTATGTTTAGAATGCTGGATTCGGACGGACAGTGACGTGATGTGACGCCACGCCTCCTCCTTTCATGTCTATAGGAGGGGTCGTGACATCTGTCACACCCCCTCCATAGACATGAACGGAGGAGGCGTGATGTCACAAGTGGGCGTGACATACTGTTCAGAATTCCGGGAGCGGCGTAGGTGCTGCATGGAGATTGCAGGGGGTCCCAGCAATGGGATCCCCGTGATCAGACATCTTATCCCCTATCCTTCGGATAGTATGTAAGACGTAAGTGCACTAAAACATTTATTAAAGATAAAGAATAAATGTCATCTTACCTGGTATGGAAAGATAGAAGAAGAAAATACAAACACATTTTTTTTCTTGCAGTATGCTATTTTTCCATAAAAAAAAAATAAGAAGTGACAAATACAAATAAACCATCTAAATTAGCACAGACTTACCTGTAATACTTCTATATTTATATGAGTTTGCTGCCTTTAGAGGAGTAAATTTTACTAAACGTTGATGACATCCATTTTTACATTGCGTTCTCCAGTCCTATCTTTTTTCTTCTATTTGCTTAACAAACAATCATGCAGTAAATATGTATAAACTGTGCCTTTAATGGAGTCAGAAGGAAAACTACAGTCATCAACTGGGAAAGTAATAAATGAAAGCCCAGAGCTGTGGAGCTAATGTACAAACTTGTTTCTGTCCTCTATGGCTCCATCATTTATTCAGTAGGTAGAAGCAGAAGACGGGGACTTTGCATTTGCTTGATACTCAATTATACATTAGTGTACATCACTTGGCAATCTGTTCATATCAATTTAATTGGATTTTAATATTGCCTCTGATCTTGTTGTCCAATTAACAGTACTGGCTGGCAATAAAGCAGAACCACACACTATGTAACACCTTTGATCCCTGCCATATGGAGCTCTTTCATTGATTACCACATTTCCAAAAAAATTCCGTCTCTCAATATGGGCTGTTATAAATGGGAGAAAAAGCACATCCCCGATGTGATAAAAATTTCACTTCAACTAGCAACTTCATTTATTTTGTTGACATTCGGCTCTGATTAAGAACAATAAAAAAATCATGCCCTGAATATCATATGCAAATAGAACCCCGGGCATGCATCTAATCATGCCAAGGGAGCAGTACTGTGACTGTCTGGCATTCGCACTGCTTATTTTTTATTTTTTTTAAAGTGACAGCAGCATTCTCTTCAGGGCATAAACCGATAGCAGCTATTGATATTGTACGCACTGAGCAGTCTGTAGCTTTCAAAATACCGTACTACATTTTTTTGTTTTTAAATATTCCTATTATTACTATGTTTACATAAAGAAATTCAAATAAACAGATCAATAGATGGACAGACTGTGTACATGCATGTGTATGAAGAGAGCTGCTTTGCTTGTATATATAAGAATTAAGGAATAAATATATTTTAGAATGTAAATGTGGAAAGAATTATCCCTAGGCTGAGTTTAAGATTTTGCTTTGCATTGGGTTTTTTGGCTGTATGATTTTTAAATCTAAAAACTGGTCGACCAATAACCACATTGGAAAACTACAAAACCATTAACTGCATTGTGAAACCATAGCAATTTGCAGAAAGTTGCCAAGAGTTTTGCGGCAATTTGATTGGACACACATTATTGTTACTATATTTATTTATAATTATTATTATTGATAAAAACAGATACTTTACATATATTCTGATATACATTTCTCCACTATATTAGCAGGGAATTATCCAAAATGTTTGGCAACTATATATCAAATGTTTACTAAGGTATTGCAATGTCATTTTTGGCTGTATGATTTTTAAATGCGAAAACTGGTCAACCGAGGGAAAACTGCAGAGACCAGTATCTGCATTGCAACAAACCATGGGGATTTACATTAAAATGTGAATAGTTGTGCTGCAAATTGATTGGCTGCACTGTATGCTTGTGAACCCAATCTTGTAATTATCATTATTACTATTGTTTATAATAATAATAATAATAATTATTATTGATATTAATATTAATAATATCACAATAACAACAACAAATGCTTTATTTATATTATGATTTTTCTGCTATATTTGTAATGTCCGTTTTTGTGTTTTTCTGTCTTTGGGTCTGTTCAGACACAGGTTTTTGTGTTCTGAGCAGTTTCTGTTCTAATTCTTCCTAGGCTTGGAAGAGTTAATGCTTTTGCCCTATTGCAGTTTGGATGTGGCTTTAACCCCTTAAGGACCAAGACAATTAGGTCTGTACGCCCCTCAAAGGAGTACTCTGGTGGAAAACATTTTTTTTTTTAAATCAACTGGTGCCAGAAAGTTAAACATAGTTGCAAATGACTTCCATTAAAAAATCTTTACCCTTCCAGTACTTTTTAGCAGCTGTATGCTACAGAGGAAATTCTTTTCTTTTTGAATTGTTTTTTTTGTCTTGTCCACAGTGCTCTCTGCTGACACCTAATGCCTGTATTAGGAACTGTCTATAGCAGGAGAAAATCCCCATAGCAAACCCATGCTGCTCTGGACAGTTCCTGATATGGACAGAGGTGTCAGTAGAGCACTGTGGACAAGACAAAAAAAAGTCATTTACAAATCTGTTTAACTTTCAGGCACCAGCTTATTTAAAAATAAAATGTTTTCCACCGGAGTACCCCTTTAAAGACCAGGCCTGTTTTTTCAAATCGGGGATGTCTGATTAGAGAATAACTCTGGTAGAGTTTTGCCAATTACAATAATTCTGACATAGTTTTTTTGTTACAAGTTGTCCTTTATGTACATAGTAAAAGTTAGCCTATATCATTTGTAGTAAATAAAAAGTAAAGTTTTTTTTTTTTGCTATTTTAAATAGGTTGCATATATTTATACTTTCTGACTAAATAGTTTATGAAAATTATACTTTCAGATGTCTACTTTATTTTTAAAGCATTTATTTTGTTTTTAATTAATATTTTAAATAAATTAGAAGCCTAACAATTTAACTTGAAAGTTAGAACATTTGAAAAGTACATAATTTTTTTTGTGCTATGCAAAGTTTGCAGAAATTTGAAGTTAGGTGGAACATAGGACCCCCCCCCCCCAAATGACCCCATTTTAAAAACTAGACCCTCAAGGTATTCACTAGGGGGTACAGTGAGTATTTTAACACCATAGTCAGTGTTAAAAATTAGAAATTTGCTTTTTTTCACAAATGCATCATTTGTGGGACATATTTTATTGCATATCGCTTCTGATATTGACAAAAATGCACCCCAAATGTTATTGAGCTGCTCGACCAGTGTTTGGAAATACCCCCGTTTAGGCCATATTTGGTTCCTTGGTAGCGTGGTAAGACCCAGAAGGAGAGGAGCGCCGTTTGGCTTTCAGGGCATCATTTTAGGCCAAATGGATTATAGACTGCACTACATGACTGTGTGGTAGCAGATGGGAGGATGTTGACTTGTGGGGTGTATAGTAACTAGGGTGCTGCGGTTCTGAATAGTTAAGGGCGCTGTTAACCCTTGTCACTCGTGACGCCAGGGTGAGGGTGAAATACTGTGTTTCGTGATAGGCCTATTGCCACCCTTCCCAAGAGCAATAGGTGATGCCGGAATAAAGGATTGTCCACAACCGCTGTAACTGAAAACTTGCAGGAACTTTTACTGATGAACTTCTGTGCATGAGGTAACAGCAACAGTCCAGATAACAGAGTCTCTTTACATAGGATTTGAGCAGCGATTGACAGTCGGTTGGGATCATGTAAGCCCAATTTAGCTTTAGAGGAATTGGATAGCAGAGATCCGCTGGATTTAGGGGAATTATTAGGTCCAATGATCTTGCGATGAGTAGCAGGGAATTGCTTAGTCTTTCTGCTAGGTTATAGGTCTAGGCCGCAAGGCTTTGGCCTAGCAAAATGTCTTGTAAGCTGCGGAGGTCCTACCTCTTCTAGAGTCAGCATCCCAAGAGAGAAGAGAGAGATCAAGATGGCGCGGGTCCCTTATATGGACAGGGGCCAGCCATTTTGGATTGGTCCGTAACGACTGTCACTCACCGTTACAATGAATTGTGGGTGAATACGTCACGGAAACCTCCAAAGGTCCTAAAGCAAAACCATAGAGTTCTAAGCTAGTCACATGACCTGCAGGTCCTGCTATGCTCCAAACAGGTAAACAACTAAATCTACACACACATATATATATATATATATATATATATATATATATATATATATATACTTATACCTATGCTAATATTAAATAGAACTGCTATATAGTCATAGACTAAGTGTGAGGTGACAAGGGGAGATCTACAAAAGAGGGACCTCGACGTCCTAGGGATTCTGGCTATAGGGACCTCTATACAGGTAATGTATATAATATGGTACCGGGACACCACACCTGCAAAGGGTTTTAGCTGCCAGAACCATACAGAACCCCCACAAGTGACCCCATTTTGGAAACTACACCCCCTAAAGTATTCACCTTGACCAAAAGTGAGTACTTTGAGTCCTTTTTGTGTGGCTAGAATGGTTACAAATTCAGTGGAAAAATTTAAATTTACATTTTTTTCACAAAGGCATCATTTGTGGGGCATTCTACCTGTCAGAACAATACTGCACCCCCAGAAGTGACCCCATTTTTGGAACTACGCCCCCTAAAGTATTCACCTAAGGCAAAAGTGAGTACGTTGAGCCCTTATTGTGTGGCTGTAATTATTTCAAAGTCAGTGGAAAGAAATAGCAATTTGCTTTTTTTTCCTACAAATTCTTTATTTGTGGGACATGATTTTGGTAAGTCGCTTTTGAAATGGAGGAAATGCGGCCATATATTATCACGCTGTTCATCCCGGGCACGGCAGTACCCCTATTTAGGCCATATCTGGTTGCATGACTGCCTGGTAGGACCAAGAAGGAGAGGAGCACCCTTTGGCTTTCAGGGCATCATTATATGAATTACTGTAATATGCTGCGGATGTGCGCTGTGTGATCCTACACATTATGCATTTTTATTTTTCATTATACTGTATTTATTAAATTTTTTACACTTTTTTTTACACTTACTGTTTTTACACTTTTTTTTCTTTTACACTTTTATTTATTTAATATGAATTATTTACACTTTTTTTTACTTAGTATTCCAAAGCATTGCAGTTAAATGCTCCCTGCCCGTTTTACACTGGCAGTCAGCATATCAGGAGGTGCCTCTGGCACATCCTGACAGGCAATAACCGGGGCAGACCTGGGAGTCCTTGTAAAGACCCCCGGCTGCCCAGATAACTAGCTGCAAACCATGATCGTTGCGGGGTGCTACAAGAGAGAGACAGAGGGAGCCCCATCCCTCTGTCAAAACTCCTTACAGCTCTCGGTCGCTTCCGACCGCCGCTATAAGGGTTAAACTGCCGGGACCGAAATTTACTTTCGTCCCAGCAGTGTGGCTGGCACCTGCCTGCTGGGGATCACACACAGCACCCCGCAATCGCGCTGTGGGGTGCTGCAGGGAAGACAGAGGGAGCTCCCTACCTCTGTCAAAACACTTACAGCCCACGGTCACTTCCAACCACAGCTGTAAGGGTTAAACTGCCAGGACCAAAGTTTACTTTGGTCCCGGCAGTGCGGCAGGGTCCCGGCTGTGTGTTACAGCCAAGTCCCTGCCATGATCTCATGAGTGCACTGGGCAGCACCCATATGCTATGTATACTCGTCCTGGTGCGGGAACGTCCATCCTGCCTGCACATGTATACATGTCCTTGGTCGTTAACGTGCTGAAACCACAGCTTGCCCTGTATTCTGGGCTGGTGATTCTGTCATGCCCAGTGGTGGACAGGGAGAATGAGCCTTCAGCTGTCCCTAATAACACTCTCCCTGCCTACTTGCCCATCCACCCTAAACAGCGGATCGACAACCATGGTGCCGGTCCCTACCTGAGCTCAAGTGAAGTGGGCGTAAAAACAAACAATAATATAAATAGTAGGTCACAGGCCAGAAACATAATAAGAAAAAAACTACCAAACAAGCAAATATACCAGATAAAATATACTGTAAACATACAAACAGGGCACTGACATACAGTTCAGAAACCAGAATCAAGATTGAAAAGGATAAATACAGCTCACCACGTTTCCAAATAGAAGTATCCAGCGGGTTTGCTCCAGGTGCATGGTCAGGCACTTAGCCATATGCAGTGAGGGCATAAGCTGAGGAACAAATGGGAAGATCCCACAAGTTAGTCCAGCGCTCCGGAGTATAAAATATCAAACTTCTTTATTGGTAATCCATAGATATAAAATCACATAGGCAGTGCAAATAAAACCAACTGACGCATTTCGTATAACCATTATCAAGGCATAAAGCAAATTAACCTTAGGTAATGAATAAATACACTTGTCTGTAGTAGCACTGCTAATCAAAAAACTAAAGGAAACACCACTTGTAGAAAGCAGCCTCCCAGGCACATAATCGTAGCTGTTAACTCCCTGTAAGCTGTCATGATCCATAAGAGTCAAATGGAAAAAACCTTTGTCCGCATACAAGAAGAAAACAAAAACGTGTGTGTGAATAGGGGCATACAAAAATCGCACACATATGTGAAAAATTAGACAAAGATAGGGAAAAGCTATTGAAAAAGAGACCGAAGCGTGTCTCGAAACGCGTCTAGCCCACCCACCTTATACCAGCAGTCTGATACAGACACCTTGATCAAAATCCAGGAACGCACTTTACGATTTGCAACCGCTGGAGACCCTAGGACTGGGGCCCACTGCAATACGTGCGCATCAGCAGACGAGGACACTGCCAGTATTCATTGCCAGCATCCACTGCTGATCCTCTATTTTACCACCGCTTCCGTGGACACCCGCTCAGCCCGGACAGTTTCCATCGGCCGGACGCCAGCCGTGCCAGTCCGGCATCACGGGATCCCACGTAGCTGCTTTGCGGCTTATCCTCCAGACAGGCATCTACCAACCTAGAGCCGGATGCAAGCCTGACTGTGTGCCTAGGATTACCACTAGGAGGATCGGTAAGTGGTGCTGTGCAAACAATTTTTTTAAGGATACCGGTATCCACGTTTTACCACAACCATTGTGATACTAACAATTGAACACTATATATGTGTATAAGTTGTATAAGCTTTATTATTATTTTTTAATTATTTTTTATTAAAAGTTATACATTTTAAACTATTTTACTATCAATTGTACTATTCTACCCTATGCAAGGGCCCTGCAGGGGTAGATAGTCACTATATTACAAATAAATATTGAAATATATTGAATTCTCCTAAATCACTTATTTACCATCCATACACTATCCACTCACATCACCCAATCACTTATTGTAATTTCTACTTAATATTTATACACATTTTCTACATACACATATACTCAGGTGATATACCTGGATATATATATATATATATCACATCCTTTTCTTTCTTTCACCTTATACCACCAACACATAAATCAATTTATTTACAACTATTTAGTATTTAACTAACTATATAAGCCCAGATTTGAGAAAATACACAATCAGTATATGTGGGAAGCCTTTAAGGCTGAATTTGTGCATAGGGGCGTGAATTCCCACGCCCCCCGCACCTCTAGGCGGAGCCATGATGGGGGCACGACTATAAAACTCCCATCCACCATGCAGGCGGGGCGTACGAGTCATTTTCGGAAGGAGTAGGTGTGTGCAGAGTGGTTCCAGTACGGTAAGCCCGGGTTATCCCGGTTTCATAGCAGTCACCCACCTTCTAATGTTCCCCTCGCCCGTGCACCGCCACGCTCCCGGTGTCCGCCGGGGAACCTCGCCCCGTCATTCACTCCTTCACGCGGCATCCATTCACTGGCAGCAGCGGCGGCAGCGTTCACAGCCGCCCCGTACGCTGCTTAGTGCCTCCCGGTAGGTGTCCGCGGTGGTGCAGCGGCCTGATCGGCTTTCCACGGCCGGTGCAGCACGGCGGTGCCACGTGGGAGGCCGGTCATGTGCCTGCGACACTGCTCTGGCCTCCGCCGGCATCCCGTTCACTCCTGCGACGTGTTCCGACATCTTGTTGCCGGGGCAACGCGGCGGGGCCACTTGGTGCGTGCAGGGTGGTTCAGAGCAGCGCAGCCTGCTGGCGAAGTTCGGAACTGGCCAGACGGGCTGTCGCTAGTCAGCGTGCAGGATACGGACAGTGGCCTCGCTAGTGTGGGGCCTGTCTGTGCCCTGCTTGGGTGTGCTTTGGGGGATGGGCTGCTCCTTGGCATGCTGGGGTGGTCCCCCCCATAGGATACCCTCCCATATTTCTGTTGTAGACCACCAAGTGAAACCCACACTGGTTGTCCTGTGGCACCTTGAATTCACTGCAGAATATTCTTCACATGTGCATGCATGAATTACAGAGTCCGTGCCTCAGCATTTGTCCCATAGCTCTCACAGCATGTATACCGTGCAGTCATTTATAACATTCATACCGTGCAGTCATTTATAACATTCATACCGTACAGTCATTTATAGCATCCATACCATGCAGTCATTTATAGCATTCGTACCGTGTAGTCATTATAGCATTCATACAGTGCAGTCATTTATAGCATCACACAGTGCAGTCATTTATAGCATCATACAGTGCAGTCATTTATAGCATCATACAGTGCAGTCATTTATAGCATTCGTACCGTACAGTCATTTATAGCATTCGTACCGTACAGTCGCTCATAGCATTCATACTGTGCAGTCACTTATAGCATTTATACCATACAGTCGCTCATAGCGTTCATACCGTGCAGTCACTCATAGCATCTATACCGTGCAGTCACTCATAGCATCCATAACCGTGCAGTTACTCATAGCGTTCATACCGTGCAGTCAATCTTAGCTTCCATACCGTGCAGTCCCTCATAGCCTCCATTCTGTGCAGTTACTAATAGCAGCCATACCGTGCAGTCACTCATAGCATTCATATTGTGCAGTTACTAATAGCATTCACAACGTGCAGTCACTCATAGCGTTCATACTGTGCAGTTACTAATAGCATTCATACTGTGCAGTTACTAATGGCATTCAGACCGTGCAGTCACTCATAGCGTTCATACTGTGCAGTTACTAATAGCATTCATACTGTGCAGTTACTAATAGTGTTGCTCACGAATATTCGCAATTCGAATATTATTCGCGAATTTCGCGAATATAGCGCTATATATTCGTAATTACGAATATTTTTTTTTTTTTTTTCACAGTACACATCACAGTGATCATCCCTCTCTGCTTCCAGCTTGTGTGGTGTAAAGAAGGCTGTAATACTACTGTGTGAGACTGGCATGCGTAAATTCGCATATGCGAACATTTGCATATGCTAATTTGCGCATATGCGAATTTTCGCGTACACTAATTTTGTATATGCTAATATTCACATATGTTAATTTTCGCATACGCCAGTTTTCGCATATGCGAAAATAAAACGAGAATATAACGAATATGCGAATATTCGCGAATATATGACGAATATTCGTCCATATATTCGCGAATATTCGCGAATTCGAATATGGCCTATGCCGCTCAACACTAGTTACTAGTAGCATTCATACTGTGCAGTTACTAATAGCATTCATACCGTACAGTTACTCGTAGCTTTCATACCGTACAGTTACTCGTAGCTTTCATAACGTACAATCACCTATAGCCGTGATTCCGTGCAGTCACCCATAGCTGTCATATCGGGCAGTCATAGCGCCCATACCGTCCAGTCTCTTAGCATTCGTGCGGCATATTGCTTATACGCTTCCTACGCTCACATCGGTAACATGAGTACGGTATTCACACTCACAGCATCACTGCTCTTACGACATAGCAGTTCTACACCGCACGTAGGTTACAACGCATACATGATCACGGCGTCTCACGCTGCGTGGGGGCGGTCGCGGCATATGCTCTGCATGCACGGGCTACATGCGCCCTTAGGGAGACATGCGGAGCGTGCGGTCAGTGTTTGGCGCGGGGGTGCGCCCATGGTGTCACATACTGTGGGTACAGTCAGGGTCGTGTACAGCTCACACGCCCGCAGTGTCATGCTTTGGGTAACAGTCAGTGTTGTACACAGTGTATACATTCTCACTGCCGTGCAGTGGGTACATTTTACAGTGTCGTGTAGTTAGTGTTGTTCACAGTACATACGCTCATAGCGTCACATACAGTAGGTACAGTCAGTGTCGTATATTATACTTACGCTCGTAATGTCACATACAGTGGGTAAGTTGCAGCGTTGCATACAGTACATACGCTTAGTGTTCATGTTAGGGGTACAGTTCAGTGCTGTGTACGGCACATGCGTTCATGGTGTTATGTGCAGTGGGTACAGTTAGAGTACAGTATGCAGTACATATGCTCACAGTGGCATATGCAGTAGGTACAGTTGCAGTGTAGTATGTAATACATACGCTCATACTTCATATGCAGTAGATACAGTTACTATTGTACACAGTACGCACGATCATAGTGTCACATGCAGCAGGCATGGCCAGTGTTGGATACAGTACATGCGCTCTTAGGGTCACATGCAGTAGGTACAGTTACAGCATGGCATGCAGTACACACGCTCACAGTGCCATATGCAGGAGGTATGGTCACATTGTTGTATAACAGTACATACGCTCACAGTGTCATATACCAACAGGCACGGTCAGTGTTGTGTATAGTGCACGCGCTCATTACGTCACATACAGCAAGTACAGTCACAGGGTTGAATGCTTATACCACCGGCACCACTTATATGCTCGTCGTTGTCGTGTTGCACTCACGTGTGCCTTCCATCTCATACGGGCGGCTATACGGAACGTTCGCTCATGGTTGTTGATGTGTCTAGCTTCATACTGTGTTATCGTACACATGATCATAGCTCATACATGCATAGCTTCACACGGTGTACACTACACATAAACTCATAGCGTCATACTGTTCAGATGTTCATTGCTTGTACGGTACAGTCACAAGCAGTTACTCTGCACATATGTCTGGCCATTACACTTCATACGTTGTGTTTCACGGAACATACGATTGTAGCATTCTATGGTACATATGCTTGTAATATTGGTTATCACGTGGGTGTTTCCCGGTACATAGCAAATGCTGTATATTGTTTCACACTAACATACCTATAGAATTTAAGCACATGTTACAGCATTCTCCAGTCACTGGGTATAGGTTCGCAGCACGCATGTTGTATTTTCACTAAGTTAAGTTGATGTTAGGCATGATCATAGTTGCTATAATACTTGTCCTTAGTGTACTGTATAGTAGCAATCAGTGTCATGTTGTTACATTCCATTACTCGCGTACTCTGCTACAAGTCTGCCACGCCTGCAGGGGGATGCACTGCATAGTTGCTACTGACTCGTCTTCAGAGCAACTACATCATGACACATAGGTAGTTGTATACCCGTCATGCCTGCCACGTCTGCAGGGGGATGCACTGCATAGTAGTTTCTGACACGTCTTCAGAGCAACTACATCACGACACATAGGTAGTTGTAGACCCGTCATGCCTGCCACGTCTGCAGGGGGATGCACTACTTGGTTGTTGTTACTGACACATCTTCAGAGCAACAACACCGTCATACTTAGGGGTTCCACATCGTCGTCTCCTGCCACACGTGCAGGGGATTTACAGCATAGTCAATGTTTCCCTTACACAAGTCATGAAGTTTATAAATTTCACGACCCACAAATGGTCATTGTCTCGAACCAACCGATCTCGTCCACGCTTGTCAGCGTCACGCAACATCCGTCACGTCCACAGACACTAGGGTTACTCAAGACCTGTCACACCTACAGGTACGAGGTTCGAATCAGGTTTGTCTCGTCAGGCAAAACATCTACGCAAAGACCTGTCACATCTACAGGCACCAGGGCGCTTAAATGCCTGGCAAAATCTACCGAGGGTCTGTCACATAGGTTGTGGATCACCAACTAACAGTGAATTTTTGCCACTTATTTAGCAGGGAGTGGAGGACATGTCATGCCTGACAAGCTTTATTGGTTTCCCCTTTCTGCAATGGCACAGTAGGTATGTCGACATGCACGAATCAGCTAGTACGTAGTCAGGTCCCGTTTCCAGTGTCGGGCCGCTCGTAGTAGGCATGAATACCATGGCTTCGCTACATCAAGCACTGCCTCTTGTGTTTGCTAGCCAGCAGGCATAACTCTTGTTTCTCTAGTTCAGTTAGTACAGTTAGGGGAGATAGATATGACTAGTGTGTGGCCTTGGTCATCATGGTTAGGAACAATGTTATTAATTCTACTTCTTGATTTTTTTTTGCCCTCTATAGGCGTGCCCTCATACGCGGTTTTGGGCACAACTCAACCGCTTCGTTAGTCTTTCTCTTTTTATAGGTGTACAGGGTTGCATGTAAAGTACAGTCTCAAGTATGAAAGAACTTCAACCACCTGGTAAGTCAATGTAGGGCCGTGTATAATCTGTATTCAAATGTTGCAACCACGAGCACGAATGTAAGCCCTGTGCACAAGTGGGAAGCCTTTAAGGCTGAATTTGTGCATAGGGGCGTGAATTCCCACGCCCCCGCACCTCTAGGCGGATCCATGATGGGGGCACAACTATAAAACGCCCATCCACCATGCAGGCGGGGTGTACGAGTCATTTTCGGAACCCTCCCAACCCGCCCTTATTTTCATCATTTCACCATAGGGCATGCCCTCTATAGGCGTGCCCTCATACGCGGTTTTGGGCACAACTCAACCGCTTTGTTAGTCTTTCTCTTTTTATAGGTGTACAGGATTGCATGTAAAGTACAGTCTCAAGTATGAAAGAACTTCAACCACCTGGTAAGTCAATGTAGGGCCATGTATAATCTGTATTCAAATGTTGCAACCACGAGCACGAATGTAAGCCCTGTGCACAAATATCCATATATACACCTCTTCCATATGTAAATAAGGTTGTATGGGTTACACAACCTTGGCATGAGTACTCATCTGGCAGTGAATTCCATACAATCACATTTTCGGTTGCAGCTACCTCCCTACATTTTTCAAAGATAGAGAAAAATATAAGGAAAATATATAGAAAAATGCATTACAATGTATAGCAAGTATATGATTGCACATAAAAATAAATACTGTTTAGAGAGCGGTGATCATCATATTAACCATAATGATATATCAAAATCTGACAATATGTCTCTCACTATTGAGCTCCACATCAATAATGATAGTATTTTTACTGCATATAATTATGGAAAAAAACGCATACCAAAGTGGATCCTTATGGCCTATTTCACATTATATCATCATTGATTATGATCACAAAACAATACAAAAAAGGGGTTGCTAACCAAAATAATCATGAATGGATTGTGTGTATATACTAGAATGTGAAACAGTTAATAAAAATATATGATATCGGAATGGTAATTCATGCCCTGAATCATCATGGTGTCCATTTTAATGTTCCAGAAAACCACCCGGGCATGAAGTTTCTTAATTCAGTTACCCCCTCGAATGGGTCTTAAAACATATTCCATAGCAATTGCATTGAGTGAAGCGACAGAACCTTCATGATGATGTCTAAAATGTTTGATGCATCCGAAGATGCCTTTATATTCGTAGTAATTCGGGAACCAGCAATATGTTCAGATATTCTTTTCCTTTCTTTTTCCTGATATTTTTCTCTTATTTTTCACATATGTGTGCAATTTTAAGTATGCCCCTATTCACACACACGTTTTTGTTTTCTTCTTGTATGCAAAGGTTTTTTCCATTTGACTCTTATGGATCATGACAGCATACAGGAACAGCTACGATCTTGTGCCTGGGAGGCTGCTTTCCATATGTGGTGTTTCCTTTGGATTTTTGATTAGGAGGGCAGTGCTACTACAGACAAGTGTATTTATTCGTTACCTAAGGTTCATTTGCTTTATGCCTTGATAAAGGTTATACGAAACGCGTCAGTTGGTTTTGCTTGCACTGCTTATGTAATTTTATCTCTTTGGATTACCAATAAAGAAGTTGGATATTTTTGTACTCCGGAGTGCTGGACTATCTTGTGGGATCTTCCAATTTGTTATTCAATCAAGATTAATGGCAGACATGAATAAATGAACAAGACTAGGTATGGGATAAGTATACAGCAGAAATCAGGAGATGCAGGGGATAAACAGATAAACTGAATGAAAAACACCAAACAGATCAGGAAACATAGAACA
Organism: Hyla sarda; assembly: GCF_029499605.1. Taxonomy (NCBI): domain Eukaryota; kingdom Metazoa; phylum Chordata; class Amphibia; order Anura; family Hylidae; genus Hyla; species Hyla sarda. The sequence goes on from NC_079191.1 coordinate 363,204,187, forward strand.
CAGTTAACACTGGACACTGAACAAACTAGACTAAGAACAGGATGAGTCTGAACAGACTCCACAAAAGCCAAACTCCTAAACATGGAGGAATACAGATCAGGACACCAAAACAGAGAGGACACATATAGGACCCACAGTGTGAACACAGACCAAGATCACAAGTTTAAAGGGGTGTTCTGGGCAAAAACATCTTATCCCCTATCGAAAGGATAGGGAATAAGATGTCTGATCACAGGGAGCCCGCCGTTGGGACCCCCCGCGATCACCCTACAGCAGCCCACATTCTATGCGTAGCTACACCTGAAGTTTCGGAAACCGCCGAGCTTCCGAGATGGGGACCTGACGTCACGCCACGTCCCCTCCATTCATGTCTATGGGAGGGGGCGTTGTGGCCGTTATGCCCCCTCCCATAAAAATGAATGGAGGGGGTGTGGCGTGACGTCACGTCCCCATCTCGGAAGCCTGGTGGTTTCTGAAACTTCAGACGCAGATACACAAAGAATGCGGGCTGCTGCAGGGAGATCGGGGGGGGGGGGGTCCCAGTGGCGGGCCCCCCGCGATCAGACATCTTATCCCCTATCCTTTCGATAGTTGATAAGATGTTTTTGCCCGAAATACCCGTTTAAAGCAGAACGGACATACATAATTCTAAAAACCGACAGATGTACTTCAGACTAAAATCTATCATAAAACAGGCATATTAAGCATGCCTAAAACACAGATAAATCACAAGATAAATACAAAGTGCAGCATAAACCAGACATGGTCAGAATAGCACTAATCACCAGCCCAGAATACAGGCCGAGCTGGGGTTTCAAAGTCACACCCGAACTGCAATAGGGTGAAAGCATTAACTCTTTCAAGCCTAGGAAGAATTAGCTCAAAACTAGTGTCTGAACAGACCCAAAGACAGAAAAACACAAATACACAATAACGGACATTACAATATTAGAGGGAATTTATCCTAAATATTTGGAAAATATATATCAGAATATAAAGTATCAATTAATAATAATTATTTGATAGGCTTTATTATTTGACACGCTTTCTTGCAAAGGGTTACTATTTCACATTTTTGGGAAGAAGTTTAAACTATATTTAAAGCAGACTCATACTGAGTACAAGACACAGGTAATATACATGGGTGTGTATTAGTTCACAGGTTTATTGAAAGACATACCCAGAATGACCTTAACCCCTTAACGCATATGGACATTTATAAACGTCCATAAGCGTCTCCTGATGTATGACGCGTGCTCAGCAGGTGAGCGCACATCATACCCGGTGGGTCCCGGTTGTAATAAGCAACCAGGACCTATGGCTAATGCCAGACATCACCGAACGGGCCGATGTCCGGCATTAACTCTATAGACGCGGCGATCAAGTTGATCGCCGAGTCTAAAGTGAAAGTAAAAGCTTCCCAGAAGCTCAGTCAGGCTGATCGGGACCATTACGGTAAAATCGCGATGTTCCGATCAGCTAGAATGCCACAGGAGGGTGCCTTACCCACCTCCTGCGCGTCCAATTGGCAATTGATTGCTCCAAGCCTGAAATCCAGGCTTGAGCAATAAACCGCCGATAACACTGATCCCTGCCATTGCAATGCAATGGCAGTGATCAGTGTATTGAATCAATGTAATGCATATTATAGTCCCCTATGGGGGCTATAACATTGCAAAAAAAAGTTAATAAAGATCATTTAACCCCTTCAAATAAAAGTTTGAATCACCCCCATTTCCCAATAAAAAAAACGATGTATATAAGAATTAAAATAAACATATGTGGTACCGCCGCGTGCGTAAATGTCTGAACTATAAAAATAGACTGTTAATATAACCGCATGGTCAATGGTGTACATGCAAAAAAAATCCAAAGCCAAAATAGCGTATTTTTAGTCATTTTTTTATACCATAAAAAAATGAATAAAAAGCAATCAAAAAGTCTGATCAAAACAAAAATAGTACCGATAAAATCTTCAGATCACAAAAATGAGCCCTCATACCGGCCCATAAATGGAAAAATAAAAAAAATATAGGGGTCAGAATAGGACAATTTTAAACATATAAATTTTCCTGCATGCAGTTATGATTTTTTTTAGAAGTAATACAAAATCAAACCTACATAAGTAGGGTATAATTTTAACTGTATGGACCTACAAAATATAGATAATGTGTCATTTATTCCGAAAAATCTACTGCGTAGAAACCGAAGCCCCCAAAAGTTATAAAATTGAATTTTTTCTTCCATTTTGTTGCACAATGATTTTTTTTTACGTTTCACCGTAAATTTTGGGGTAGAATTGGTGATGCAAAAAATAAGCCATAATATGGATTTTTTGGTGCAAAATTTAAAGTGTCATTATTTTTAGAAGGTGAAAAGGTAAAAAACGAAAATGCAAATACTGAAAAACCCTCCGTCCTTAAGGGGTTAATCAATCAGGCAGTAAAACAATAAAAGAAACAAATTTCACTATCTATAATAAAACAGAGTATTGAAAAACATCAACTTCATAATATTACTATATAAAATGTTGCTGCTAGTTGCGGAGAGCTTCGGACCAGCAGAAGGCTAACATAAAATGTAGAAGAAAAAAAGGCACTAACCGAGCTAGAAGAATTAGCTGCAGAACGCTGTACCTTCTAAAATGGCAGCTGCGGGGAGTGACTATCTGCGGGAGGGAATACATCACTAGCATACACTGCCAACTGAACCAACATAGACTCAACATTAAAAAAAAAATTCCTTTTGCGCTTCTTATCTAAGCAATGCGCCATTGCACACTCAGATAACTCTGATCCCATTTCTATTATTCCTATAGACTGGGTATCGCCTGCAACCAATAATAGGTTTGAGCAACTCAAGCGTTTAAAAATCTTTTGGATCTACAAATTAGATACCATTTTTCCAAAAGGGCTTAATAAAATCTCAGAAGTCATTATAAAACCCAGTAGGGTAGGCATTTTATCCTTTTAACCTTTTTTTCTACTATATTACATCAGTTACACCATACACATCATGATCCTATTACACCACTGCATTTCATATGGGCGGTTTTGGCCTTTCGGACCCAAAATGCTACACCTAGCAACTGCATATTTGGCACTCATATCTATATGTATTCCCCATAAGACATTTTCCAATTTTATCTTAAATTTTTTAAATACTATTCTTCAATTTTATTACATTTCCTCTTGGCACCATATAGGCTATTGTTTATACTGGTATCGTATATGCTAATTTTGATATGGTTCCTATAGATATATATGCCATCAGCCCTGGGGCATTACACGTCCCATATTTATAGTAAGTTAATAGAATTTTTTTTTATTAATATTTTTTTTTAAATAGAATGTTTTTAAAATTATTATTCAGTCCCTTCTATATACCGCTGTCCATCTTACTAATGAACTGTCAGCACATCCGCTATGGCTCTTTACCTTCCAGCTCATCGCTGCTCGTTTCTACATTATACGATGTGCTACCAGCACATTACATATCGCTACAGATTATCTATGTCCTGCAGTCCTTGTTACAGAGTCCCGCTGGTCCGAAAGGATGCAGCACTATGTCAGTGATGTATAGATCGTGATTCCCTCCCGCAGATTGCCGCTCGTTTTAGAAGGTTTTAGAAGGTGCAACGTTCTGCAGCTGATTCTTCAAGCTCCGTTAGTGCCGTTTTTTTTAACCCTTCAGACGTGGCGTTTCAAGCTCTACAGTTTTTAGCCCGTCCTTACTCACATTGCATTCGCTTTCTCTCAAAATCTGCTGTGCTGTGCTGGGTCTCTTCATCCGAACACTGAAGGCTGCTCTGTAATCCCCTCCTCTTTGTTTTCATACTGTAGTCTGATAGGACAGGAGTGAGCACAGAGGAGTCCTAGTCTCACCCTCACTTACTGAACTTTGTTGAAGCCTGTGCTTTAGCTAGGAAAAAAATGATGCTGCAGTTTGATTGGATTGCTGTTTGCACCGACCAGTTAAGGGTCCGATCTGCTTTTTTTTTACCCGATGGGACCCTAAAATGCGTTGGATGCAAACGGCTACTACCGGGTCATGACAGACCCCATTCACTTGAATGAGGTCCATTGGTGACCCGGTAATTATACCGAGCTTGCACTATTTTTTTCTCCACTAAACTCCTGTCATTCTGGCTGTCGGAACTCCGAATAACAGAGGTCTTAAAAGGAGATGCAATTTTTTAAAATGAAGTATGTTGGAAAGGTTAATATTTTGCCAAGATGTACAACATATACAACATTTTTTACTCTGACAGTGCCCACTTTAGGATGGTGCATGAAATGGTAATTTTCTAGTTTTCTATTTCTAGTCTATTTTTGGCCAAAGCTAAAATAATTTTTAAAAAGATACTGCAGAGCAGCCGTTGACTGACTGGGCATGCTAGGAGTTGTTTGCACACTGGTTGGGAAACACTGGTAGATATCAGTTTATGGTATATTTGTCCAATAATCTTGGAACCTTTGTGCAAAAAAATATTTCATATGTTGTGTACATCTTCTTATGAATGCATTGTTTTTGTTTGTTTGCTTGTGTTTTTTATTATACAAGCACACCCTGCAGAACAGCCAGTTTCTTTGTCTGAAAGAGGCAATTTTGGTGACCTCACTTTGAGAGAAACTTTGGCTTCTGGTTTAAGAGTTATTTGAAGAGTTCCTAATTACAGGCAGGCAGAAGCTCCCACATGACTTAGCTACTCACTGGGGACCGTCAGGCTTTGTTGTGGACAATTACATCAATCCTTTAAAAACATTCATTTGTTACCACAACATAGCTGTTAGTTTTTAGAAGAGTATTGCGTAAAAATTTTAAAAAGCCTAAGAATTTTAATATTATTCTTCCATTACATTACCAGATTCCAGAAGAAGAATGAGGAAAGACAAAAGAAAAAAAAAAAAAAAAAAAAAAAAGGAAACGGTGACACAAAATCCTTCACACTTGATTTCATTTGTATAATTCATATTTGAATCTGTATTTTATGTAAGCAATTGCTCATGCACAAAAATGTTTTTTGTTTAATCTCTATTATATAGAGTGAATTGCATTTTATCCAACTTTTTTTAACATACTAGAGCAGTAAGAAATTCTTACACAGCTAACTAAAAATCTACATTGCCTAAAGCCATATAACACTAATATATAAATCCCTAGTTATCAGATATATATTCTACTATCTGAGTACTCAGCGTTGCCCAGATTTTCCTTCCTAATCCTTGTTGTGGAGGAAAATTAACGGAATATCCCGTCCTCATATATTGTTGTCATATCCCAACCCCATATCCCATCCTCATATCCCGACCTCATATCCCAACCTCCTATCCCGACCTCCTATCCTGACCTCCTATCCAGTTCTCCTATCCCGACTTCCTATCCCGACCTCCTATCCCATCTTCCTATCCCATCCTCCTATCCTGTCCTCCTATCCCGTCCTCCTATCTCGACCTCCTATCTCGCCATCCTATCCCGACCTCCTACCCCGTCCTCCTACCCCATCCTCCTATCCCATCCTCCTATCTCAACCTCCTATCTCGACCTCCTATCCCGTCCGCCTATCCCGTCCTCCTATCCTGCCCTCCTATCTTGACCTCCTATCTTAACCTCCCTATCCTGACCTCCTATCCCGACCTTCTATCCCGACCCCCTATCCCATACTCCTATCCCATCCTCCTATCCCGACCTCCTATCCCATCCTCATATCCTGACCCGTTCTCCTATCTCGACCTTCTATCTCGACCACCTATCCCGACCTCCTATCCCGTCCTCATATCACAATCTCATATCCCGTCCTCATATCCCGACCCGTAATATGTGTACCAGGTATTGAAATATCTCCAGCCGTACAGAAGTTATGTGGGAACATACAGTTCCCATTGATTTGCATGGGACTTTAACCTCTTGGGGACGCAGGGCGTATGCATACGCCCTGCATCCCCGATCCTTAAGGACTCAGGGCGTACCTGTACGCCCTGTGCCCGGTACCGGTGTTTAAAACGGGGTCACACCGTGACCCCGCATCACACCGGGTCAGTCCCGGCTGCTAGTCATAGCCGGGACACTGGGCTAATAGCGTGCGGCAACGATCGTTGTGCCGCGCGCTATTAATCCTTCAGACGCGGCGGTCAAAATAAACATATGTGGTATTGCCGCGTTCCTAAATGTCCGAACTATAAAAATATATAGTTAATTAAATCGCATGGTCAATGGCATGCGCGCAAAAACATTCCAAAGTCCCAAATAGTGTATTTGTGGTCACTTTTTATATCATGAAAAAATTTATAAAAAGCGTTCAAAAAGTCCGATCAATACAAAAATGGTACCGATAAAAACTTCAGAACACGGCGCAAAAAAAGAGTCCTCATACCGGCCCGTATACGGAAAAATTTAAAAGTTATAGGGGTTAGAAGATGAGAATTTTTAACATATACATTTTCCTGCATGTAGTTATGATTTTTTTCCGAAGTACGACAATATCCAACCTATAAAAGTAGGGTATCATTCTAACTGTATGGAAAAAAATGCACTGCGTAGAAACAGAAGCCCCCAAAAGTTACAAAATTAAATTTTTTCTTCAATTTTGTCGCACAATGAATTTTTTTTCCGTTTCGCCGTGGATTGTTGGGTAAAATGACTAATGTCACTGCAAAGTAGAATTGGTGGCGCAAAAAATAAGCCATCATATGGAATTTTATGTACAAAATTGAAAGCGTTATGATTTTTAGAACGTGATGAGGAAAAAATGAAAAGGCAAAAACGGAAAAAGGCTGAGTCCCTAAGGGGTTAAACAAAAAACCCGACCCTCACAAATGGGGGTAGTTAAGGGTTAATTTAACTATCCTATATTTTAAGTGGACATATAAGTAACATGTGACCAAGTATTATCGAAATATCTCCAGCCGTTTAGAAGTTTTGCAGTAACATACATTTCCCATAGACTTATATGGGACTTTTAACAAAAACCCCGACCCTGGCAAATGGGAGTGAGTAAGGGTTAAGTCACCTATACTATGTTTGTTGTTGACATATAAGTAACCAGTGTATAATATAATATATATATATATATATATATATATATATATTTTTTTTTTACATTATTTATTTACATTTAGCATTTTCTAGTGAGATAGTTCTAGTTAAAGGGGTATTCCAGATTTTTATTTTATTTGATTATGCTACAGGGGCTACAGTTAGTGTTGTTCATAATATAGCGTCTGCACCTGTGTTTGATGGTGGTTTTGCAATTCTTTTGTGATCTTTGCCTTGCTGATTATTTTTAACAGCATACAAAATTAGTATTGTCTCAGGTTTTTACAGATTACCGTGCAACCCGAGACATCATATCACTAGTCAGGCGTTAAAGGAGTCTGTCTTTGCTTCAATGGGTGGAGCGACCACTGGGTGGGGGGTGTCAGGGGGTATTATTCTGTTGGGTATTGGAGCTTTGCAACAGCAGGAGGCACCCTGGTTAGAAAACACTGGTCTTTTATTTACAGCAAAGCATGGTAGGGAGCTCATATGTGCTTCAATGAGTGGGGTGGCTGATGTGTGAAAGGGAGAAAAGTGACCTAACACTTACAAAGAATCATGGGACTTGTAGTTGGAGGGAGGAATCTTTAACAGGAAATATCCATTTCACAAAAAGAAAAGAAAGCAGCAATGTTATGGTAGACAAGGACAGATCATTCTTAAACATGTCCATTACTTTCTGGCAGGTAAGTACTAAAATCACCTTATAGTGGATAACCCCTTTAATATAAGGACATAACTGCAAACCTACAGATATCTTAGTTCTGTGCCTGTAATTTAGACCCCTAATGGTCATTCGATTGAGTTGGGAGAAGTGCACTGAACGGCCCCATAGACTTATAATAATTACCATTCATAATGACCACTTTGACACAAATGTATGCATGGAGATGTGCAGCTGAAAACTTACCCACATGCGTTCACCAATAGCCATGTGAAGTTGCCAATAACCTCAGCAACATTGCATGGCCATTGCTGACTACTTGGGGGTGGGGTTTCGGTCACATAAGTTCACCAGTATGTGCAAAAGCGGCTTAAAGTAGTTCAATGTTTAATAGATTTGTTGCCTTGCAGCCTTGGGATCTTGGACGAAATCTGCAGTGAGTTTGTATGTTCTCCTTCTGTTTGCGTGACTTTCTTCCCACAGTCTAAAAATATGCTGATGAGTTTATTTGGAATTTAGTTTGTGACCACAATGAGGACAGCTAGTGATGCTAATAAAGTTTGTTAAGTGCTGCTGAAAATGTTGGCGCTATTTAAATAGAAAATTAAATAAGTATAATAAGTAAAATCTTAATTTAACATTTTTAATGAATGTGATGTTATCCTATCAATTTACAAAGAAATGTCTTGATTGAGACTTCATTTGTTTTGCTAAGATTCCCAACAAGAACCGAATGTTGGGGATGTTTTCTTTCTCTTACATGATAAATATTACTATACTGATGATTACATTTTATGGTATTTTTAAACCCAAATCATTTGACTTGTAGATGTACCATTGCTATATCTGATGCTTAATACCTTTTGTAAAACGAATACCAAGCCCCAGATTACAGGCTCTCAGTAGTAAGATATGTGTGGTCATATTTGGGACTGATATTGTAATCTGCATTTATTTTCTATGTTAATGTTTCTCTGCTATTGTTCACCATCTTACCCATGGCTCAAGATGGCTTAGAATTGCAAAGATGACTCTGACCCTGATGGCAGAAACTACCGCATATTACAATGTTGTCACAAGGGACACACTAAGGCATTTCATATGCAAATGTTCCAGGAATTTCTTTTAGACACATTGATTTGTTTAAACTATATTGTGGGTAAAAAAAAAAAAAAAGTTAAAAGCTTAACAATAACCAACAACCAAATAACTGACTACTTTCTGGTATAGAATTATAAGTAAAATTTTAATATAATATTCCTGCAATATAAAATATCCTCTTATCCTCTGAACTGCTTTAGTTGTGGACAATTCCTGTTTATGAACAGCTTTTTGTCATTCACGTGATAAGACAATGACCCTCATTTGTTATTATATTTCTGTGTAAATTTAATAGGCAAAATTATGAAAATCATTTCAGTATATTTATTAACTGCACACATCAAATGTCTATACTGTTTGTCTACTTTTCTAACCAAGCACCCAATGGAAGCAATTTGATTGGTTGCAACTATGACAACTGATCAACTTTTCCTCTGCACAGGTTTTGATAAATCTCCATCTGTGTCTCTAGGGAGTTTTCCATCATCGAAACCCTGGTAGATCTCACTGAGTCCAGCTTGGCCTGCATATGGGTCCACACCTGTAGCAGACTTTACAGCATTGTGATCTGAACCAAGAAGATAGCTCTTCCCTTGGGAAAGGCCAATGGCGGGTTCTTTGTTATTTGAGTGATACACTTGGAGTGCTTGTTGTGCCCAACTGCCCAACTAACAAAAGTGAGTATACTACCTATTCTAGAAAGGCACCTCATAACTAACAGGTTCCCACATTTAGTGCCTGTCCATTTCTCTTCTCTTTTTTGCCAAATTATGAAATGGTTTTAGATTTTGTTTTGTTCAGGGGTGTTGTCGGCACACCTTTTATTAGCTTTTCCTGACCTATAGGCTCTAACTTGCCACTGCATTGGCATACCCTGACAAATATCACCCATAGGATCCAATTGAAAAAAAAACATATTCCACATGGTACACATTTTTTGTGGTGACTTTTTTTTTTTATAGTAAAGGATAGTATTTTGCACTTTGTATACGGTAAAAGAAGGTACAATATTTTGATGCATAACCCTGCAAAGGTTGAAATATACTTTTTTTGGTCACTGTTTAGTAAATGGAGTCTTTTATATGTCAAAGACAAAGCTCAGATGCAATGTGCACTGAGCCTTAAAGGGGTACTTCCAGAAATGTAATTGTCTAAATATGACTTTTTAGCGATATAGAGCTGTTTCCCCTCTTTTAGTTGTCACTTAAAAGCAGGGAGTGAGTAAAAATTCACCATCTAGTCATCCACTGTGTCTCTGTCCAAGTCCTTCTCTGAAGGAAGCCCCAACCCGCCTGAGAGATACAGACCATGTGGTTTCTGCCCAGGATTGATAAGTCCTGCTCACTTTAGCTGGGAGGTGTGTGCAGCCTTAGCCAATAAGACACTGTATTTTTCTGTTTACAGAGCAGAAGGGTGTGGACTGCTCTCAGAAAGGGAGCTGGCCAGCAGTGAGGGCAAAGCTGTGTGCTGAAAAGGAGGGAAGGATGGCAAAGAATATCAAGCAGCCAAAGAAGACAAGAGTGCCGCAAGAGCCAAGGAACATATCCAGGTAGTGTGGTGGCTTTGTTTTTTTTTTGTTTGTTTGTTTTTATATGTACATCACTGGAGCACCCCTTTACGTGTGTAATGAAACTTGGCATCTCAATTCTTAAATGTGTAATGCAACTTGGTGTCTCAAGACCTCTTCACCATTAGCAAGACTATAATTGAATGAGAACACTCTTATTTACATACATGAGCTAGAAATGTATCCTGATCATGTCCAACTGATAACCCACTTGCAAAACAATTTTAGGTTTCAGACGGCAGCTTGATTAATTTTGGCCAGTGTATTGTAGCATCTTGTTCCAAACCATGAACTTATCACATGTCATGATCAGGACAACTTTTCAGCTAATAAATGCTAGTCAGACTACTCCCATTTGTTAAAGGCAATATTAAATCTTGAAAATGTTGAGGAACTTAAGAAATGGTTTGTACAGAATTTGGAAAACATGGCTGCTTACTTGCAAAAGCCAAATCTATGCACTGGCTGTGTTTGATATCACATCTTTATTCATGAGGATAATACTGCAGTACCACACATAACCACTGTGCAGGTCTGTAACAGTTTTTGGAAGAAAATAGCCAGTTTTCCAATGCTGTACAACCCCTTGGAGTATTTTAGGAATCTTTTACACTCTATAACAGTCGAATCCAAACTTTGGACCTCCAGATGTTGCAAAACATCAACTCCCAGAATGCCCAGACAGCTGTTGGCTGTCCGAGCAGGCTGAGTGTTGAAGTTTACGATCTCTGGAGGTACACAGTTTGGATTTGAAGTTTTGCAACCTCTGGAGACCACTGCTCTAGAACAACCTCTGAAATTAAAATACAGATGCAAGCTCCCAAAAAGAATTTGATGCTACCTGGCAGCCTTGGATGGAGTACTTAAGTAATTCCCCTTGATTTTACTTTTTTTTAGGATGGAGGATTCTCCCCCCCCCCCTCACCTTCCCTTTTCTTTCCTTCTTCTAGGTTCCCCTCCTGCCTCTCTCCCCGCTCCCCTGTATGTTTTGTTCATTCTCGCTTCTGTCTCTGTCTTCGTTTTGTAGGTCTCCCGGTCACCCTGGAAGCTTGTCTGTTATACGTATTATTACTTTCTTTTGAGTTGCTCATAGATGTGTTCTTTTGTTTTAAATGATGTTATTGATCAATTGGAAGTGTCTCTTTTGGGATCTCGGCCTGCTTGGATCTCTGGTTGTGACTCTCTTGCTGTTCTATGCATATATCCTATTTGTTCAAAACTTTAATAAAAATCTTTGAAAAGAAAAATACAGATACATCATCATTCCACTACTTAAAACAAATCTGAGGATGGTGAGACTTTGGTCCTGTCATTGGCTGTCCAGGCATGCTGAGAGTTGGAAGTTTTGTAACCTCTAGAGGTCTGCCATTTGGAGACCACTGCTCTAGAAGAACCTCTGAAATTAAAGGGGTATTCCAGGAAAAAACTTTTTTATATATATCAACTGGCTCCAGAAAGTTAAACAGATTTGTAAATTACTTCTATTAAAAAATCTTAATCCTTTCAGTACTTATGAGCTTCTGAAAAAAAAGACAAAAAAAACAAACACACTCTTTTCGATATTAACAGATATTTCCCCAGGAGCCATCTAAAAATTAGTTTAGTCATGGTACAAAACAGAAGGTTCCTTAGTGTTCATTCCAGTGCCAAAATATGTTGTTATGGTCTGGCAATTTCCCCAACAGCGGGGAATGTGAGGATAATTATAAAGAAAAATTTTATATATATATTAATTTTGTTTAAACGCCAATATTTAATAAATGCAAAAATTTAGTACAATGCCTCGAAATACAATTATACAGTTGTCTAGCTCTGCACCATATGTGTCAAAAGGCTCTTTCTCCATTCCATGATGAGCTTTTTCTTGACCATTAGCAGTTCTTAGGCATCATATGAATCTTTATGCAGGAATATTAAGCCAGCAAGGAGGATGTACACACCAGGACATCTGGGGCTGCCAGATAATTCAGTTAATTTCTATTCCCTTGAACCTGGAGGTGTTAATTTGGAAGCAGAGCGGCAAAGCCTGAAGAATGCTAATACGTCATTTGAATGATTAATGCAATCAGGGGAATTGGGGGACCTTTGTTTACTCTTTTATTTTGACATTGCACAGCAAGGCTGAGTGTTGCGAATGCAGTAAATAAAAGTTGAGTCCGTGCGTCTTTTATTCAAAGCACATAAACCTGATTGGCCTTGGGCAGCTTGGGAGACAAAGAAGAAAAGGGTCAGGATCAAAAAAGTTTTGACTGTTGACAACATAAAAAAAATGAAACATGTTTGTTAGCTAAGCTGCGGCCTCCTGGGCCAGAAGTTTTTAGAAGTTTCACTTTGCTCTGTTTGACTGTATGAGCAGAATGAATATTTTTATTTTGGATTTAATTTTGTTATATTCATGCACTCCCATGGTATCTGTTAGGTAAAGTTTTTGAATATTTGATATAGAATTGTACGATTGTTTTCTAAGAAGTCACAAATGACCTAGCAAAGGAGATATCAGAATGTTAACATGTGTGAAGACCAGAAAATTCAGATACAGCTGTCCTAGTTCTATAACTGAAAGTTCTACCACTAAAGTAATGTTTTTTTTGTTTTTTTTTTAAAGATATTTTAGATACACATGACATTTACAGGATCACTTCTTTCAAACTTACTTCCATTCACATGGAGAATTCGATCTTGGTACAAGCTAGAGAGAAAGCCTTAGGGTCCCCTTAGGAAATGTTTCCCCTTTTCTTTGGGCAAAAATTGGATCCTCTCTATAATTAAAATGTAGAGTGAATTTCCTGAATGTAATTCCATGTTCACACAATGTTTACAGCTAATATTTTAAGTCACAAAAAAATCTGCATTTTTTTTTGCTGTTTTTGGATGAAAAGTATATATATATATATATATATATATATATATATATATATATTTTTTTTTTTTTTAATGGCGGGAAATAACAATAAAAATGGTTGTGTTTCCAGTCATAATCAGTTAAAAAAATTTGCATGCCAAAAAATATATGGCCACATGAATTACAGCCATAACAATTATGTGTTTGTGTGCACTAATACCTATTTTATTTTTAAGTTCAATAGAACTTAATAATAGAATTTTATGTCACAAAAAAACAGCAAAAATATATTGTGTGGACATGGCCAGATTGTTGGCCTACCTTGTAGTGTAGTCATGCACCTGAACTAATCCCTTCAAACACGTTGCCGAGAGTTTATGTATTCTAAATTGTAGAGCAGAGACTTTTCTGGCAGCAGATTATTGTCCTAAAAAAAGGATTAAACTGTTGAAATTCAATTTGCCAGAACCTTCTCTCCTATGAAATGATTTGATGGGGAGATATGGGATAACCCCATGCATTTAAGACAGTTGACTGGTCTTGCTAGATGGTTTTCCTCTAAGGCTAGGCTCACACTGCATTGGGGGGGGGGGGAGGCCGCTTAGTAGTATCTGTCATACATAGGGTCACATGTTAAAGAAAATATCATGCACAATATATATATATATATATATATATATATATATTTTTTTTTTTAAAGCATATCACTAAATATATTAATTGTTGCCAAATATAATATTTTGAGGATGGATTCTTTATATACCCCATTTCCTATATTTAGGCCCATTATCGCTGTCTTAATTTCATATGGATTCCAACTTTGTAATCCAGAGCTCTACTTTCTTATAAACCTCTCTCCAAAATTCTCTATTATATATGTCAATTGTGCCACTATGTACTAATAATACAAATTTGGTAAACCAGACCCACCCCTTTCCATCGGTGGATTCAAATAATGACTCCTTATCCTAACATGTTTTCTTCCCCACAAAAGCTCATTTTTCTTCTTCTCCAAACCCCAGAAAAAAAATTCTTTAATCAAGACTTGCAATACCCTTAAAAAGTGTGGAGACATAGGTAAAATTACTGATTTAATAAACACTTACCTATCCGCCATATCGAAACCCATCCCTCCCCAAATTTTACACTTATTCCCAATTTTTTCCCCCCATGGGTCTGAAGTTTAAGTTCTCAAATTCTTCCACTTTCCTGGACACTACTATATCCAGATATTCAAAATTTCCAGAGGTTTTTAGAATTTTTACACTGCCAATTTGACCCTCTATCTCCTCATCTAGTGGCAATAAACATGATTTTCCCCAATTTATTTTAAGACCTGAGAAGTCTCCATATTTTTCTACCATTTGGACTATCTAGGGTACCTTTTCTTCTGGATTAACAATAAACAGGAGGATGTCATCCCTGTATAACAATATCCTTTCTTTTTCCACACTTATTCCAAATCCCCTAAATGTATCTGTTCCTTTTAAGATCTTAGCCAGGGGGTCTACAAAAAATGCAAAAAGTATTGGGGATAAAGGGCACCCCTGCCTAGTGCCTCTTTCAAGTTGTCCATTAATGTCTATTCTTGCACTAGGAGCGTTATACATAGTTTTCACCCCTTTGAGAAATTTTTCCCCCAGTTGAATTGCTCCAAAACCTCAAAAAGGAAGGCCCCCTCCACTCTCTTGAATGCTTTATTTGCATCCAGGGAGAGAATGGAGCGCCCCCTCCCTTCAATCTGTGTATTTAGAAAAGTCCTATGTATATTACTAAATAAACTTCTACCACTTACAAACCCCTTTTGTTCTATTCCAATGACCTCTCCCATTACCCTTGATAATCTTATTGCCCATATTAAGAAAAAAATAATATGATCTGTGTTTAACAGAGAAATCGGTCTGTACGCCTCAATTTCAGTGTTATCTTTACCTTTTTTTGGGAATTAAGATAATTTCTGCCTCCATGATTGATTGGGACAATTCCCCTATTATCAAAGATTCATTAATAACTTCCATTGAGTAAAATATTAGTGGGTCCATAAAGTTTTTATAAATTTTAAACACTAGCCCATCTGGGGCAGAATTTCTAGAAAAAGATTTTAGGGCCCCCTGCAATCTCAGTTAGACTAATATACAAACGCCTTCTTTAATCTTAGGGATATCTATCTCCTCCAAATATTTTTTTATTGCAATACTATTCGTCCTTTTTTCTGATTTATATACGTTTTGATAGTATGCCTGCGCTATTTTCTCCATCTCCACAATCTCATTAACTATCATTTCAAAGGCCCGCTATTTCCCGGTTTCCCTTTTGATTTCTAATAATTCCTAATAACCATTTATTAGGCCTCCCTCTGTCTACAAATTTTTTTTTGTCCCCAAAAGATATCTTATGTTGTGCTTTATTTAATAACAAATGTTTATAATGTTCTTGTACCTGCGTTAGTTCTTCCCAGGTCTTATTACTTTTCCCCATGGCATACTCTTCTTCAAGTTTTTTAATATTTTCCAATAAATCTACCTCTTCCTTTTTATTTCCCCTTTTAATTCTTGCAATATTTCTATATAGAATACCCCTTAGATATGCTTTTAGTGTATCCCATACCGTGTGCAGACTTGCTGTTCCCTTATTAATCGCCCAAAAGGACTTTATTTCTTCCTCAACCCCTTTTGTTATTTCTTGAATACATAACCAATGGAAATTAATATTCAGCTGTCAGGGACCGACCAGAGGACAGAAAGAGTGAGCCCTAAACTGACCCTAAAACATCTCTCCCTGCCTACTTGCCGATCCACCCTAAAAGGTGGATTGACAACTGGGCACCGGTTCTTCCCTGAGCTAAAGTGCAGTGGCCTTAAAAACACGTAAAAAAAATTGAGAGTCACAAGCCAGAAACAAACATGAACATAGAACTCTATAGTATTAAGTTCAGAGGACACAGATCAGTGAGCAGCACAGGGGACACTATAGACCAATGGTAAAGCACAGAGGAAAACACAAGCTAAGTGATCATGTACTCTACGATCAGTGCATGTAAAAAAACTGCAAAGATCTGAATAAAGAACTAATAAACATATAGAGTTCAAAACACCAGACAGGAAAACGGATGAGTCTAAACAGACTCCAGGAACAGACAGGAATATAGCATATTCCCTCAGAACCTCCAGTAGACACAAAGTCCCCATGGACCGGTAACAGGGATCTATCACTAAACAGGAATGATCGCAATCCCTCAGAAAACCTCCAGTAGACCCAGAGTCCCCATGGATAGGTAACAGGGATGCCTAGTTATAACTCAGAAAACAGATACAACAGGATATAATTGTAGAACACTGTTTACACTGAACACAAGACAGGAATAATCGCAATCCCTCAGAACACCTCCAGTAGACACATGAATAACAATAGCCTCTGAGTCCCCATGGACTGGTGACAGGGATGTTTAGTTACAGAAATACAGAAACGGTTACAAGAGAAAACACAGTGGGAACAGATACATAGCAGAAAGGATATGATAACTATACTAACACGGATTGAAATCTACTAAGAGCATGCTATCTAACCATGGGTAAAAGCCCAGAAAATATCAAAGATAATTGTAAGGTGCATGCTAAAACTGATATAGTAGATCAAAAGGAATTTTTCACCAAATGCTCCACAGCAGCATGTCCAGCATGTTAACAGCAAGACATCAGGAAATCCATATGTAATGATCTCAATCACCAGCCCAGAGGTTGGACTCAGCTCACCTTATGTAGAAACACCCTCAGAGCTATTGGTTAGAAAGCCAAATGCTTTAACTATTCCCTGACCAGGGAACATAAAACTGTTCACACACAACCAAATACAATAGCTGTGTGTGAACAAAGACCAAAACAGACATGACATCAGCTTTCTACTTTTATTGTGTGCACCTCCTATATGTCTTTTACACACCATCATGGCATGATCTGATACTCTGGGTTCATATGTCTTACTTTTAATACCCTGTAGGGTGCTATCATTCACAAGTAACAGATCAATCCTTTATGCCGTTCTGTTTGATGTGCTATAAAAGGAAAAAAATTCTCTATCTGGGTATTTACTTCTCCACACATCTCTCAGTCCCACTTCTCCACAAAATTTAGCTAACCAGGTTACATTATTACTCACTTTAACTCCCTTCTGGTCCCTGATACCGTCCATCACACAGTTAAAATCCCCTATGACATATAGATCTCTAAAATTCTTATCTTTTACAAATTCAATCAGATTAAAAAGCACCTCAAGAGTATATGGTTGTGGAATATACACAAACGCTAAAATTACATCCCTATCCTCCCACTTTGCCTATATAAACATACATCTCCCCCTTGGGTCACAGAGCTAACAGTAGATTTGTATTTTAACTTTGTTATGAATTAACACTGGTACCCCTGAAGAATAGGATGATAGTGTTGAATGAAACTCCATTTTTGCCCATTTTTTCTTTATCAAGTGAAGAGAGTCCTTGGTGAGGTGAGTCTCAATCAAACATATTATTGCAGGTAAATAATTCTTCACCCTATCAAAAATTGCTATTCTTTTTAGCTTCTCTTTGATTCCTCTAACATTCCACACTATCATCCTGCCCTCTTCTTTGTTGTTACCCATTGACAACCTTTTCTCTATATCCAACCATTGTTGTGCCAGGCTAGCCCTCCCCAACCCCACCCTCAATTTAACCCGTGTTAACATTTAACCAAATTCCTCTACTTCTCACTTCCACCCCTCCTCCCTCCCCCTTTCCCCTCCCCTTCCCTCCTCAAGAAAACATCACAGCCCCTGATGCTCCATCCATTTTGTTAGATAAAAAAAAAAATAGTTTTCCCTTTAACCCCTTAACGACGCAGGATGTATATTTACGTCCTGCACCGGCTCCCGCGATATGAAGCGGGATCGCGCCGCGATCCTGCATCATATCGCGTCGGTCCCGGCGCTCATCAACGGCCGGGACCCGCGGCTAATACCACACATCGCCGATCGTGGCGATGTGCGGTATTAACCCTTTAGAAGCGGCGGTCAAAGCTGACCGCCGCTTCTAAAGTGAAACTGAAAGTGACCCGGCTGCTCAGTCGGGCTGTTCGGGACCGCCGCGGTGAAATCGCGGCGTCCCGAACAGCTGATCGGACACCGGGAGGGCACTTACCTGCCTCCTCGGTGTCCGATCGACGAATGACTGCTCCGTGCCTGAGATCCAGGCAGGAGCAGTCAATCGCCGATAATGCTGATCACAGGCGTGTTAATACACGCCAGTGATCAGCATAGGAGATCAGTGTGTGCAGTGTTATAGGTCCCTATGGGATCTATATCACTGCAAAAAAAAAGTAAAAAAAAAAGTGTTAATAAAGGTCATTTAACCCCTTCCCTAATAAAAGTTTGAATCACCCCCCTTTTCCCATAAAAAAATATAAGTGTAAAAAAAAAAAAAAATAAACATATGTGGTATCGCCGCGAGCGTAAATGTCCGAACTATAAAAATATATCATTAATTAAACCACACGGACAATGGCGTACGAGCAAAAAAATTCCAAAGTCCAAAAAAGCGTATTTTGGTCACTTTTTATACCATTAAAAAAATGAATAAAAAGTGATCAAAAAGTCCGATCAAAACAAAAATCATCACGGCGCAAAAAATGAGTCCTCATACCGCCCTGTACGTGGAAAAATAAAAAAGTTATAGGGGTCAGAAGATGGCATTTTTAAACGTATAAATTTTCCTGCATGTAGTTATGATTTTTTCCAGAAGTGCGACAAAATCAAACCTATATAAGTAGGGTATCATTTTAACCGTATGGACCTACAGAATAATGATAAGGTGTAATTTTTACCAAAATATGCACTGCGTAGAAACGGAAGCCCCCAAAAGTTACAAAATGGCGTTTTTTTCCGATTTTGTCGCACAATGATTTTTTTTTCCGTTTCGCCGTGCATTTTTGGGTAAAATGACTAATGTCACTGCAAAGTAGAATTGTCGACGCAAAAAATAAGCCATAATATGGATTTTTAGGTGGAAAATTGAAAGGGTTATGATTTTTAAAAGGTAAGGAGGAAAAAACGAAAGTGCAAAAACGGAAAAACCCTGAGTCCTTAAGGCGTTAAAACAACTCTCATCTTGGCTGGAAATAGTAAGGAATATTGTAAATCTAAACTGCACAGTTTCTTTCTTACTTCTCTGAAATACATTCTTTTCTTTTGTGTGTCTCCGGAGAAATCTGGATACAAGAAAACATTGCCTCCTTTATATTCTAATTTCCCATTTTCTCTAGAAATTCTCAGTATTCTCTATCACTGGAAGACCATAACTTTATTATCATCGTTCTGGGTAGAGCTCCTGTGATCGGTTTTCCCGCGGGCACTCAATGTGCTCTTTTAACTAGGAACAATTTTGACAGATTTTCTTCCCCAATATAGTCTTTCAACCATTTACTACAAAAAGTCACTGGGTCATCCCCTTCTTCGCCTTCAAACAGACCGATAATTTTATTTTAGCTCTCCTGGATCTGTCTTCCATATACTCTATATGCTCCCTTAGATTTTTTTTTCTCCTTAATGGTTCCTTCTTATGTCTTAAGTAGTTCTTTCATTTTATCCTTCATATCGGGGATCCCTTTTTCCATCAGATTCACTCTCTCTTAAACTTTCCTCATGTCGTTTCTAATAAACATTAAATCTGCCCTTAAAGTGCCCACTGTAGTTGTTAAATCTTCCAGTGCTTTATTACTTTTCTGTACCGCAGACAGGATAGAGTCCAGCATTTTGGCATTGATCTCCAATCTCTCTCCCTCCTCCATTCCTCCCGCCTCCTGCAGCACCGAAAATCTTGATCCACATACTTCTATTGTGTTCTCCTCCCCGCCATTCCTCTGTGTTCTAGTTTAACTGCATCTCTTGGGGATTTAAGGAACTTATCCATTTTAGTAGTATCAGGATTTAAACTTTCTCCCCTTCCACCGGATCTTCTTGGTTAAACTTTTGGGGCCATTCACTGTCAGGTTCTCCTGACCCTTAGATAATATAAACTATCCGGCTAGGAGTCTGTATTATCTTTCCCCACAGACCTAAAAATATATAAATATACCCCCATTAGACTTTAGGGCTGATTTAACTTATCCCATTGTTACATCTTATTTAATATTTCATAAGCACTTACAGTTTCCTCTACCTACTCGCTTGTAGGCTCCTGTGCTTAATCTGGAGTAATATTTACAGCCTAGAATAGAAAGGATCAGCTGTTAACAGTTTCTTTTTTTTTTCTTTTTCCTTTTTCCTCCTGCAGTCTAGTATAATAACAGAGGGGGAAAAATGGAAGGGAAAGAAGGAAGAGGACCTTTTCATTTTTAGAAAAAATACACTGCCTCCTATATTCCCTTTTTTTTAAAATCCATTTCATTAATGTCTCTTTTAACATCACATGGGCATCCAATATCCATAAAAAGGTTCTTAACTACTTCCAGTTTAAACACAATCCTCATACTAAGAGTTATAGTCCTGCAACTGCAGCAGGCACTCCACTCCAGGACCCCCCTCTGTTAAACTCAGGTCCAAGGGGAGAGTGCCTTTAAATAACCATTCAACAGTGGTGTCACTATATAAATAAGGAGCCTCGGTTCACTCAATTCAGTTAACCTTTATCTGTTCCATCCTATATCACACATACAGTCATTTTTCCAAATTAAGTGTTCCATACTGTCCATACTATTTCACAGTCCTTAAAATTTTGGGGCTGTGTAAAATCTTCATTCAGTCAATAGACCTCTCCTCCCCTGTTATAGTCACAAATGGAGCATATACTCTTTCCACCACTTTGTCCTTTTCTCTTTGCTCCATGTGTTTATAGCCGACTCCCCCCCCGCCCCCCCCCCCCCCCCCCGTGCGCTGCGGCCACTTCTCGGTCCCGGTCAGGGCCCTGCACTCTCTCACAGTGCACAATTCTCCGAACCCCGCCGCCTGCATCTCCCCCGCACGCCCAGCGAGGTTGACGGCTAACACTTCCAGGTCGGATCCATTATCCAGCGTGACCCAGCGTGGCCCCTCATGACCTGCCCCATCACCATCATAGCCGCACCAAGCTCTTCCCATTGCAGCCCACCGCACGGTGGCCTTACGTTGCCTAGAACCAGGACCGGGGCACCTTCCATCAAGACCTCTGTATCTTCCGCCGGGGGGGGGGGGGGAGCAATCCCAGGATAAGGTGAGCCAGGCTTACCTCAGACTCTGGCTGGGTTAACTCAGGAGAGGAGGGGGTGAAGAGGGACAGAGGTCCGGCAGGCTTCGGGAGGCACAAAGCAGACGGGATCACATCATCCCGTCACGTGATCAAACACCTGATAGTTTTAATTTAAAGTGTTACTCTCATTTAAAAAAAAATCTTTTGACATGTTGCTCACTCATGTCAAAAGTTTTGTTCGCACCAGATCTTACTCCTGAGACATACTTCGATTGCTAGTTAACCGCCAGAGAAGAGGGCAGCAGCACACGATCACTCCCTGGCCAGCAGATCATACCTTTTTTCTGTACAAGTCTTTCTGTATGAGACTTGTACAGAAAAAAGGTTGGATCTGCCGGTCAGCTGAGGAGTGAGCAGTGCACTCTACACTTGCTTCCTTAGTAAAAAAATAGCGATTGCAGCTGATCTCAAGGAGTGAGACTCGGTATGATCAAAACTTTCAACATGTGTAGGCAACATGTAAATAGTTTTTTTTTCTAATGACATTATCCCTTTAAGGGCTCTAGCTGAATGGAGGTTTGTGGAAGTCTGCACTATCTATCTTGTCCACCCATCCAACCCTAATGTATACATCCAAAATGGAAGCTAAAATGACACACCTTTGGTCTCTGTTGGGTAAATGGAGGTCTATGGATTGTTTTTAATGCATTTGCTGGGACCTACCCTGGCGGTTCAGTTAAGAGGAACATGCTAGACACTGCTTAACACATTAGAGTGTATGAGGACCTTAAGATACTAATGTAAAGGATTATAAAAAAAATTCCTGTCTCTTTAAATTAAATAATTTAGATTCTCTGGTTCCTTCACACAGCAGATTTTTCATGCAGTGTCATTTCAGGTACTAAATATAATAAATATATTGATAAATATATGATAAATTATTTTGGATTACATAAATTCATTAGTTCATTTCAATATTGGGAAGGTTATCTATTTCTTTACTAAATGACCCTATTCACACATCTAAAAGATAAGGTATGGTTCACAGGAGATATGTTGCCAGACAGGATTTAATTTCATATGAGAAACCTTCTCTTACATCATGTTTGGATCGTCTCTACCAACCACAAAACAAAAATGTACAGATACAAAGTGCGCAAAGCTTTACCAGAGGCAGAGAACTAGGAAAGCTTTAGTCAGGTATCAGGATTGTGTAAGTGGATATATGTAGTAAATAACACAAAGAATGTGTTTGGACATTCCATTTTTGCCTTGGGACGTAATATAATTAGAGAATGATAAATCCATAGACTGAAATGGATTCATACCCATTACAGTATCAGCTTTTATTTTGATTGTAAATGAATCTCTTGAGTTCAGGGAGGGCCACATTTATTAGTTATGTATTACTGATAAAGTTACACAACTCATTGATGATAATACTGTGGTTTGAATGACAGTAAATGGAATATGTTGCAGTTTTTAAGCCTT
This sequence comes from Hyla sarda, assembly GCF_029499605.1. Taxonomy (NCBI): domain Eukaryota; kingdom Metazoa; phylum Chordata; class Amphibia; order Anura; family Hylidae; genus Hyla; species Hyla sarda. The sequence goes on from NC_079191.1 coordinate 363,227,078, forward strand.
ATTTTTTCCTCTAACGAAAAACTGAGGCATAATGGCATTAACATGAATGGTGAACTTCAGTTATGTTAAAGGGTACCTCTCATCAAATAAACTTTTGATATATTTTAGATTAATGAATGTTGAATAACTTTCCAATAGCATGTTAATGAAAAATATGCTTCTTTCTATTGTATTTTTCCCGATCAGTCCTGTCAGCAAGCATTTCTAACTCATGCTGGAGTCCTAAACACTCAGAGCTGCCAGCCTGCTTTGTTCACAGCCAAACAGGCCGTGAACAAAGCAGGCCGGCAGCTCTGAGTGTTCTCCTTTGTGAAAAAAGCAGACTGGCAGCTCGTAGTGTTTAGGACTCCAGCATGAGTCTGAAATGCTTGCTGCCAGAACTGGCAGGGAGACCCCTAGTGGTCATTTCTTCAAAGTGGAAAATTAAATAGAAAGAAGCATATTTTTTAATAACATGCAAATGTAAAGTTATTCTGCATACATTAATCTATAATATATCAAAAGTTTTTTTGACGAGAGGTACCCTTTAATCATCTTCTTAAACTCTTTCTGTTTACAAATCAACATATAATGTATAAATAAAAAAGGAAAGCAATGTATAAAGTGGTGAAAACCAAATAATTATGTACAAAGTCTTTATTATACCTTATTATACCATATCAGTACTGCCCACAGTGTTCCTATGACAATGCCAGCCTCACTGAACACAAAACAGTAACTTTTTAAAGCCATTGGCTTAAAAACTTTATTTCTCTGCTGATAGGTCAGCTTAAAGATACTTATACACATCTCTACCGATCCCTCCATGTCAATGCATTTTTGGCTTGCCTAGTGTTCTTGTGTTTTCAAAGGAAAAAGGAGTGGCAGGCCTTCATCAGACTCTTCTTGGGGCAGCTTTTAGAAAATGAAAAGAACAGGCAGGTGAAATCCAATGACCTTTCTTTCACCTGACATCATCTGTTGAGGGTGGGGATTTTCAGGATGCCCCCATACACATTAGACAGTTGGCTGGTCCTGCTCAAATCAGCAGATTCAGGCAACTTTCTCTAATATATATGGGAGTCTTTAGGCTTTTTGCAAGTAGCTTGCCGCTATTATTTAACTGTAGATACTATACAGGGTGGGCCATTTATATTGATACACCTTAATAAAATGGGAATGGTTGGTGATATTAACTTCCTGTTTGTGGCACATTAGTATATGTGAGGGGGGGGGGACTTTTCAAGATGGGTGGAGCATTCCATGAGGAGAACATATTGTGGCTGAATGACACAGCCTGGAGGTGGCGGCAGCATAAGGAGAACATATGGTGGTGATGAAGGTGAGTGAAAAAGGGTCTGATGCGGAGGAATGTTTGTAACTAGGGAGCAGTGCCTTAAATCTGTTTTGCACTATCCATATTTGTGAAGTGTTGGTGTGGCACCATGGTCAATCTACTCTGATGCATCAGGCATTGGTGGGTGGAAATCCTGGCTGATTCATGCCTGATTCATTTTTTCAAAAGTCAGTCTCTTCACATTTTCGTGAACAGACGAGTTCTCCTTTGGGTGACTATGGCCCCCGCTGCACTAAACACCGGCTCTGATGGCACATTACTCTCCGGGCAGGACAGCTTTTCCAGGGCAAACTCTGCTAGTAGCGACCACAAATCAAGTTTGGCTGCCCAGAAGTCAGGCAGATATTCAAGGTTGGCATGGGCATGCCACTGGATGATGCTGCAGGCTGGACCATTACATCGCAGCCACTGTTCTCCCAGGCCACTTTATGGTGGCGCAGCATTTGTTGACGCAGGGCCATGGTGCCAACATTGGGACACTGGCCACGCTTCACCTTCTACTGACACATTTTGCATGTGGCTATGATAAGCTCCTCCGGATGCTTGATGGAAAACTGCCACACAGCCGAGTAGCTGATTTTCCCACCAAAAGTCCGCACTAATTGACCGCTATTGCTTCCATCTCCAGGAAACCCTGTTCCACTACCTCCTGGGAAGGTAGGCTGCCAGGATGCCAGGAAGCAGGTGGTTTCCCCCGGGCACGTTTGGCTCCAAAATTTCTACTACTGCCACCATGCTTACTGCCAACCATGCTACCACCTTGCTGGCTTAGCTGCTGCCTCAAGGGCAGCCTGCAACTCTCTTCTCCTGATGATGATGAAGCCCCTTCTGCACCCGACTCCCAATTGTGATCGGCTTCATCATCATCAAGTGTCTGCATGTCACTGATGTCCTCCTCAGGTTCCTCAACAGTGTCTGCTTCAGGACCCTGAACACTGGCAACACCACCTCTCACTTCACTCTGCTCATCACTACTTGCCCGCCTAGCGGAGGTAGCTGCTGACTGTCCTCTATTAGATCTTTCTCACTGAATAGTAAAGCTGAACCCACAGCATAATATACTTCTCTAGGAGAGGGAACAGCATAGGACAAAGGCAATGGGAGGACAAGGACTGCTCCTGGGCCATGCCAAATGAGGGTTGTGTCTGAGGAACCCCCCGACTGTTGACTGAGGGTATCAGATGTCACTTGTGATGAAGTGGATGACCGTGTTAACCAATTGATGATGGCAGATGGGTTGCTGGTTGAGACACGACCACTAGATCAGGCCTCTCGCTGCGACTCCTACTGCCACTCGCCCCTAGTCTGCTGCGACCTCTGCCTGCACCAGACGAATTTAGGCCTCTGCCACTCCTCTGTATAATTCCTGGCACTTCTCTACCAGACATACATAGTGAGTATATGAGGGGAGTACAATACACTTCACTACGCTTAAAACAGTATTTGTCTAGAACAGCAGCAGGTGTGTACTTTTGGCTGGGCTTTTTCAGTAAATAAACCCTTAAGACTTTATCAGGAACGAAATGGTACAACACTTAGATGTATGTATGTGGTATGCAGTTAGGGGGGCAATAGAATACGCTCCAGAACGCTTAACAGTACTTGTCTAGATCAGCAGCAAGTGTGTACTTTTGGCTGTCCTTTCACAGTCTCTAGGCCCTTGAGACTTTAACAGGAACAAAATGGTACACCACTTAGATGTATGCACTTATGAGGGCTCCAGAACGCTCCAGAACGCTCCAGAACGCTTAACAGTACTTGTCTAGATCAGCAGCAAGTGTGTACTTTTGGCTGTCCTTTCACAGTCTCTAGGCCCTTGAGACTTTAACAGGAACAAAATAGTACACTACTTAGATGTACGTATGTGGTATGCACTTATGAGGGCAGAAAAATTTGCTACAGTATGCTTAAAAAAGTATTTGTGTACAACATGGGTGTCAATACATGTGGCCCACAATGATTATCTTTGCGGCCCGGCATCCCTATTTCCCAAAAAATCTTTTCAGGAAACATGGATGCCCCGGTTACCTCTCTGCGGCCCCGCGTTACCTTTTAACTGATGTCCTGTGCATGCGCCCATAGAAGAGCAGAGCAGCAAGGAGGACGTGCATACATGGTAAGTAACCAGCAGCACATCATTCGGTGTTCCGACCACCACTCCTTCTGGTCCCGGAACCCAATGCTATGGCTCATAGGCTGGAGGAGTGGTGGTCGGAACACTGGGGCAGTAAACAGACATACAGCCTCCAGCCATACACTGTAAATGGGTGAAGGCTGTATGTCGGTGGGGGAACTGTACTGTACCTAATGTGGGGAACTATACTGCACCTGATGTGGGGGAACTATACTGCACCTGATGTGGGGGAACTATACTGCACCTAATATGGGGGAACTATACTGCACCTAATGTGGGGGAGCTCTACTGCACGTAATGTGGTGAACTATACTGCACGTAATGTGGTGAACTATACTGCACCTAATGTGGGGAACTATACTGCACCTAATGTGAGGAACTATACTGCACCTAATGTGGGGAACTATACTGCACCTAATGTGGGGGAACTATACTGTACCAAATGTGGGGGAACTATACTGCGCCTAATGTGGGGAACTATACTGCACCTAATGTGGGCGAACTCTACTGCACCAAATGTGGGGGAACTGTACTGCACCTAATCTGGGCGAACTGTTCTGCACCTAATGTGGGGGAACTATACTGCACCTAATGTGGGGGAACTATACTGGACCTAATGTGGAGAACTACACTGCACCTAATGTGGGGGAACTATACTGCACGTAATCTGGGGGAGCTACACTGCACGTAATGTGGGGGAGCTATTCTTCACGTAATGTGGGGAACTATACTGCACCTAATGTGGGGGAACCATACTGCACCTAATGTGAGGAACTATACTACACCTAATGTGGGGAACTGTACCGCACCTAATGTGGGGAACTATACTGCACCTAATGTGGAGAACTATACTGCACCTAATGTGTGGAAACTATACTTCACCTAATGTGGGGAAACTATACTGCACCTAATGTGGGGACACTATAGTGCACATAATGTGGGGGGACTGTACTGCACCCAATGTGGGGAACTATACTGCACCTAAAGCGGGGAACTATACTGCCAACCTAATATGGGGGAACTATTCTGCACCTAATATGGGGGAACTGTACTGCACCTAATGTGGGGAACTGTACTGCACCTAATGTCGGGGAACTGTACTGCAACTAATGTGGGGGAATTATACTTCACCTAATGTGGGGGAAATATACTGCACCTAATTTGGGGAACTATACTGCACCTAATGTGGGTAATTGTACCGCACCTAATGTGGGGAACTGTACTGTATCTAATGTGGGGGAACTATACTGCACCTAATGTGGGGAACTATACTGCACCTAATGTGGAGAACTATACTGCACCTAATGTGGGGGAACTATACTGCACTTAATGTGGGGAAACTATACTGCACCTAATGTGGGGACACTATAGTGCACCTAATGTAGGGGGACTGCACTGCACCTAATGTGGGGAACTATACTGCACCTAAAGTGGGGAACTATACTGCCAACCTAATGTGGAGGAACTATACTGCCAACCTAATGTGGGGGAACTATACTGCCAACCTAATGTGGAGGAACTATACTACCAACCTAATGTGTGGAAACTATACTGCACTTAATGTGGGGGGATTGTACTGCACCTAATGTGGGGAACTATACTGCACCTAATGTGGGGAACTATACTGCCAACATAATGCGGGGCAACTATACTGCACCTAATGTAGGGGAACTATATTTCACCTAATGTGGGGGAACTGTACTGCACCTAATGTGGGGAACTATACTGCACCTAATGTGGGAAACTATACTGCCAACATAATGCGGGGCAACTATACTGCACCTAATGTAGGGGAACTATATTTCACCTAATGTGGGGGAACTGTACTGCACCTAATGTGGGGAACTATACTGCCAATCTAATGTGGGGGAACTATACTGCACCTAATGTGGGGAACTATACTGCTACAAGATAGACCAAAAGGGGACCTTTTAAAAAAAAATCTACTTTATTTATTTCTTAAAAAAAAAAGAATCCTAGATATACAAGGACATTTTTGCACAGCACATCCCATACTCTACGGTGTACAACACAATATATGGACACCAGGATCCAGTACACTTGCACTATCACCCGTCATCTATAAACGCATCACATATGCTGTCAAGAGAAGAACATACGGTGCAACACAAGTTATTTGGGCGGTCCATTAAGTAATCACAAGGAGAAACAATCGTGCAGTTTTGTTTTTTTTAAAAGTAATAAATAAAGTAATTTTTTTTAAAAGGTAACCTTTTGGTCTATCTTGTAATTAAATTATTGGGAGACCTCTACCACTACTTGGTTTATACAACCGGTCAGAGTGATACACAACACCCCTCATAGAGGGCATGGCAAAACTACTATCCTGAAAAGTGGACAATACTCGATGGTTGGAAGACATCCAGGAGGTATTCTCGGAAAAATAAGTACCGTATTTATCGGGGTATACCATGCACCGACCTATAACACGCACCCTCATTTTACCAAGGATATTTGGGTAAAAAAAGTTTTTTACCCAAATATCCTTGGTAAAATGAGGGTGCGCGTGTGTGTATGCGTATACCCCAATACACCCCTGGGAAAGGCAGGGGGAGAGAGGCCGTCGCTGCCCGCTTCTCTCCCCCTGCCTTTCCAGGGGTCTAGAGCCCTGCTGCCGCTGCTTCTCTCCCGCTGGCTGTCCGCGCCGCTGCCCGGTCCCCCCCCTTGACTATCGGTGCCGGCGCCCCATTGCCGGCGCCGATAGCCAGGGGGAGAGAAGCGGCGCCGGCAATGGGGCAGCGGTGCCGATAGCCAGGTGGAGAGAAGGGGCACCCATTGCCGGCGCCGCTGCCCCGTTGCCTCCCCCATCCCCTGTTGCATAATTACCTGTTTTCGGGGTCGGGTCCGCGCTGCTTCAGGCCTCCAGTGTGCATCACATGCGTCGTTGCTATGCACTGCACGGCGCAATGACGAGTTTGCGCCGTGCAGCGCATAGCAACGACGCAGGGGACGCACACCGGAGGCCTGAAGCAGCGAGGACCCGACCCCGACAACAGGTAATTATGCAACCGGGGATGGGGGAGGCAACGGGGCAGCGGCGCCGGCAATGGGTGCCGCTGCCCCTTCTCTCCCCCTGTCTGTTGGAGCCACTGCCCCATTGCCGGGGAGAGAACGGGCAGTGGCGCCGATAGTCAGGGGGAGAGAACTGGCAGCGGCGCCGATAGCCAGGGGGAGAGAAGGGCCGGCAGCAGGGCTCTAGACCCCAGGACAGGCAGGGGCAGAGAAGCCGGCAGTGCTGGCGATCTCTGCACCTGCAATGCCGCTGCAGTTAATTGATTTAAAGCGCCCGCTTTAAATCATTGAACTGCAGCGGCTTATCGGCGTATAACACGCAGGTAGACTTTAGGCTAAAAATTTTAGCCTAAAAAGTGCGTGTTATACGCCGATAAATACGGTAAGTTTCTTCACTCAAAGCACATCGATAAAAACAGCCTTTAAAAACTTGACAAAACTCTACAAAGATCATGTACGTTCCAATTGGGAGGTATTCAGCCTGCAAAATTACCTAACCAACCGGATAGTCCCAAGGGGACTGAGAATTCCATTAGTTCCCTCCACAAGGATTCAAACAACACAAATCAAAGAAAGGGGGCAAAAGGAGGCAACGGAAAGCTCTCTTCGATTGATGCATATTTTGCTGGAAGAGGAAAAAATCCAACTGGAAACCATCACAACTAACTTAAACAAAGCCATCGAACAGATCAATAATTTCAAAGGTGATCCGACATTTCAAAAAAAAGGAAGAAATACTGGAGGAAACGATAGCGAAATTTGTGTCTTATGTTAAGAAGAAAAAACATCAACAATTTAAAAGAGATGTAACAGACTTTAAAAATAAACAGGAATACGAAATATTAAAACTACAACCGACAGTGGTAGAAACCGATATATCCTCCTCCGAGTGTGAGGACACAGATACAGAAAGAGTGACCCCCTCTTCAAATTATTACAACTTCAGGGGGAACAGAGGAAGAGGAAATAGAGGATACAGCAGAAGACCTAGAGCTCAAAAAAGAGGACAACAAGGTTTTTTAGAGAGACCTCCAACTCCGCCCAGTTACCCACTCCGGAGTGCCACCAAACAATAATAAAAAATACACATATCTCATCCCAGATACAAACAGAGGAAGCATTACAGATCATAAACCTTACCTCCAAAACACTTACACAAGCAGAAATGAGTCTCTTTGCTAGAGGTCTGTCCTATGTCCCCATGGTGAAGTTCAATGTCTTCACCTGGATGAAAGACATAAACCTCTATGCGAGAAAACTTAAATGGAGAAAATATCATGCCATAAAGGATAAAAAATTGGGACAAGAACTACAAATAGAAAGGGAAGACATAGAATTGTTTAGAGATATGGAAACCCTGGCTAGAGAAGGAGATACCTCTGAGGAAGGCAAGGGCCCCTTCACAAATCTCACTAAAAAGAACAAAAAGGCACCCCCACTAGGAGAATATTCACATATAGACATGTTCGTAGAGCTAGTCACGAGAGACCTCAAAAAATTAGAAGATCAAAAAACTAAAACACAAAACCTTACATTTCGGGAAAGAAGAGCTTTAAAGATGCTGGCAGAAGATCCCTCCCTGGTCATCAAACCCTCCGATAAAGGGGGAAATATAGTTTTGATGACCAGGGAGGAATATTAAGCAATGTGTCTAAATATACTAAATGACAGAGAATGTTATACCAAACTCAAGAAAGACCCCACACAAGAATTTTGTAAAGAGCTTACAGAGGTTCTAGAGGAAGGATGAGCAGCAAAATTGATCAGTCAGACAGAATTTGTGTACATTAAACCTACCACTCCAAAAGTGGCCTGTTTCTATTCTGTCCCCAAGATACACAAGGGCTACCCCCTGTTACGAGGGAGACCGATTGTCTCCGGGATAGGCAATCTTACAGAGGGAGCTAGTCAAATTTTGAGGCCGTTCGTTTATTCCCTTCCATCGTATGTCCGGGATACAATGGACATCCTCAAAAGATTGACCTCAAAATCGAGGAAAAGGGATACCTGGCATCTTTGGATGTAGAGGCTCTTTACTCCTCCATCCCCCATGCACAGGGGATGGAGGCAGTGGAACGCTTTCTGCAAATGAGGGGAACACAATACCGAGAGCACAATATCCTTGTCATGAAATTGTTAGAGATAGTACTAACAAAAAATTACTTCCAATTTGAGGGGGAGTCCTACCATCAGAGCCGAGGTACAGCGATGGGGAGCCCTTGCGCCCTCAGTTATGCAAATCTGTACCTCGGCTCTTGGGAGGACCAGGTAGTCTTCTCCGATAGGGCGTCGTCATGGACTGACCACATAATATTGTGGCTCAGATATATAGACGACGTCCTGATCGTATGGACGTCCACACCAGAGGCATTTTACAGCTTTGTAGACTCACTCAATCAGAATAACTTAGGTCTCAAATTTACAAGCACAATCAGTAAGAACACTTTAGTGTTTCTGGACCTAGAGATTACACTCGCTGAGGAAGGTAGTGTACAAACAAAGACGCATCGTAAGGAAACTGCCACGAATTCCCTGCTTCGGTGGGAGAGCTGCCACCCGCGCCCACTGAAGCAGGGGATCCCAACAGGCCAATACCTGCGTTTACGCAGAAATTTCTCCAATATAGGAGAATTCCAAATTCAAGCCAACGAGTTACACATGAGGCTGAGGAATAGAGGCTATCCCAACAAAGTGCTAAAAACAGCCTATCACAGAGCTATGAGATCACAAAGGTCACAATTACTAATCCCTAAACAACAAACAGTAGGGGACAATGTCTCCAGAATCATAGGCACTTTTGACGAACAAGCACAAAATATAAAACATATTTTTCAAAAATATTGGGAAATCCTAAAGTTGGACACTATACTATCTAACATTATATCAGAACAACCTCTAATTACCTACAGACGAGGAAAAAATCTGAAGGACCAACTAATAAAGAGCTCTTTTGAACCCGAAAGAATTGACAGAAACTGTCTTACGAAACCTAAAGGAACGTTCACATGTGGAAAATGTAGTGTCTGTAAATTCATTCTTAAAGGAAAAAAAATTTCCAGTGCAGCTACAAAAATTGAGTATGACATACATCATTTTGTGAACTGTGAAACAAAAGGGGTGATATATTTATTAACCTGTTCATGCCCAAAAAATTATGTTGGGAAAACCTTTAGAACCTTTCGCAAGAGACTGCAAGAACATATTGGAGATATTATTAATGAAAGAGACACACCGGTGGGCATCCACTTTGCCAGTTATCACCAAAGTGAGGTGATTAGTTTGAAAGCACAGATTATTGAAGTGGTCCCACCTCCAAAAAGAGGTGGTGACTGGGACAGGACCCTCTTACAGAGGGAAGCCTATTGGACTTTTAAACTAGAAGCCCTTAAACCAGGAGGACTGAATGACTATATATCTTACGCAAGTTATATTGATTAAACAGCGACTAACCAAATAGTGAACATCCAATATAATAACATCGTGCTAAAATACTGATAAATTGAGGATAAACACAAACATATATAAAAAAGACTGAGAAACAGGAAGTTAAATATACATGGAGAATATCTACCTGGAATGGATACGCCGCGATGATTATTGCACAGAAACGGAGCTCAGAACGAGGCGTGGAGCCTCCTGAGCTGAACCGCAGACCCCTCCCTGTACATACCTGTGAAACAAAATCCTTACGGCTATGATAGAAAGAAGCAGATAGGATAAGCGAGGACACGTAACAGCTAAGAGGAGGAGCAAAGACATGTAAAAGAAGGCGCGAACCTCAATACGAGCATGGCCGTCATCAGAGCCACACGCGCCAGATGGATTTACAAGTCCGCTCGTACAAGTCTCTGAAGAATCCTATATGGAGGAAAGGCGTAGGACAGGAGCGTATTACACAGGACCGACACACATGAGCACCTTGACTGGGAAAGCTAAGTGCAAAAATGAGATGTGCAATATATGAAATATGGAATATGTGCAATACCTGAAATAGCGCAATATATGTCCAAAGTGCAATAATACAAGTGTAATATCAATAGACGATACTCATTTTACAGCCTGATTATATAGAATGAGAATGTATTGAAAAAGAAAAAAAAAAGCTGTATGGACAATGATAAATGTGAACATGTACTTTGTCTAAAGAACGCACAGACTTAGTCAGCATCAAGACACATTATATACAGCACCAATGCACTTTTTATGCGTGACTTAATGCAATAAGAATCCTAGATATACTAGGACATTTTTGCACAAGCACATCCCATACTCTACGCTGTACAACACAATATATGGACACCAGGATCCAGTACAAGAAGACAGCTGGATACACATAATGCACACTTGCACTATCACCCGTCATATATAAACGCATCACACATGCTGTCAAGAGAAGAACATATGGTGCAACACAAGTTGTTTGGGCGGTCTATTAAGTAATCACAAGGAGAAACAATTGTGCAGTTTTTTTTTTTTTAAGTAATAAATAAAGTTGATTTTTTAAAAGGTCCCCTTTTGGTCTATCTTGTAATTAAATTATTGGAAGACCTCTACCACTACTTGGTTTATACAACCGGTCAGAGTGAACTATACTGCCAACTTAATGTGGGGGAACTGTACTGCACCGAATGTTGGAGAACTGTACTGCACCTAATGTGAGGAACTATAATGCACCTAATGTGAGAAACTATACTGCCAACCTAATGTGGGGAAACTGTACTGCACCTAATCTGGGGGAACTGTACTGCACCTAATGTGGGGAACTATACTGCACCTAATGTGGGGGAATTGCTGTTCTGGCATCATGGGAGGTTTGTAAATGAACGTGGCCCCCGACTTCAATTCCAGCAAAATTCTATCTCCAAAAGTCCAATGGCGCTCCTTCTGTTCTGAGGCCTGTAGTGTGCCAGCAGAGCACTTAACATCCACATATGGGGTATTTTCTTAACCGGGAGAAATTGATCTTCAAATTATGGGGTCCATTTTTTCCTATTACACCATGTGAAAAAGAAAAATTTGGAGTAACACCATCATTTTAGTGTTAAAAATCAAATTTTCCATTTTCACGTCTAACTTCAACGCAAAGTCGTCAAACACCTCTTTCCCTCTTGAGCCATGTTGTGAGCCCACAGAGCACTTTATGTCAACATATGAGGCATTTATGTACTCGAGAGAAATTGGGCTACAAATTTTGGGGGGCTTTTTCTCCTTTTACCACTTTTAAAAATGAAAAAAAAAATGGGGCTACAAGAACATGTTAGCATAAAAAAACGCAGATTTTGATTTTTCTCCTCCACTTTGCTGCAATTCTTGTGAAATACCTAAAGGGTTAACACACTTTTTGAATGTCATTTTGAAAACTTTGAGGGGTGTCATTTCTATAATGGGGTCATTTATGGGGTATTTCTCACAGAAAGGCCCCTCAAATCCAGTTTAAACTTAACTGGTCCCTGAAAAATTCAGATTTTGACATTTTCATGAAAATACACTTTGAAGCCCTCTAATGTCTTCAAAAAGTAAAAAATAGGTATATTTTATGATGCCAACATAAAGTAGACATATTGCATTTGAGAATAAATATAACATTTATTTGGAATATCCATTTTCCTTACAAGCAGAGAGTTTCAAATTTAGAAAAATGCAAAATTTTCAAAATTGTCATGACATTTTGTGATTTTTCACCAAGAAAGGATGCAAGTAACAACAAAATTTTACCGCTATGTTAAAGTAGAATATGTCTCGAAAAAACTATCTCGGAATCAGAATAATCGGAAAAAGCATCCCAGAGTTATTAATGCAGAAAGTGACAGTGGTCAGAATTGCAAAAAAGGGCTCAGTCCTTAAGGTGAAAAAGGACTGAGTCATTAAAGGGGTAGTCCAGTGGTGAAAAACTTATCCCCTATCCTAAGGATAGGGGATAAGTTTGAGATCGCGGGGGGTCCGACCGCTGGGGCCCCCTGCGATCTCTCTGTACGGGGCCCCGGCTCTCCGCCGAGATAGCGGGTGTCGACCCCCGCACGAGGCGGCGTCCGACACGCCCCCTCAATACATCTCTATGGCAGAGCCGGAGATTGCCGAAGGCAGCGCTCCGGCTCTGCCATAGAGTTGTATTGAGGGGGCGTGTCGGCCGCCGCCTCGTGCGGAGGTCGACACGCCCCCTTCCAGCGGGCTGTCGGGGCTCCGTACAGGAGATCGCGGGGGGCCCCAGGGGTCGGACCCCCCGCGATCTGCAACTTATCCCCTATCCTTAGGATAGGGGATAAGTTGCTCACCACTGAATCACCACTGGACTACTCCTTTAAGGGGTTAATACTTTCTTTATTATTATTATTTTTTTGGAATAAAATGTTATAAAAAAAAGCAGCTATTTTGGACTTTTTTTTTACGTTCACGCCGTTCACTGTACGGTATCATTAACATTTTATTTTAATAGTTGGGATATTTACGCACGCGGAGATTCCAAATATGTACATAAAATATTTGTTTACACTTTTTGGGGGTGAAATAGGGAAAATGGGACAATTTACATTTTTATTGGGGGAGGGGGTTTTTCAATTTTTTTTTCTTTTATTTTTTACTTAAATTTTTACAATTTAATAGTCCCCATAGGGGACTATTTATAGCAATAATTCGATTGCTAATACTGTTCAGTGCTATGCATAGGACATAGCACTGATCAGTATTATCAGTCATCTTCTGCTCTGGTCTACTCGATTGCAGACCAGAGCAGAAGACCCATGGAAGGCAGCGGAGGAAGGTGAGGGGACCTCCGGCTGCCATGCTGGATGATCGGATCGCCGTGGCAGCGCTTCGGGCGATCCGATCTTCCATTCAAAGTACTGCGATGCTGCAGATGCCATGATCTGTATTGATCACGGCATCTGAGGGGTTAATGGTGGACATCCGCGTAATCGCGGATGTCCGCCATTATGGGCGGGTCCCTGGCTGCTATCAGCATCGCTCCGATGCTCGCGATTATGCATAGGACGTAAATGGACGCCCTGATGCGTTAAGTACCAGCTCACCAGGACATACATTTACGTCCTGCGTCGTTAAGGGTTTAAACCTTGTTTTTTTAGCCCATGTAAGCCTTTGAGTTTGACATGCTTGGTTGTTACTACTTGCGCTCCGGCCGCGCATGGCGGCCGCGAGCGCACGGTCTCTGCTCCCGGCAGGGCCGGGATTCACATAGCGGGACGCGCCCACATGCGAGTCCCAGCTTGTCCCTTACCTCGCTCCCCTGCTGTCTCCTGCTCTGCATTACAGCACCAGCGCGCGTGTCCCTGTCTCCTAGGGCATGCGCGCTGGTGCTCTGAGATTTATAGGGCCAGTATGCCCATAATTGTATGCACCTGTACAGCACATTATAAAGTTGTGGCGCCTCCCACACCCCCCTGCCGGATCTTCAGTGCCATTTGCCTGAGAGAAAGCGTACCCTATTGCCTGTTTGCCATTCCCGTGTACCCAGACCTTTCCGCTATGTTTACTGACTACGAACCTGTGCCGCCTGCCTTGACCTTCTGCTACGTTGACTACGCCTCCATCTCATCCTCCTGTACCTCGTCTTGCCTGGTTACCTGTGTGGTCGAGCCGTATTGGGGGTAGCGACTTGGGTGTCGCCTGCCGCAGCAAATCCATCCCGCCTTGCGGCGGGCTCTGGTGAAGACCAGCAGCACCTTAGACTCCGCTCCCCGATACGGTCCGAGTCATCTGCCTCACAGGTAGAGGATCCACATCTTGTTCCAGACCGCCTGCATCCAGGTGCGTGACAGCAAGATCATGGATCCAACTGGGGGTTCCTCTACCTGATTCGGGTCTTGCATCAGTCGTGGCGCTTCAGTCCCATCAGTTGGCACAGCAGGCACAGCAGCTCAACCAGCTTTCTGCCATGATGCAGCAGCTGCTCTCTGCCCAGCAGAATCCACCACAGCCTCAGCCTCCTCCAGCTCCTGTACAGCCTCCCGCTGCTGCAGTTTCCTCCGGTTCAAAACTCCGTCTGCCACTTCTGGAGAAGTTTGAGGGAGATCCCAAGACTTGTCAGGGTTTCGTGACACAGTGCTCCATGCACTTGGAACTCATGGCGGACCAGTTCTCCACAGAGCGAGCAAAGGTGGCCTTCGTCATCATTCTCCTGTCTGGTAGGGCCTTGGCCTGGGCTACTCCACTATGGGATCGCAGTGATGCTATCACTAATAACCTCCAGGCGTTCCTGATGGAATTTCGCACAGTTTTTGAAGAACCTGTCCGAGCTTCCTCCGCTGAGACGGCATTGCTGAGTCTTTCCCAGGGTAATTCCACTGTGGGCGAATATGCCATCTGGTTCCGACCCTGGTGTGGACTTGTCTTGGAATAATGAAGCTCTCTGCGCTACATTCAAGAGGGGATTATCTAGCCAGATAAAAGATGTCCTCGCTGCCCTGTAGTTGCCATCCAATTTGAATGAACTAATACTATTGGCATCCCGGATTGACATCCGTTTCTCTGAGAGACGTGAGAAACAACGTCAAGAAAGGGAATCAGCACGACCTCTGCATTTTCCTCACTTG
Organism: Hyla sarda; assembly: GCF_029499605.1. Taxonomy (NCBI): domain Eukaryota; kingdom Metazoa; phylum Chordata; class Amphibia; order Anura; family Hylidae; genus Hyla; species Hyla sarda. Next base: position 363,242,127 of record NC_079191.1, read on the forward strand.
GCTCCAGTCTTCCAGCAACATCCGCAACCTTCTACCTTGCCTCCCGCAGTGGAGGCTATGCAGGTGGATCGGTCTCGCCTGACTCTGCAAGAAAGAACTCGACGCCGAGCTGAGAATCTGTATCTCTACTGCTCCAGTGCCGATCATTACCTTAAAGATTGTCCTGTACGTCCACAGCCAAAGGGAAAGTCTCGCACCTAGGGTTTGTAGGAGAGGCCTCCCTAGGTGTGAATTCCTCCTCTCCACATTTAAATTTGACAGTCCAGCTCCTTCTTCCCTCCAAAGAGAGCATCTCTGTTCTGGCATTCCTGGACTCTGGCTCTGCGGGAAACTTTATTGATGCCTCCCTTGTGCATAAGTATCGTCTGCCTGTGTCCCGCCTACAGAAACCACTGTACATCTCTACGGTCAATGGAGAAAGACTGGACTGTACCGTGCTTTACCGCACAGAACCCCTGTCTATGCAGGTCGGAGTTTCTCATAAGGAGAACTTGTCCTTCTACGCACTCCCATACTGTACTTCTCCTCTCCTGCCTGGTCTACCTTAGTTACAGCTCCATGCCCCACATCTGGATTGGAAAACTGGAGAAGTCCTACGTTGGGGTCCACATTGTAACACTCACTGTATCCATGTACGTGTTACTAAATTGAAACCAGTTTCTAGTCCTCTGCCTGATCTGCCTGCTTTTCTTCAGGACTTTGCGGACATTTTCAGCGAAAAGCAAGCTGAAGTATTGCCTCCACATCGCCCCTACGATTGCCCTATAGACTTACAGCCCGGCACCACTCCTCCCAGAGGCAGAATTTACCCCTTGTCTGTTCCAGAAACCCAGGCCATGGCAGACTACATCCAAGAAAATCTGCGCAAGGGGTTTATCCAGAAGTCCTCTTCACCTGCCGGGGCAGGGTTCTTCTTCGTTGAAAAAAAAGACGGTTCCTTGCGACCTTGTATTGACTATCGTGGATTAAATAAAATTACTGTAAAGAACCATTATTCACTACCCCTAATCTCGGAATTATTTGATCGGCTAAGAGGTGCCAAAATCTTCTCAAAACTTGTTCTGCGTGGGGCATATAATTTAATTTGCATCCGTAAAGGGGACGAATGGAAGACCGCGTTCAATACCCGAGATGGACATTTCGAGTATCTTGTCATGCCATTTGGACTCTGTAATGGTCCAGCAGTCTTTCAGGAGTTCATCAACGACATTTTTCGTGATCTTCTATACACCTGTGTCGTAGTCTATTTGGACGACATACTCATCTATACGTTCAATCCTCAATCTCATCGCTCTCATCTCCGCCAAGTCTCACAGCGTCTCCGAGAAAATCGTCTTTATTCCAAACTGGAGAAATGTACTTTTGAGAAAACCAGTCTTCCTTTCTTGAGCTATATTGTTACAAGTGAAGGTCTCCAGATGGATCCCAACAAGTTGTCTGCTGTTCTAGACTGGCCTCAACCTTCTGGTCTGAAGGCAACCAAGCGTTTCCTTGGTTTTGCTAACTACTATAAGCAATTTATAACTCACTACTCTACTCTGGTAGCCCCCATCATCTCCCTTACCAAGAAGACTGCAAACCCCAGGGTGTGGGCACCAGAAGCTGTAGAAGCTTTCAAACAGTTGAAGTCCGCCTTTGCTTCTGCTCCTGTTTTATTCAGACCTGATCCTAACAAGCCATTTTTCTTGGAAGTGGATGCTTCCTCAGTAGGAGCTGGGGCAGTTTTAACACAAAAGTCTGCTAAAGAGAGAGCTTTTACCTGCGGCTTTTTCTCTAAAACCTTCACCCCTGCAGAAAGAAACTATACTATCGGTGATCGCTAGCTCCTAGCCATTAAACTAGCCTTAGCAGAGTGGCGTCACCTTTTGGAGGGTTCGGTATTTCCTGTCACAATTTATTCAGACCACAAGAATCTGCTTTATCTTCAGTAAGCTCATCGTCTCAACCCACGACAGGCCCGATGGTCCTTGTTTTTCTCCAGATTGCACTTCTTCATCCACTTCCGTCCTGCAGAAAAGAATGTCCGTGCTGACGCTCTCTCCAGGTCTTCAGATCTGCACGACTGTGAATCTCTCCCACAGCATATTATCCCGCCGGAGCATCTAATTTCTACAGCACGAGCAAGTCTCCAACACCTGCCTCCTGGAAAAACTTACATTTCACCTGGTATGAAACTCCGAGTCTTGAAATGGGGACATTCTTCTCTTCTGGCAGGCCATCCTGATATTCTTAAGACTTTACAGCTCATCTCAAGACAGTACTGGTGGCCAACTTTGAAAAAGAATGTTGTTGATTTTGTTCGGTCCTGCCCAGTCTGTGCCCGGGACAAGACTCCCGTTCCAAGCCAGCAGGTCTGCTTCAACCCTTGCCAGTTCCTGAATTTCCTTGGTCTGACATTGCCATGGATTTCATTACAGATCTCCCTTCTTCCCAAGGTAATACTGTCATATGGGTGATAGTAGATCGCTTTTCTAAAATGTCTAATTTTGTACCGCTACCTGGTCTTCCATCAGCTCCACAACTTGCCAAGCTTTTTCTCCATCATATCTTTAGTTTGCATGGACTTCCTTCCCATATTGTCTCCAACCGAGGGGTTCAGTTTGTTTCTAAATTCTGGAGGGCCCTGTGTTCACGTCTACAAATCAAATTGGATTTCTCATCGGCTTACCATCCTCAGTCCAGTGGACAAGTCGAGAGGGTGAATCAGGTGTTGGGAGACTATCTACGCCATTTTATTTCTGCGCGTCAAGATGACTTGGTCGATCTGCTACCATGGGCTGAATTTTCCTACAACCACAAAGATTCCGATTCCTCTGGTGCTTCTCCCTTCTTTGTGGTCTATGGACTTCACCCTCGTCCTCCTCTTCCTTTGTCATCTTCCTCTGGAGTTCCTGCTGTCGATGAACAAGTATGGAATTTTTCTTCCATCTGGCAAAAGACACGTCTTGCACTTCTACAGGCTACTTCTCGCATGAAAGTTCAGGCAGACAAGAAGAGACGTCCTCCTCCTGAATATTCTAATGGTGACAAAGTCTGGCTATCCAATAAATATATTCGCTTCAAGATACCCAGTTATAAACTTGGTCCTCGTTATTTGGGTCCCTATAAAGTCTAGAAACGGCTCAATCCTGTGGCTTATTCCCTTCATCTTTCCTCCTCTCTCCGGATCTCAAACTCCTTCCATGTTTCTCTCCTTAAACCAGCCATCTTCAACCGTTTTTCTCCTAAGGACATCTCTCCTGCTCCCATCTCTGGCACCTCAGATGTGTATGTTGTAAAGGAGATCTTGGACTCTAAGTTCATCAGAGGAAAATGCTTTTTTCTGGTTGATTGGGAAGGTTTCGGTCCAGAGGAGAGGTCTTGGGAGCTGCAGCACAATATTCTGGACAAAGACCTGCTCAAAAAATTTCTGAGACGCAAAAGGAGGGGGAGACCAAAAGGGGGGGGGTACTGTTACTACTTGCGCTCCGGCCGCACATGGCAGACGCGAGCGCACGGTTTCTGCTCCTGGCGGGGCCGGGATTCACATCGCGGGACGCGCCCGCATGCGAGTCCCAGCCCATCCCTTACCTCGCTCCCGTGCTGCCTCCTGCTCTGCATCACAGCACCAGCACCCGTGTCCCCGTCTCCTAGGGCGCCTGCGTGCTGGTGCTCTGAGATTTAAAGTGCCAGTACGCCCATAATTGTATGCACCTGTACAGCACATTATAAAGTTGGTGCACCTCCCACACCCCCCTGCCGGATCTTCAGTGCCATTTGCCTGAGAGAAAGCGTACCCTATTGCCTGTGTACCCAGACCTTTCCGCTATGTTTACTGACTACAAACCTTTGCCGCCTGACCTGACCTTCTGCTATGTTGACTACGCCTCCGTCTCATTCTCCTGTACCTCGTCTTGCCCGGTTACCTGTGTGGTCGAGCCGTATTGGGGGTAGCGACCTGGGTGTCGCCTGCCGCAGCAAATCCATCCCGCGGGCTCTGGTGAAGACCAGCGGCACCTTAGACTCCGCTCCCCGATACGGTCCGAGTCATCTGCCACACAGGTAGAGGATCCACATCTTGTTCCAGACCGCCCGGATTCAGGTGCGTTACACCGGTGAGTACTTTTTCCTGGCTTTTCACAGTATCTAGGCCCTTGAGACTTTAATAGGAACAAATTAGTACAAAACTTAGATGTATATATGTGCTATGCACATATGAGGGGAGAAAACAAGGCTACAGTACGCTTAAAAAAGTATTTGTGCACAACACCAGCAGTTCACTGTGTACTACACCCAAAATTGCACTTTCTCTCTCAATCTCACTCTCTCCCTATCAGTGCTTCTAGGTAGGATTTGTGCTTGAGCTGAATCGCTGCTGTTCTTCTGTGCAACACACTGCTCTTTGTCCCTCTGAAATAGAACACTGTAGACAGTGACTGGGAGGTAAATCACAGCAGTGAGAATGCTTTTCTATGAAACACGCATTGCCCTCTTTCCCTCTCTCTGTGCAACAGAACGCTGACTTGACCAAGAGGTGAATCGCTGATGGAAAAAGCTTTTCTGTGTCCCTTTCTATATCTCTATAGTGAAAGGCTGAAGTGACTGGCTTCAATATGGCTGCTGATTTTATAGAGCTGTGCCATCATAGGGGTGACTGGCTTCTGATAGGCTGCATCCTGCATGTGATTCAGGGTCATCCCGCCTATCCTTGTTCCCGCCTTCCCAGAATTCCTTGCCCCATGTCCTCACATGTGGATCTGCCATTTTAGATAGCCTGGACCGCACTAAATGGAGTTTAATGAAGTAATTTGCGCAATACAATTACGGCGATATTCGCATGTGTTGTGAATCAAATTTTTCCTGAAATTCGTAACAAATTCGTATTCATCACATTCGATTTACTCATCTTTACAGATTACACTAAGTTTCTAGTGGAGTGTAAAATGTAAAGTGTTGTGTTTGTCATAAAATCATTCAAATGTCATTCTGTAGACGGATGGAGTTTCTGTTCTTCAAAGGTTTTCACACTGGGGTGTGTTTATGTCCCAGTATGATGTCATTTATCATGTCAATCTCCACCAAACCAAAATTTATACTTTTAATTGGAAAACCACATACTAAGAATATTACAACACAGTATATTCTCTTAATAGTAATATAATGCTTCCTAGATTGTACAATTATTCTGTTATTAAGATTGTCCAATTCCTGCTCTGCCTAATAGTTTTGCAGTGCTGTTCTGGTGATTGGGGATAATTTAAGAGTTGAAAATAATGAGGTTCAAGCTGTGCAAATCAAAAGAATCTTACAAAGCGAGGGCGGAATAATATCTTCCTAAACCAGGATATGAAGGATGTACAATACTATTGGATGCCTTTTTGGTAATGCAAGGTAAATGTGTAAGTATATATTTCACTATTTTATCTATGGCATATCATAATTATATATTAATTTTAGTTAGCTTAAAATAAATGTCATTCGAGGCCCAGTTCCCTAAGATATACTATATAAAATAGGCATAGCTCTGTATTTTAAATACAGAGCTGCAGATCCATAGCATAGAAATAGCGTTAAATTATAAAATTCAAGAAACCTGCAGCCACCACTAGGAGGAGCTTTGGGGTAAATGCACACTAGTCTGATTTTCTGCATGAATTTACACAGCGTCCCCAGCAGATTTATAACATTAGAATTTTAGAATTTTTTAAATCTCTTCACCACACAGCGGAAATATTTGTGATAATCATTGACCTTCAGTATTCAGTGAATTTAAACTCTGCATCATGTCAATTTATGACACTGATTTGTTGCAGATTTCCTATTGAAATGGGGAAGGTAGAATCAGCACCAAATCCGCAAATTTGTACTTCAGCTGCAAATCCCTAACAAATCTAGTCTAGATTTCTGTGTGGAATTGCTGCAGATACAGCATATAACTCTAGAGAGCATTTAATTGGTGCTTTTACTGTACTCGGGTCTCTATGCCACTTCCATAAAAATAAATGGGCGCACGAGCTCATATATAAAAATGATAACGATGAAAACTTCAGATCACGGAGCCCTCATAGAATTGGTGGTGCAAAAAATAAGCCATAAAATTGAATTTTAGGTGCAAATTTGAAAGCAGTATGATTTTTAGCATGTGATGAGGAAAAAGTGAAAATTCAAAAACGGAAAAACCCTGAGTCCTTAACCTCTTCAGGATGCAGGGCGTATGGATACTCCCTGCATTCCGAGTCCTTAACCCCTTAAGGACACATGACGTTCTCATACGTCTCCATTTCCGAGTCCTTAAGGACACATGACATATGAGAACGTCATGTGTTTTACCGGCCCCCCGCAACCATCTGGAGCGGAGCCGGTCCCCGATGCCTGCTGAAATCGTTCAGCAGGCATCGGGGCATATCGCCCAGGGGGGTCATTATGACCCCCCATGTCGGCGATGGCCGCAGATCGCTGGACAATTCAGTCCAGCGATCTGCGGCGGATTCCGGGTCAATCGGGTCTCCAGTGACCCGGTGACCCGGAATTATTGGCTGATCGGGGCCGTCAGAGACGGCCCCGAACAGCCAGAGGCAGCAGGGGTGAGGTGGCACTGGTGCCACCTCACGATCGCCCTGATTCGTCGGCCGGATTACCGGCCGACCAATCGGGGCGCCTGCTGCGGGTGTCACTCCCGCAACCCGCTCCGCCCCTCTTCCGGAGGACGTGAGCGGGTGCGGGACGTGCACCCCGGGTGCTGGGGACCCCGATCCCCGGCGCCCCTGTTGGGATCGGGGCCCCAGGAGCAGCGGCGGCGGAGGAGACGACGAGGGACTGACCTGATGCGGCTGGAACGTTGGAGGTGAGTGACAGCCTCCTGCTGTTGCTTAGCAACAGCTCCCAGCATGCAAAAAGGGCATGCTGGGAGCTGTAGTTATGCAACAGCAGGAGGCAGACCACCACAACTCCCAGCATGCCCTTATGGGCATGCTGGGACTTGTAGTTTTGCAACAGCTGGAGGCACATTCTTTCTATGGAAAAGTGTACCTTCAGCTGTTGTGTAACTACAACTCCCAGCTTGCACAATCAGCTAAAGTGCATGCTGGGAGTTGTAGTGGTGCATCTGGTGGTTGCATAACTACAACTCCCAGCATGCCCGTTGGCTGTCGGTGACTGCTGAGAGTTGTAGTTTTGCAACAGCTGAAGGCACACTGAGTTAAGTAGCAAACCAGTGTGTCTCCAGCTGTTGCATAACTACAATTACCAGCCAAAGTAGTATGCCTCCAGCTGTTGCATAACTACAACACCCAGCATGCCCTTCCGCTGTCCGTACATGCTGGGGGTTGTAGCTTTTACAACAGCTGAAGGCACACTGGTTGCAAAACACTGAGTTTGTTACCAAACTCGGTGTTTCACAACCAGTGTGCCTCCAGCTGTTGCAAAACTACAACTCCCAGCATGCACTGATAGACCGTACATGCTGGGAGTTGTAGTTTTGCAACAGCTGGATGTTCCCCCCCCCCCCCCCCAATGTGAATGTACAGGGTACACTCACATGGGCGGAGGATTACAGTAAGTATCCGGCTGCAAGTTTGAGGTGCGGCAAAATTTCTGCCGCAGCTCAAACTGCCAGCGAGAAACTACTGTGAACCCCCCGCCCGTGTGACTGTACCCTAAAAACACTACACTACACTAACACACAATAAAATAAAAAGTAAAAAACACTACATATACACATACCCCTACACAGCCCCCCTCCCCTCCCCAATAAAAATGAAAAACGTCTGGTACGCCACTGTTTCCAAAATGGAGCCTCCAGCGGTTGCAAAACTACAACTCCCAGCATGCACTGATAGACCGTACATGCTGGGAGTTGTAGTTTTGCAACAGCTGGATGTTCCCCCCCCCCCCCCCAATGTGAACGTACAGGGTACACTCACATGGGCGGAGGATTACAGTAAGTATCCGGCTGCAAGTTTGAGCTGCGTCAAATTTTCTGCCGTAGCTCAAACTGCCAGCGAGAAACTACTGTGAACCCCCCGCCCGTGTGACTGTACCCTAAAAACACTACACTACACTACCACAAAATAAAATAAAAAGTAAAAAACACTACATATGCACATACCCCTATACAACCCCCCTCCCCAATAAAAATGAAAAACGTCTGGTACGCCACTGTTTCCAAAACGGAGCCTCCAGCTGTTGCAAAACAACTACTCCCAGTATTGCCAGATAGCCGTTGACTGTCCAGGCATGCTGGGAGTTTTACAACAGCTGGAGGCACCCTGTTTGGGAATCACTGGCGTAGAATACCCCTATGTCCACCCCTATGCAAGTCCCTAATTTAGGCCTCAAATGCGCATGGCGCTCTCACTTTGGAGCCCTGTCGTATTTCAAGGCAACAGTTTAGGGCCACATATGGGGTATCGCCGTACTCGGGAGAAATTGGGCTTCAAATTTTGGGGGGTATTTTCTGCTATTACCCTTTTAAAAAATGTAAAATTTTTGGGAAAACAAGCATTTTAGGTAAAAAAAAAATATTTTTTTTACATATGCAAAAGTCGTGAAACACCTGTAGGGTATTAAGGTTCAAATTACCCCTTGTTACGTTCCCCGAGGGGTCTAGTTTCTAAAATGGTATGCCATGTGTTTTTTTTTTTTGCTGTCCTGGCACCATAGGGGCTTCCTAAATGCGGCATGCCCCCAGAGCAAAATTCGCTTTCAAAAAGCCAAATGTGACTCCTTCTCTTCTGAGACATGTAGTGCGCCAGCAGAGCACTTTTCACACCCATATGGGGTGTTTTCTGAATCGGGAGAAATTGGGCTTCAAATTTTGGGCGGTATTTTCTGCTATTACCCTTTTTAAAATTGTAAAAATTTTGGGAAACCAAGCATTTTAGGTAAAAAAAATATATATTTTTTTACATATGCAAAAGTCGTGAAACACCTGTAGGGTATTAAGGTTCACATTACCCCTTGTTACGTTCCCCGAGGGGTCTAGTTTCCAAAATGGTACGCCATGTGTTTTTTTTTTGCTGTCCTGGCACCATAGGGGCTTCCTAAATGCGGCATGCCCCCAGAGCAAAATTTGCTTTCAAAAAGCCAAATGTTACTCCTTCTCTTCTGAGACCTGTAGTGCGCCAGCAGAGCACTTTTCACCCCCATATGGGGTGTTTTCTGAATCGGGAGAAATTGGGCTTCAAATTTTGGGGGGTATTTTCCGCTATTACCCTTTTTAAAAATGTAAACATTTTGGGAAAACAAGCATTTTAGGTAAAAAAATTTTTTTTTTTTACATATGCAAAAGTTGTGAAACACCTGTAGGGCATTAAGGTTCACGTTACCCCTTGTTACGTTCCCCGAGGGGTCTAGTTTCCAAAATGGTATGCCATGTGTTTTTTTTTTTGCTGTTCTGGCACCATAGGGGCTTCCTAAATGCGGCATGCCCCCAGAGCAAAATTTGCTTTCAAAAAGCCAAATGTGACTCCTTCTCTTCTGAGACCTGTAGTGCGCCAGCAGAGAACTTTTCACCCCCATGCAAGGTGTTTTCTGTATCGGGAGAAATTGGGCTTCAAATTTTGGGGGGTATTTTCTGCTATTACCCTTTTTAAAAATGTAAAATTTTTGGGAAACCAAGCATTTTAGGTAAAAAAAATATATATTTTTTTTACATATGCAAAAGTCGTGAATCACCTGTAGGGTATTAAGGTTCACTTTACCCCTTGTTACGTTCCCTGAGGGGTCTAGTTTCCAAAATGGTATGCCATGTGTTTTTTTTTGCTGTCCTGGCACCATAGGGGCTTCCTAAATGCGGCATGCCCCCCAAAAACCATTTGTCGCTCCTTCCCTTCTGAGCCCTCTACTGCGCCCGCCGAACACTTTACATAGACATATGAGGTATGTGCTTACTCGAGAGAAATTGGGTTTCAAATACAAGTAAAAATTTTCTCCTTTTTATCCCTTGCAAAAATTCAAAAATTGGGTCTACAAGAACATGCGAGTGTAAAAAATGAAGATTTTGAATTTTCTCCTTCACTTTGCTACTATTCCTGTGAAACACCTAAAGGGTTAATACACTTACTGAATGTTTTTTTGAATACTTTAGGGGGTGTAGTTTTTATAATGGGGTCATTTATGGGGTATTTCTAATATGAAGACCCTTCAAATCCACTTCAAAACTGAACTGGTCCCTGAAAAATAGTGAGTTTGAAAATTTTGTGAAAAATTTCAAAATTGCTGCTGAACTTTGAAGCCCTATGGTGTCTTCCAAAAGTAAAAACTCATAAATTTTATGATGCAAACATAAAGTAGACATATTGTATATGTGAACCCAACAAAAATATATTTTGAATATCCATTTTCCTTACAAGCAGAGAGCTTCAAAGTTAGAAAAATGCAAAATTTTCATTTTTTTCATCAAATTTTGGGATTTTTCACCAAGAAAGGATGCAAGTTACCATAAAATTTTACCACTAAGTTAAAGTAGAATATGTCACGAAAAAACAATCTCGGAATCAGAATGATAACTAAAACCATCCCAGAGTTATTAATGTTTAAAGTGACAGTGGTCAGAATTGCAAAAAACGCTCCGGTCCTTAAGGTATAAAATGGCTCGGTCCTTAAGGGGTTAAGGATGCAGGGCGTATCCATATTCCCGTGAGAATTCCGGTCCACACCGCTAGCCGGTTGGGGACCGGAGCCGGATGCCTGCTGAAATCGTTCAGCAGGTATCCCGGCATATCGCCCAGGGGGGGGGGGTTCATGATGACCACCCATGTCGGCGATGGCCGCAGATCGCTGGACAATTCAGCCCAGCGATCTGCGGCGGATTCCAGGTCAATCAGGTCTCCAGTGACCCGGGGACCTGGAATTACAGGCTGTTCGGGGCCGTCTCTGAAGGCCCCCAACAGCCATAGCCAGCAGGGGTGAGGTGGCACTGGTGCGATCAGGGCACCTGCTGCGGGTGTCACTCCCGCAACCCACTCCGCCCCTCTTCCGGAGGACGTGATCGGGTGCGGGAAGAGGACCCCGGCAGCTGGGGACCCCGATCCCCTGCGTCCCTGTTGGGATAGGCGCCCCAGGAGCGGCGGCGGCGGCGAGGGACTGACCTGCAGCGGCGGCGTGGATCAGCAGTTGGAGCTGAGTGACAGCCTCCTGCTGTTGCTTAGCAACAGCTCCCAGCATGCAAAAAGGGCATGCTGGGAGCTGTAGTTATGCAACAGCAGGAGGCAGACCACCACAACTCCCAGCATTCCCTTATGGGCATGCTGGGACTTATAGTTTTGCAACAGCTGGAGGCACATTTTTTCTATGGAAAAGTGTACCTTCAGCTGTTGTATAACTACAACTCCCAGCTTGCACAAACAGCTAAAGTGCATGCTGGGAGTTGTAGTGGTGTATCTGCTGGTTGCATAACTACAACTCCCAGCATGCCCGTTGGCTGTCGGTGACTGCTGAGAGTTGTAGTTTTGCAACAGCTGAAGGCACACTGGTTGTGAAACTCAGAGTTTTTTTTTTACCTAACTCAGTGTTTCACGACCGGTGTGCCTCCAGCTGTTGCAAACTACAACTCCCAGCATGCACAGTCTGTCAGCGCGTTCTGGGAGTTGTAGTTTTGCAACAGCTGGAGGCACACTGGTTGTAAAACACTGAGTTAGGTCACAAACTCAGTGATACATAAACAGTCTGCCTACAGCTGTTCCAAAACTAAAACTCTCAGCATGTACAGTCTGTCAGCGCATGCTGGGAGTTGTAGTTTTGCAACAGCTGGATGTTCCCCCCTGCCCAATGTGAACGTACAGGGTACACTCACATGGGCGGAGGTTTACAGTAAGCATCCGGCTGCAAGTTTGAGCTGCGGCAGCTCAAACTGCCAGCGAGAAACTACTGTGAACCCCCGCCCGTGCGACTGTATCCTAAAAACACTACACTATACTAACACAAAATAAAAAGTAAAAAACACTACATATACACATACCCCTACACAGCCCCCTCCCCAATAAAAATGAAAAACGTCTGGTACGCCACTGTTTCCAAAACGGAGCCTCCAGCTGTTGCAAAACAACTACTCCCAGTATTACCAGACAGTCACTGACTGTCCAGGCATGCTGGGAGTTTGACAACAGCTGGAGGCACCCTGTTTGGGAATCACTGGCGTAGAATACCCCTATGTCCACCCCTATGCAAGTCCCTAATTTAGGCCTCAAATGTGCATGGCGCTCTCACTTTGGAGCCCTGTCGTATTACAAGGCAACAGTTTAGGGTCACATCTGGGGTATCACAGTACTCGGGAGAAATTGTGTTACAAATTTTGGGGGATATTTTCTGCTTTTACCCTTTTTACCATTTTTGGGAAAACAAGCATTTTAGGTCAAAAATTTTAAACATTTTTTTACATATGCAAAAGTCGTGAAACACCTGTGGGGTATAAAGGTTCACTTAACCCCTTGTTACCTACCCCGAGGGGTCTAGTTTCCAAAATAGTATGCCATGTTTTTTTTTTTTTGCTGTCCTGGCACCATAGGGGCTTCCTAAATGCGGCATGCCCCCAGAGCAAAATCTGCTTCCAAAAAGCCAAATGTGACTACTCCTCTTCTGAGACCTGTAGTGCGCCAGCAGAGCACTTTTCACCCCCATATGGGGTGTTTTCTGAATCGGGATAAATTGGGCTTCAAATTTTGGGGGGTATTTTCTGCTATTACCCTTTTTAAAAATGTAAAATTTTTGGGAAAACAAGCATTTTAGGTAAAAAATTTTGTTTACATTTGCAAAAGTCATGAAACACCTGTGGGGTATTAAGGCTCACTTTATCCCATGTTACATTCCCCAAGGGGTCTAGTTTCCAAAATGGTATGCCATGTTTTTTTTTGTTGCTGTTTTGACACCCTAGGGGCTTCCTAAAGGTGACATGCCCCCCAAAAACCATTTCGGAAAAATGTTCTCTCCAAAATCCCCTTGTCGCTCCTTCCCTTCTGAGCCCTCTACTGCGCCCTCCGAACACTTTATATAGACATATGAGGTATGTGCTTACTCGAGAGAAATTGGGCTACAAATACAAGTAAAAAAATTTCTCCTTTTACCACTTGCAAAAATTCTAAAATCGGGTCTAGAAGAACATGCGAGTGTAAAAAATGAAGATTTTGAATTTTCTCCTTCGCTTTGCTGCTATTCCTGTGAAACACCTAAAGAGTTAAAACACTATAACTGAATGTCATTTTGAATTCTTTGGGGGTTTAGTTTTTATAATGAGGTCATTTATGGGGTATTTCTAATATGAAGACCCTTCAAATCCACTTCAAAACTGAACTGGTCCCTGAAAAATATCGAGTTTGAAAATTTTGTGAAAAATTGGAAAATTGCTGTTGAACTTTGAAGCCCTCTGATGTCTTCCAAAAGTAAAAACTCATACATTTTATGATGGAAACATAAAGTAGACATATTGTATATGTGAACCAAAAAAATTTTTTTTTTTTTGAAAATCCATTTTCCTTACAAGCAGAGAGCTTCAAAGTTAGAAAAATGCTAAATTTTCATTTTTTTCATAAAATTTGGGGATTTTTCACCAAGAAAGGATGCAAGTTACCATAAAATTTTACCACTATGTTAAAGTAGAATATGTCCCGAAAAAACTATCTCGGAATCAGAATGATAAGTAAAAGCATTCCAGAGTTATTACTGTTTAAAGTGACAGTGGTCAGAATTGCAAAAAACGGCCGAGTCCTTAAGGGGTTAAAGGATTAAATCTGTTTGGCACTATCCATATTTGTGAAGTGTTGGTCTGGCACCATAGTCAATCTACTCTGATGCCTCATGCATTGGAAGTTGGAAATCCTGGCTGATCCATGCCTGATTCATCTTCACAAAGGTCAGTCTCTCCACATTTTTCGTGGACAGATGAGTTCTTTTTGGGGTGACTATGGCCAGAAGTGATGCCGCTGCCGAATGGTGACAATTCAGTGGTCACTACGCAAGCGAGTGTGCATTGTGCCATTTGTGCAAGTGACTCAGAGGGACTCTCTGCCTCCTATTCCACTGCATACTGCCACTGTGTGTCTGGGTCTGTCTCGTCTTCCTCATAACCCTCTAGCTCCTTTGGCTGCTCCTTCTCCTCCTCTCCTGTCAGATGACTAGAAAAATGCCCATTTCACGAAACCTAAACTGTGCTCCACTGCGCCTCCCCCCCTCCACCTCCTCCAGTTCAACCCCAACATGGCTCATGTGTCCATTGCCCTGACCAGCCATCATTTCCAACACATGTTGTAGAAAATGTAGCAGGGGAATGATGTTGTTCATCCCTTAATCCTGGTGACTGACTAATAATGTGGCTTCCTCAAAGAGTCTGAGCAAATGGCAGGTATCACTTATGAGCTATCAGTGAGCCACTGGTTGACATTGAAGTTACACAAGGGAGTCCCCCTATCCGCTTGAATAATCTAGAAATCGGTGATGGCTTTTCTCTGTTTGTATAGTTGGTCCAACATATGGAGGGTGGAATTCCAATGTGTGGCAACGTCGCAAATCAGATTATGTTGGGGGATACCGTTCTGACGCTGCAGCTCAAGGAGGGTGTGCTTTGCGGTGTACGAGGATGTCTTGCAGATGGGAAAAATCTTCAGGAACCGCTTGATGACCAGATTGAACACGTGTGCCATGCAGGGCGCATGGCTCAGCCTTCCTTGTCGTAGAGTAGACAAGATGTTCTTCCAGTTGTCAGTCACCATGGTTCCAATTTCCAGTTTTTGTGGAGTAAGCTGTGCTCCGATTTCTTTATGAATTACTTTTAGCAGTTCCTCCCCTGTGTGGCTCAGTTCGCCAAGGCAAACCATGTGAAGAAATGCGTGACACCGCCGTGCCCTGCACACATGGTATGCTGAAGGGGCACTGAGACTTGTCCATGCAGTGGAGACTGAGGACACGCAGGATGAGGAGGAGAAGTCGCACACTGTCACAGGACAAACGACCTTAGAGCGTGGAGTAGGAAGCGGCATGACCTGTCCAAGTTGGTGTTGTGGCTGTGCAGGAACCACATTTACTCAGTGTGCCATAAAGAACAAGTATTGTCCCTGAGCATAGGTACAGCTCCAGACGTCAGCGCTGCCGTGCTCTTTGGTACACAACGATAGGCTCAAGGACTGGCCCACCTTCTCTTCCACTCTTGCGCATATGATGGCAGAAAAATGCGCTACAGTACGCTTAAAAAAGTAATGGAGTAAAACACCAGCCGGTGATTACTTTTGCCTGGACTTTCACGGTATCTAGGCCCCTGACAGATTAAAAAGTACAAAATAGTACACTACTTAGATGTAGGTATGTGGTATGCACATATGAGGGCAGAAAAATGCACTACAGAACACTTAAAAAAACGTATTGGAGTAAAACATCAGCCAGTGATGACTTTTCCTGGCCTTTCACAGAATCTAAGCCCTTGACAGATTAAAAGGTACAAAATAGTACACTACTTAGATGTAGGTATATCGTTTCCATTTATGAGGGCAGAAAAATGTGCTACAGTACCCTTTAAAGAAATAGTGTAGTAAAACACCACCACTGGTAATTACTTTTGCCTGGACTTTTTCTAGGCAGTTTCTAGGCCCTTGACAGATTAACAGGTACAAAATAGTACACTACTTAGATGTACGTATGTGGTATGAACTAATAAGGGAAGCAAAATGCGGAACAGTATGCTTGAAAAACGTATTGGAGTAAAACACCAGCCAGTGATTACTTTTGCCTGGACGTTCACAGTATCTAGGCCCTTGACAGATGAACAGGTACAAAATAGTCCACTACTTAAGTATAGGTTTGTGGTATGCACTTATGAGGGCAGCAAAATGCGCTACAGTATGCTTAAAAGTATTTGTGCACAACACCAGCAGTATACAACACTGCTGCAGCACACAGTCTCTGTGTACTAAACCCAAAATTGCACTCTCTCTCAGCCTATTAAGAATGGGCTGCTGGGTATTATACCGTCTACAGACTAGTAAAACCAGCAGATGATTTGTTGTGGAACAAAGAAGGCAGAAAAATGTGCTACAGTACGCTTGAAAAACGTATTGGAGTAAAACACCAGCCTGTGATTAATTTTGCCTGTTCTTTCACAGTATCTAGGCCCTTGACAGATTAACAGGTACAACATAGTACACTACTTAGATGTACGTATGCAGTAGGCACTTATGATGGCAGAAAAATGCACTACAGTACGCTTCAAAAAAAATTTTTGCACAACACCAGCAGCACACAACAGTGCTGCAGCACACAAAAGCATGTGTGACAAACCTAAAATTGCACTCTCTCAAAGACTATTAGGAATGGACTGCTGGGTATTATACCATCTACAGACTTGTATAACCAGCAGACCATTTGTTGCGGAACAAAGACACAGAGTTGCGCTGAAAAATTATTCCTCCATTCTCTGCTAAGGTTTCTCAAGCTGAGCCAGCTTGTCACAAATGCATGAGTCAACACACAGCTCTCTGCCCCTCTCTGTAATACAATGCAGTAGAAAGTGACTGGGAGGTTAATGGCTGCAGTAAAAATTATTTTCAGTGAAAAACGCACTGCTCTCGGACTAGGAGGTGAAATGCTACAGGAAAAAGCTTTTCTGTGTAAAACACAGTGCTGTCTTTTCTCTCTGCAGTGAAAGGATGAAGTGACTGGACGAAATATGGCTGCTGATGATATAGGGCTGTGACATCACAGGGGTGACTGGCTGCATCCTGCATGTGATTCAGGGTCATCCCGCCTACCCTTGTTCCTGCTTTCCCAGAGTTCCTTGCCCCATGTCCTCACATGTGTACCCGCCATTTTAGATGCCCTGGAGCCTGGACCGCACTAAATGGAGTTTAATGAAGTGATTCACGCAATAGAATAGTGATGATAGCCGCATTCGTTGTGAATCGAATTTTTCATGAAATTTGTAACAAATTCGGATTCATCAGATTCAATTCTCTCATCTCTAATTATTAGCTAGTTATTAGCTAGTTATTCTTGTGTATAGGGGATAAGTTTGTTTTTGCTGGACAACCCCTTTAATGCAAGCATGTCATATGGGGAAAAAATGTATTCGTCTATCAATAATATTGGTAAAACATTTTTATCACAACAAGCTGTATTTTATTAACATCATTTTGGGGTTATAAACAACTTATAGATTGATTTAACCACATACCATATATTGATGAAAAATGAAAAAAAAAAAAACATAATAATTCACACTGTGCTATACTTATATATGCACATACAGTTAAGAGCACTACTTAGTCACACAGGGATACTGGGCAAGTGTCCTAGATGTCCTGTTAGCTAGTGAGCACTAAGTGGATTATTAGGGTGGGCAGTTACTTTCCAGCTCTGGGCCCCTCCGGAGAACAGGGTCCAGGCAAAAGCATATTTTGCGCTCATAATAATACGCATCTGTAACCCATTTAAAAGGTGTTTGGGGGAGTTTCATATGAATTGCCTATGCTTAGCATAGGCCATTTATATCAGATCAGTGGGTGTCTAACTTCTGACACCTCCAATAGTCAGATGGCTAAAGGGGAGTGAACCTTTTAATGTCTACTAGAGGTGGGACCATACACTTAGTACAGGCTGTGCATGATATTACATTTCCCTGCAGGTTAGCCCCAGACTGGCAATATTAGAGACAGCAACTACAAAGTGTATAGTGCTGTGCCTGCGAAACAATGAAGGGATCGAGCCTCCTACCGATTGAAGAGCGGGGGTGAGGGTATCAGACTTTCACCAATATTAATATTAATAGGACATCAGTATCAAAGAACTGTTGAGTTGTAAAATTATTTCAAATATACAAAGGCAACTCCCAATATTCATAGAATGTGCCCAGCGCATGAGGAATAAAACATCTTCTTTTTTAAATCTTCATAAAATCCAACAATACAAAACAAGCTCACAACTGAGTCTATGATTATGTGGATCACTTCCCAAAACACGTCAAGGCAGTTTGGAGCCTGGTTGGTGTTTTGTACTGTTGAATATTATAAAGCTTAAATATAGAAAACATTTTATTCAACAGCTGGGCACATATTTCTTCTATGGATCAATTGATGGGGCCACAGCACTTACGGCCGGTAGGGGCACTGAAATATTGATGACAGCGCATGAGATAAGCTAGAGTTGTTTTACTTTTCTGTAACTCAGAATATATTGGGAACAAATAGAGAGACAAAAACACCAGGCAAGATGATGAAATAAAATATTAACGGAGAATATAGTCAGCTCCGGGGCTAGTCTTACTGTTTGTTACCTCCAGTCAGTGAACTTACATTTAAAAGGTCTTGATATTGGCTGATTTCAGAAAATTGTTCAGAGTGAATGAACCTCTTTACTTTAGGGTGATATGTTTTGACTTATGAAAATGTGAAATACCTGTTATGGAGCAGCTCTCACTTAGCTGGAATTGCAATTGTCAGCTGTTGATTGAAGTTGTAAATCAGTATGCTCTGATCTGGAATATCCTGTTGGAAGGCAAGAGCGTCACAAATATGAGATTTAGAACAAAATAAATGGAAACAAGTAGTAATAAAAAAAACTTGACAGGCAAATTTGCTGTTGTGTATGATGCATTTCATCTCAGTCCTTCAAACTTTCTGAACACCATAATTTGTTTCTAGTGCAACATAACTATCATCAGAGATGTTGGACTATATTAGCCGCACTTTCTTTGCTTACATTTTTGGAAAGTATAAAAAAAAGGCATGTTTATTTACCGGAGTAATGGCATTGTAGATTAATCACTTTTCTTAGCAAATTGCTCAATTTCCCAACCAGGGATGAGATGAAAAGCATGCATACATATATTTAGCCTAGGTAGCAATAAGAAGTTTCCGAAATGGTATAGTCAAAGGCATAACAGCACAGTTCTTTGCCTTAAATGTTACAGCCATTACTGTTAATGTCTTAGAATAATAGTGTAGACCCTATTCTAAACAAGTTTTAAAAGCAGGCTTCTATTGTTTCTGGCACTTTTGCTTCCATTTGAGGTGTGGTTATGTGATCTGATAGATGTGATAGATTTTTTATACTAATGTTATTTTTCTGAGGCTTTTTTTTTCCTAAAGCATACAAAATATACTATACAGAGGAATGTGAAAACGTTCATAAAAGAAGAGGTAAGATTAGGCTATGTACACACTTTCATTAGTGTGTCTATCAGTATTTTTGTTATCAAAACAAAGGAGACCAAAATATAGTCCTGATGGACTCAATTGCAGATCCAGTTATAAATCAGTAAGGTCCATCAGGCCTTGTTAAAATCTGTCATACGCTACAACATATGCTGCACAGCATCATGGCTTTCATTGTGGGGGTAATGTGGATCAGCAACACATAGTTTATGTAATTTATTTATTTTTGTTAAAATGGCTACTAATATGGTTGTTAGTCACTTTAATAGTTTATTTATTGTCATTTCTTAAATAAAAATAAAAAAATAACTTTTGTAGCGATTATACAACCATATGGTGAGGGGAAACCAGAAACGGACTATGTTCTCTATACATGAGTAAGTGTTACATTACAATCTATGCACTATTAGGCTATTGTCACATGACGGAATTCCATGGGTATATTTTGCTTATTTCAATGGGATTTTTCAGCACTGTGTACACAGCAGAATTTCCATGAAATCCTGATTCCGGCCCATATCCGAGCGGTCATAGCAAATGTCCGGGCAGACATTCCGCACATTTTTGACCGTATGAACATGGCTTTAGGGGAAGCTGTTGACTTGTTGGGGTGGATAAAGCACAAGCAGACCCAGAGGGTAAGTTTGTAATCATCAAAGGTATAATAGCTGGCACCCTAGTCTCCATACTTATTCTAAAGAAAGCTAACCTACAACAGATTCGATGTGTGGCAAATACCTCCAGTGGAGAAAGTGCTATTCCACCAAAATAAAAGAATATGGGCATTTTTTCATTTAAGGTTGAGTCTAAAATTCTAAAATAAGAGCTGGATTTTGAAGTTGGGGAGAAAAGGGCAGCTTCCTCTCCAATTTCATTATGTCCAGAAGGAACCACCACGTGATGACTTTCAGTCTAGAGGGAAAGGCAGTTTGAAGCCAGGAGTTTGAAGTCAATAAGTGTTCAGTTGGGCAAGGATTTATTAAGGATTTTTGTGCCTGAAGGAAAAGGCTAAAAATGTATTTTGATGTGAAAAAAAAAAATTTACGTCTGTGTCACTGTCACAGACTGCTGTTTAATGCTATTTGCCTATCTCTACCAAGCTATGTACATGGCATTCAATAAATGCAAATTAATAGCACTGGGCACTAAGTATAAGAAACATCACTAAACTGAACTCTTCCTTACTTTCCCAAATTTCTACACTGGAGACGAATGGAAAGTGCTTTATGGTGTTGGAGATCCAGTGAGATCTGGTTAAAGGGGTACTCCGGTGAAAAAAACACTTTTTTTTTAAACCAACTGCTGCCAGAAAGTTAAACAGAATTGTAAATTACTTGTATTTAAAAATCTTAATCCTTCCAGTACTTATCAGCTGCTGTATGCTCCAGAGAAAGCTGTATAGTTCTTTTCAGTCTGATCAAAGTGCTCTCTGCTGACACCTCTGTTTGTGTCAGGAACTGTCCAGAGCAGGAACAAATCCCTGTAGCAAACCTCTCTTGCTCTGTACATTTCCTGATACAAGTAGAGGTGTCAGCAGAGAGCACTGTGATCAGACTGAAAAGAACTAGACAATTTTCTCTGGAGCATACAGCAAACCGACCTTTCAGTGTGCCTTCAGCTGTTTTACCCCCTGTGTCCTGATCATAGAAGATATCCACCACTAAGAGTAGCCACACAGGGACCTGTGACCTGCTGTGCTCACGAGCAGTGTACTCACAGACATTGCAATGTTCAAATTTACTGTAAGTTCGCTCATCTCTAGCCGCGATGTCTGAGTACACTACTCAGGGACTCGCACGTTGTGTGACTGTTTGTAGCGAGGAATTGCTGCTGCAAGCAGGACACGAGCGAAAGCTGGAGGCACACTAAAGGGTCGGGTTGTCAGTGGATTTGCAGAATAAAATACACTGCAGATCCCTTACGTGTGACCCAACCTTTAAAGCGTATTCTGCGATTTTTTCTTCTTCAACCTTTGATTCCAATTTATAATATATTGTATTATGCTTCCAAGGGGCATGACTATGCTGCAGTAGGTATTATCTGCTATCCATCCACTCACTGTAGTATAGCCATGCACCCTAATGACCATGTAACTTGTAACATATTGTCTCTGGCCGCATGGAATGCTGGGAAAGATCAAAGACTAACATAACATAAAGACTTCAGTACTTATGGATGTGGATCCAGTGCATGAAAATGTGACAAAGTGGTGCACGGAGGTATTAGAAGCATATTACACAGTATTATAACTTGGCATCATGGGCATAAAGGCTGAATAAAAAAATTCTGGAATTCCCCTTTATTCCTTAAAAAAGGGCAAAAAGTACGGAGAGTCTCCCTTCTCAACTATGACCTCAAATGGTGGACAAAACTTTGAATCTGCTGCATAACCGCAACTAGGTGATTTTGTGGTTGTCCCCACCCTCAGGTCATTAAATTCTCATGCTGTTTTTCCAGTACTTTTGTGCTTAGTAAACCCAGAATGGAAACGCTGGCATAGTTGGGGGTCACTGGACCTATTTTTTTTAATTGTCTGTATTTTCATTTTCTCTGTAAAGTAATATGTGCTGCTAATGCAAACTAGCATGTCTGACTTAGGGTCTATTGACACGGCAGAATTTCCGCTTGCAGAATTCCGCCTCAAATTAAAGCCCGTAGATTTATATGGGATTCCGCACTCCCATTCACACTTCTGAATTTCCGCTTGCGGAACTCCACAAGTGGAAATTCGGGAATGGGAGTGCGGAATCCCATAGAAGTCTATAAGCTTTAATTTGAGGTGGAATTCCGCAAACTGAAATTCTGCCTTGTGAATAAACCCTCAGGGCGCATTCACGCTAAGGAATTCCAGGTGGAGATTCTGAGGGCGGAAGACATCTACTGAATCAGTGGGAGCAATGACCACGAGGACATTGCCGCTTCACATAGTTGGCAATGTATTTTGTGTAATATTTTGGCGAAACATTGAACATGTTTATTCTTTCGGTAGCGAAATTTTACCGCAATAGGACTCTTTCCAAATCGTATTTCCACTTGGAAATTTCATCGCTTGAATGCATCCTTATTGTCTTCTCATACAATTACGTACCTTTTTTTTCATAATAAAAATAATTTTTGACAAGAAAAAATACTGCACTAGGTGAATGGGATTTTATAAAACATCCACTACAGCATAATATCTGGTTTATACATTGAAAAATCTAAAAAAAAAAACACAGCATGTGTATATTCATCATAGAATGTTGTGCCACATTAAAAATGTTACACAATATGTAAAATAACATAATATTTGATGTTTTCACGTGTTTCTATTTGCCAATCTTTAGTCCTGATTTCAAGTAAAATAACAAGACCTATCCGAGCCTCTCAATTACTTATGGTCTTTCTAAACCTCAACTGCAACAATAAAAGAACAGTGCATTGTATCCAAACCCCAAGCACTCCCAGTGATGTCAATAAAAGTACCATTACACGATTACAACTTAATGAATTGCCCTAGGGTTAAAGAACGTTGTCACATATGTATAAGCAAGCTGTATTATAATTCCACAGTAATGTAAAGGAACACTAGACATAGTGTAGGAATTATGTCCTGTCATCTTAAAACATTTACATGAATGTTCTAAGGTAGTATTGGTTAGCTCAATGGGTCATTAAGTGCAGAGGGAAATATACATTTTCCTATTAACTATGCAATTATGTTTAAAATCATAATGCCATTCTATACAAAATGTCACTGGAAATGTCCTCGGGGAATGAATATAGAGATCACAGCCTCTGATTGCAAAAAAGAATGAATATGCTGTTCAAATATAATTCCGAAGAAGTGCAATTACAATGATACCTGAGCTGTGTCAATTGGTTTCCTGCTTAAAACCTAGCAGAATATGAATCGGTCGCAAAATTGTTCTTTAATTCTGTTTGTGGATAAATAAATAAACAAATAAATAAAAAATTATATATATATATATATATATATATATATATATATATATATATAGCCCATATATATTAATGTATTTGATACATTTGATGTAGACAGACGTGCATTGAAGGTCCCATTAAAGCTTGTGCGACATCTGTTTTAGTTCAGCTATGTTCAAAAGCAGTAATATGCAAATGCAGCTATGTCATTTGTCAGAACAGAAATTAGTTGATCCACCATTTCGATTAAATTGCTCAACAAATCTAGAGGCTGTTATGGATGTTGCCCTGATCTTAAGTTGACCAGTCCAATGCAAAATTACACATTTACCTAAACCTCGGACGGATAAATAAAAAGGGAGCTGGCTACTTTCCAAAGGAATTAATGTGATTTACAAGGGCAAAGCGTTTGGCAGAGAAACCTATTTAGCTAATATATAAACATTTTCAAAATAACTTTTTCCTGTTTTCACAGACTCTCACTTATTTTAATAAAATGTCGATTAATTTCCTGTTACTTTTGGTACAAATATTAATACATTTACATAGTTATATAGTTACTATAGTTGAAAGGGGAAAAAATGTACTTACAAACTCTTAGTGGCCATACAACTTGGATTGCTGTTAATGTAATAAGAGTTTGGCCAACAGATATTCCTCCTCCCCCCCCCTTTTATTGGGCTTAGTTAGACATGCAGGTGTTCTCAATGGACAAAGAGGATGCACCACTGCAAGATACCTCTGGGGGCAGAATATTGCATCTCTGGTGTGAAAATAAGGACCAGTCATGTTAAAATCCAACATGCATGATCATTCATTATCTCTACATATGCCTGTAAAGTGTGGTCATAGCCTAGGTTTAATGTATACCTTTTTTTTCATATTCAAGTTTTATTGAAAGTTTTCTTACAGGAAAGAAAAAAGTAAAAAAATGACGAGTGAAACATCATCCAGTATAACCGGGCACTAAGAGGAATAGTTGCATAGGCTGTAAACATAACAAAATGGTGGAAGTCAAAACTATCAGATCTCGTCGGTCCGAAGAAGAGAGGTAAAGTCGTAGGTCTGGATACTGCTGGAGCAGTGCATATAATGAGGTCAGTCCACCAGTAATAAGCAAGAAACTGAAATAATGCAAAATCACAACAACACAGAATGGAGTAAAATAACAAGGAAAGAAAGATGAGATGAATAGGAGAAATAGAAACGTGGGAAATAAGGAGGTGAGGGGTGAGAGAGACAAAGGCGGGGGAGGAGGGCAGGAGAGGAGGATCGAGGAGGGTAGAGAGTAGAAAGGAGGATAAGAAGGTAGAAGGCAGAAAACGGATCCAAATGAGGGGGAACGGGTTACCTCGCAGGTGAGGGTGACGTCCAACCTCCACGGCATCCAGACACATCTGGCAATGGTTGGTCGAAGAAGGTGAGATGTATCGAAGCATGTGTGGCAACAGACCACGGGGAAAGAAGAGGGGGACAGGAGGTATACAGACTGCGGGGGATCTATGTCATGAGATGGAGGGAAGTAAAGGATGGGGAGGTTTGGAAGGTAGTCCACGGGTACCAAGTCGCTTGGAAGCACGAATGGGTATCATGTACAGCGGCCGTGAGTTCCTCCATTCTATGAATATGAGACACTTCACGGAGCCAAGAAGTCACTGCTGGAGGATGAGTAGA
The DNA here is from genome assembly GCF_029499605.1 of Hyla sarda. Classification (NCBI taxonomy): domain Eukaryota; kingdom Metazoa; phylum Chordata; class Amphibia; order Anura; family Hylidae; genus Hyla; species Hyla sarda. Next base: position 363,266,834 of record NC_079191.1, read on the forward strand.
TTTCAACCGGATTACTGTCCGTGCAGCTATGAGTAGAAAGGCAATTAATCTGGCTGTATGGCTAGGTATCGATGAGGGTAGTATTGAAAGAAGGACTATTTCTGGAATGGGAGCTAAGTGTACTGAAGTGATACGTGCGATCATATCTAATACTTTGTCCCAAAAGTCAAGAAGGGGGGGTAGGTTAGCCAGGTATGCAGCACGCTACCTTCATCCGAGGCACAGTGCCAACACACATCTGAGACACCAGGATAAAAGGTCGCCAGTAGCATGGGGACTCTATACCATCTTGATAATATTTTATAATTAGTTTCTTGTACTTTGCAGGACAGGGGCGATTTATGACAGTTCCTGATGGCTCTGCGCCAGTCCTCATCAGTGATGTGGGTTTCTAAATCCTTTTCCCATCCTGACCTGAAGGGAAGAGACTTCGTAGAACATTCATCAATGAGGAGGTTATAAAGAAAGCTGACAGAGTGTGCTATAGGGCGGGCAGAGAGGCAAAGGCATTCAAACTTGGACAGGGAGCAATGTAGGTATAGTCTGTCCCTGATGGTCTGGTAATAGTGTTTTAGTTGAGCATATTGGAAGTAGTGAGTAGGGGATGGAGCAGAACCAGAGAGGAGTTCAACAAGAGATTTGAGTGATGAAGATGCCAGAAGGTTAGCGAATGTGATACCGTGACCTTTGTGGAAAGTGAGGAAGTGACAACTCAAGAGAGTCAGTGGGAAGGTGGGGTTATTAAAAAGTGGAGTTAGGGGTCCATCAGATGGAAAAAGTGTCAGTTTGGACAAGTACATCTTACGCACACGATGTATGGAGCAGAATCCTGGAGAGAGAGTCGTGACATGCACAGGGGTGGTGCGGGGGCACCATAGGAACGCCATCAAGTCACTTGTCAATCCCTCAGGGGACACCCATTGTTTGCTGGTATGATGGTGACAGCATGGTGACAGCAATCCAACACTCTGCTCAATACAGATGCCAAGTAATAAGGTAATCTGGGAGGGCTAGACCCCCTTTGGATTTTCTCCAAATGAGAGCATGCTTGGCCAATCTGGGTCTTTTCCTGGCCCAGACAAATTCCAATTGGAGCGATGTCAGCTCCCTGAAGAAGGTGCGGGGCAGATGGGTAGGAATACAAGAGAAGAGATAAAGAAGATGGGTCGGATGTGGCGATTTATAAAACCTTGCCGTATAGCCGTCAGGGCCGGGACTTTTCCCAGATGGCAAAGAAGAAATAGCGGCCCCAATTCCACAGGAGTGAACGGGCTCTCCGTGTCCTGTATTATCAAGGGGGTAAGGCGAGGGAGGGCTGTGTGTTCCATGTATTGGGGCAAGGAAGTAGACGTGGTCTCCGATGTGGATGAGTCTGATGTAGGTGGAAGATTATACAGGGACATGTAATACTGACAGAAGGCCTCTAGAATGTTGGATGTTAAGTGGCAGGGGGTGCCTGAGCGAGATTATATTTTAGGGATGTAAAGAAAGGATTTCTTGTCCTTGAATGTGGCAGCGAGCAGTTTGCCCGATTTATTGCCCCACTCATATAAAAGGCGACCAGTAATCTGTGTATAGTATTTGGAGGACAAAAGAGATAAGAGTTCGCTACGAGTTTGGACAAGTTCTCTCATGATGAATTCCTGTTGCAATTGTTTGTGTTGTGTTTCCAGAATTTGTAGAGTCTGGTATAATTTTGGAGTTTCGCTGACACCTCTCTCTTCAAACGAGACCCGTGTTTAATCAGAACACCCCTGAGGACACACTTTAAAACCTCCCATTTTATCATGGGGGAGGAGTCATCAGAGGCATGATCGTGGAGGAAGTTTTAAATGTAGTCTTTAAGATCCTGAATGCACACTGCATCTTTGAGCAAGGACTCATTTAGTCTCCAGGAGGATTGGGGCCTCGAAAGAGAGGGGAGCATCAGCGAGCAGCAGACCGGTGCATGGTCAGAAAGGACTTGTGTACCAATGGAGGTGAAAGTGACAGAAGGAGTGAAGGAGTGAGAAGGAGTAGGAAGTGAGGGCAGAAGATATAATCTATGCGGCTGTAGGATTGTCTCGGAGAGGAGTAGAATGTAAAATCCTTGTCCTGAGTGTGGAAAACTCACCATACATTGCACAGCTGCATGGAGTGTAACCTTCTCCTCACTGCACGTAATTTACTGTGTGAAATGATCGAAGAGCCTGAGGACGTGTCAATCTGTGGGAACATATGTATACCTTTTATATGTAATTCTAAAGGCATGAGTCTTCTCCCTGCTTCGATAGGGTTAATGGGCTTATCCAAGGTTAGCAAAATAGAGCTGATTTTTTTCAAAAGCTAACTTGAGGACAGATGTGATGAAATTAGCTCTATTTTTCTAATCCTGCAATGTTTTGTTCTAGCCACAATATGAGGCTGGCAGACTGCTCTGTCCTCACTTACTGTTGTTCTACTGTCCTCAGACACGGCCAGGGTGGGCCTATGGGGGCCATATGTGGCCTCTCTGTTATTTAAATGGCTAGTGCACAAATATTTAATTCTTTCTCCACCTATATTAGCTCAGTAATATCTTTTTAAAAGTGTTGCGCCCAACTTACTTCATTCTATGAGTTCCTAGAAAAGGTGTGCTATTCCTTTCCTGATATCCTGTGTATCCGCATCCATGCATTATTCCTGGTTTTAATTCTGCCTGACCCATTCTGTAGGGCATTGTCTCTCCTGTTGCTGACCCAGACTGCTTCTGACAGTCTCTGATTACAAAAAAGAATGAATATACTGTTCAAATATAATTCTGAAGAAGGGCAATTACAATGAAACCCAGGAGGTGCTTAGACTCCGCTTCGGAGCATGGCCCAAAGTCAAACTAGTTGGTAGCACAGTGGGTCCACACTTACCTAATTACCTATTACACACAAGATGGCACCGCAACACAACTAAGTGAAAATGAGACAAGGGGCTGCAGATGAAAAATGGAACTAATTTGGGACTATGACCTTCCTCCTTAGCTTTGCCAGAAATAGCAAGCATCCACTGCTTGGGTTGCATGCTATAAGGCCTGCCTGTGGCAGTAGCTGCTGTTACAGGCAAAGGAAAGCAGCCTGCAAAGGTAAAGCAAGGGCTAAAACGAGAGTCAAGGACAGAATCTGAAAGAATGAGAGTGTAGGAGGGGAGAGAGTTTATCTCCCATGTTTACCATTGATCGTGGGATGTGATAGTCCTCAGCTGGGGATGGCTTATGGTAGCTGTCATTACCATAATGCTTTGGGTAAGAGACTAAGAGGAGGGATATTGCTGTGGGTGTGTCAGCTCCAAAAAAATCCCTCTTACACCACCCAATTTAAAGGTATCACTGCCACCACCTGTCAATTTCAAGCCGACAGGAAGCTATCAATCCAATCTGGATATGCTACAATTCCCAAATATAATCTACTATCCCCAGTAGTATATCAAAACAGAAAAAGATTAATCCAAATCTATAATGTAGCCGAACAGGTAAGTAAATTTAAGACCATAACTTAGCTCTCTTCAAGGACAATGTGCGTCCGTTTTACCAGACATAAGGCAGGACTTAATAAATTAATGATTTATTATGAAAGAAAAATATTCACAGTACATATAAAAAGTTTCACCAAACAGAAAAAAAAAAATAAATGGGAAAAAACTAGAATCCTTACTTACAAAGAGTTACAGAATTCTATTCCATGGGGTCTGGAAGGAAATGGCGTCTGGCATCCAAAATTAAATCTTGTCCCCCATGCAAGCGTACCCTAGCCCCCCCAGGTTTGTAGATTTATACCCTGCAATGGACAGGTGATCCCTCTATGTTCAGCCCATGGGCGGGACAAGGAGGAGAGATAGATGTTGCCCACTTCCTTATGATACCTTTATGCCCAAAGAATAGGAAATGTCCTCTATCTTCTATCATGGGCCAGGCACCCACATAATTTTATATTTGGACTCTCCATCAAATCCTCTTTCTAGGGGTACCTGACATGAGCCCATATTGTGTATGATTTACCCAGTGCATACAGTTTGGACAGGGATCAATACACAAGGGTCATGTGAGTACTCATTTTAAAGGTAGTATGATGGAGAATCCAACCATATAAGATAGAGGCTGCATACATACTTCCCTGACCCCTCATTTTTAATATTGGAAGACATGGCATTTTCACAGGGGGGCTACTTCCCATACCTCTCTTTTATCTATTGACACCAGGTCTTGGAGTCTGTTTGGCTGGTGAAGGTGTCACATTTACCATCCAGGCAAACAGTGTCCATTAATTGGCACAGTTATGTTAATTGCCCCCAACTGGCCACTGGATGCAAAAGCTCAGACTGTCGTCTCCTGGTAGTTTGATCATACAGGATGGATTCTTTGTAATGTTAAACTAACACAGATAAGGGTAATGGAATTAAAAGTTGTGCTTACCGATGGACAATGATGCAGGCCATTTTTTTAACATCTGACCACTGTCACTTTAAACATTAATAACTCTGGAATGCTTTTAGTTATCATTCTGATTCCGAGATTGTTTTTTCGTGACATATTCTACTTTAACATAGTGGTAAAATGTTGTGGTAACTTGCATCCTTTCATGGTGAAAAATCCCAAAATGTTATGAAAAAGTTGAAAATTTTGCATTTTTCTAACTTTGAAGCTCTCTGATTGTAAGGAAAATGGATATTCCAAATAAAAAAAATTTTTATTCACATATACAATATGTCTACTTTATGTTTGCATCATAAAATTGATGAATTTTTACTTTTGGAAGACACCAAAGGGCTTCAAAGTTCAGCAGCAATTTTCCAATTTTTCACAAAATTTTCAAACTCACTATTTTCAGGGACCAGTTCAGGTTTGAAGTGGATTTGAAGGGTCTTCATATTAGAAATACCCCACAAATGACACCATTATAAACCCCCCCCCCCCCCCCAAGTATTCAAAATGACATTCAGTCAGGATTTTAACCCTTTAGGTGTTTCACAGGTATAGCAGCAAAGTGAAGGAGAAAATTCACAATCTTCATTTTTTACACTTGCATGTTCTTGTAGACCCAATTTTTGAATTTTTACAAGGGGTAAAAGTAGAAAATTTATACTTATGTTTGTAGCCCAATTTATCTCGAGTAAGCACATACCTCATATGTCTATGTAAATTGTTCGGTGGGCGCAGTAGAGGGCTCAGAAGCGAAGGAGCGACAAGGGGATTTTGGAGAGTACGTTTTTCTGAAATGGTTTTTGGGGGGCATGTTGCATTTAGGAAGCCCCGATGGTGCCAGAACAGCAAAAAAACAAAAAAAAAAAAACAAATGGCATACTATTTTGGAAACTAGACCCCTTAAGGAACGTAACAAGGAATTAAGTGAGCCTTAATACCCCACAGGTGTTTTACAACTTTTGCATATGTAAAAAAAAAAAAAATTCCACTAAAATGTGTTTCACCTCAAATTTAACATTTTTGCAAGGGTTAATAGCAGAAAAGATCCCCCAAAATTTGTAACCCCATCTCTTCTGAGTATGGAGGTACCCCATAAGTGGACCTGAAGTGCACTTCGGGCGAACTACCATGCTCAGAAGAGAAGGAGTAATATTTGGCTTTTTGAGAGCAAATTTTGCTCGGGGGGCATGTCGCATCTAGGAAGCCCCTATGGTGCCAGGACAGCAAAAAAAAAAAAAACACATGGCATACCATTTTGGAAACTAGACCCCTTGAGGAATGTAACAAGGAATTAAGTGAGCCTTAATACCCCACAGGGGTTTCACTACTTTTGCATATGTAAAAAATATATTTTTTTTCACTAAAATGTGGGTTTCCCCCCCAAATTTCACATTTTTGCAAAGGTTAATAGCAGAAAAGACCCCCCAACATTTTTAACCCCATATCTTCTGAGTATGGAGGTACCCCATAAGTGGACCTGAAGTGCACTACGGGCAAACTACAATGCTCAGAAGAGAAGGAGTAATATTTGGCTTTTTGAGAGCAAATTTTACCCCATAAGTGGACCTGAAGTGCACTGCAAGAGCGCCACAATGCTCAGAAGAGAAGGAGTCACATTTGCAAAATTTGCTGAAATGGGGGGGGGGACATGTCGCATTTAGGAAGCACTTATGGTGCCAGGATAGCAAAAAAAAACACATGACATACCATTTTGGAAACTAGACCCCTTGAGGAACGTAACAAGGGGTAAAGTAAGCCTTAATACCCCACAGGGGTTTCACGACTTTTGCATATGTAAAAAAAAAAAATTTCACTGAAATGTGGGTTTTCCCCAAAATTTTACATTTTTAAAAGGGTTAATAGCAGAAAAGACCCCCCAAAATTTGTAAATACATTTTTTTGGGAGTAAGGACATTCCTTAATTTTTGATGATTTTCGCTCCGTGGGTGCACACCAGGTCTTGGAGTGGGAGGTCAGTCAGGGGCCTTGAGCTTATTATAGCAGCCAGGATGTGGGACCCCCCCTCAAGGAGCATTAATGGGGGGAGCACTGAGCCCTAAAATAGGGGAACACTATGGGGGACAATGGGCCGTAACTGGGGTAGACAGGTGGGGTACAGAGGCCCGTAATATGGGGTACAGTGGGCCAGAAAACTATAAATCATAAAATAATAAAACAGGATATGTTCCCAGAATGATGACCCAGAGCATAGCCAAAACTAAAAAAAATATGCCCGCCCCAAACCCTATGCTCTGAATCATCATTCTGGGAATGTGATGTGTGTGGCCATCCCTAACCTGTTGCCTCAAATGCGCACCCGCTCAGGTGGAGAGAGAGCGCTGCGCATTTGAGGCAACAGAAAAAGTCTCCGATGATAGTGACTCATGACCCATTTCTGAAAAAACACCCCCAGAGGTCTTATCAGGTTTTTTTTCTTCTGATTTTTTGGGCAATTTAGTGATTTATGGGGTTAACAATTTGGAATGTACTCTGGACTTGGTACATTGGTCAAATTATGGAAAATTTAAATGAAAAGGGAAAATTTAGTGCTCCATGGAAGTGTGATACTCCCTGAAGCAGCCTATGCAGAGGCCCGGATTATCTGGGCAAGTGTCGCATTGATACGTGGTATCCTTCCGTCTCCCCTTCCTGCGACACACTCTGCATTTTTGCTAGGATCGTCCCATCTTTCCAGTGGGGGGGATCACACCTGGAAAGTCCTGGCCAGGGACGATCCTGGCGCCTATAACTCCAGACCCTTGGGAAGTCCAGCCTGATCTTTCCCGGTCAGCAAAGATCAGGAACCTTAGGACTTCTTCTTGGTACTGGAGGAATGTCCCTGTGTTGCCAGCGTACTGGGATAATACAAAAGCGTTATACATGGCAACCTGTACCAAGTAGACCGCACCTTTTTTGTACCATGCCCGTGTTTTCCGCATGGCGTTATATGGCTTGAGGACTTGATCTGAGAGAACAACTCCCCCCATATATCGATTGTAGTCCAGAATACAATTGGGTTTGAGGACCGGTCCCACGGTACCTCGCACAGGGACAGGGGTGCTGCCGTTCCCATGAATAGTGGTGAGTATAAGGACATCCCTCTTATCCTTATACCTGACCAACAACAGGTTTTTATGGGTAAGCGCACGGGACTCACCCTTGGGGATAGGCGTCTTAACAAAATTTAGAGGGAGGTCTCTCTGGTTCTTCCGCACGGTCCCACAAGCGGACGTAGATCTGGCGGAAAGGGATTTGAACAGAGGGATGCTGGCATAAAAGTTATCCACGTATACGTGGAAACCATTATCCACCAATGGGTGCATAAGGTCCCAAACGATTTTCCCGCTAACACCCAGAGTGGGGGGACATTCTGGGGGTTCAATACGGAATCTCGTCCCTCATATACTCTAAACTTGCAAGTGTACCCGGAGGTACGATCGCAAAGTTTATAGAGCTTCACGCCATACCGCGCCCGTTTCGAGGGAATATACTGGCGGAAGATGAGTCTCCCCTTAAACCTGATGAGAGACTCATCTACCGAGATGTCCCTGAGCGGAGCGTAGGCCTCCAAAAATTTGGCCCCAAAGTGATCGATGACCTGCCTCACTTTGTAAAGCCGGTCATAGGCGGGATCACCTTGGGGCGGACATGCCGCATTATCTGCATAATGCAGGCATTTTCGAATCGCCTTGTACTGCTTCCGTGTCATCGCCATACTGTAAAGCGGGGTCCGATAGAGGACGTCCCCACTCCAGTAATGACGGGCACTTGTTTTTTTGTCCAGGCCCATATGCAGCATGAGGCCCCAAAATGTCCTTATTTCAGCTGCATCAATGGCGTGCCATTCATTGGACCTGGCCAAAAACGAATCAGGGTGGTGGGCAATGAACTGCTGGGCATACAAGTTCGTTTGCTCCACCATATGATTGACCAGGCTGTCACTGAAAAAAAACGTAAGAAAGTCCAGATCATTGAACCCAGCCATGTCTATCCGGATTCCTGAGTCGCCAACATACTCAGGAATCCGTGGCTGATAACCCTCTGGGGGGCTCCAGACAGGGTCACCGGAAGGGGGCTCCGGTGCACTTGTCTTGGGGGCCGGACTCCTATTACGAGCGGCATTGCCACCCGTACTAGTGTTGGACACTGGGTCACTCTCATGGGGGGTTCGTGGCCTCGCCTGGCGGCGTCTCCGCTGCCGTACGAGGGACTCATCATCACTACTAGATGATGAGGAGGGTGAGGAAGAACACAAAAAAGTCGCATCTTCCTCGTCCTCACTGGCAGATTCGAAGTCGGAAGCTAAAAAAGCGTAAGCCTCCGCTGCCGAAAATGCCCGGCAGGCCATCGTCTTTTCTCTACGGTGGCGGGGGTGGGTTGGTGGCGGGGGGGGAGGGTGTGTGTGCGGGGGGGGGGGGGCGCAGGGAAGTATGTAGTGTGTGGTGCTTGGTGTAACTGTAACAAAAAAAAGAAAGCTGTGGCCAAAAAAAAAAAGTGGTGGCACACGCAGCACCCTGAACCCCTAATAGGGCCCGGGGTCACACGGATCAGGTGACAAAAGGCCCTTGGGGACCTATTAGGGGGTCAGGGGGGGGTTCCTTTTTTTTTTTTACTTTTACTTTCACTTTTGTTTTACTGTTTTACCCTACCTTTCCATGCAACAAGCTTACCCTGATCTAGAGGCTCTTCTTCTTTCTGAGGGGGCTCCGGCACTCCGAGGGGGGGATCCCGGTCCTCTTCACACAGCTCTGCCCGCTGACTGAACTCAGCGAGCGGGCAAAGCTGCGTGAGGGGACCGTTAACCCCTCCTCTGCGTCACTGCTATTGGCCGATGATCAGCAGCAAATAGCAGCGTTGCTGGGGCGGTAACAGTATTGTACACCGTTGATCACCTTCCTTTTCCAGGTCATCGGGTCACAAGTGACCCGAATACCCAGAATCGCCGCAGATAGCGGACGTGAATTCGTCCTCAATCTGCGCCGATCGCCGACATGCGGGGGTCCCGGGACCCCCCTCGGCATTTGCACGGCATGCCTACTGAACAATATCAGTAGGCATGCCATTCCAATCTCCACCCGGCTAGCGGCGGAGACTGGAAAACGCCAGGGCGTATGGATACGCCCTGGGTCCTTAAGGCCCAGGGTGTGAGGGCGTATCCATACGCCCTGGGTCCTTAAGAGGTTAAACCTCATGAAGTATGAAGTCCTCTGATTCAATTCTCTTTCAACAAGCTTTGCATAAATTGATACTACAATACTGTATGTTATTAAAGAGAAATGTCTCTTTCTCCACTCATTAGACTACTTCCAGGCTTGCCCTTCCCTTCTAAATGCATTATTTAATCTAAAAAGTTGTAATCAGTTTACTGAGGCATCAGGTTACAGCTGCCTTTAGAAGTCTCTAGAAAGGGTAGGGGGTGGCTGGAGACATACAGAAGCAGACTCAGAACAATAAGCTCATAATGACTGTAATTAAACCTCTATGGGCAACAAATATTTAAACTGTAACATTTATTTTATACAGTAAACATTCAAATACAGTCTAAGTGCATTATAATACAGTGCAAATTAAAATCCATTCCTTTAGGCAATGTTATCTTGCTATGCTGTGACCAAAACTATCTCGTAATAACACGTTGTACAGATGTGTCCTTTGTTAACTTCTCTCTACATTTAGCTCCATAATGTATGGTGTGAGATGACTAACCTTTTATACAACATTGTGTAAACAAATGCAAAATATCTAATTGAAGGTGGAAATTTAGCCTAAGGCTATGTTCACAAAGTGCAAAATAAAAAGAAAATAGGTATAAAGGTGAGAGAGTGCATGTTAAAAGCAAAACACTTGTTTCCTACAACAACACACATGTATAAACGAATATTGTAAGTGCACTATAAAACTTAACCCATAGATATGCAGCAAAGAAAAATAGTACAACTTGATAAGGCCAATCAAATCTAATGGCTAAACATAAGCCTCTTGACAATACCATTTTGATGGCAAAACATTTTGAGGAAGGCATTACTGTTTCTATTTTAACACCTTGCCACAAAACTCCGTCTTTATACAGTGTAGCGGTGTGGCAGTTGTATGAACCGAGCTCAGGAACTGAGCTTGTTTCATACCCGATTTGGTCCCAGCTGCTATCAGCCTGTGGCTAATGCTGGACGATCAGGACGATGTCTGGCATTAACCCTTTAGATGCTGTGATCAAAGTTGATCACAGTGTTTAAAAATGTCAAAAACTACTGCTGTTAGCACAGGGTAGCTGATTGGACCATCACGGGGAAATCGCAATGGCCTGATCAGCTGTAAGGATGGAGGGAAGTCTTTTACCTGCTTCCCTGCTGTCCGACTGGTGCTCCTATGCTGCAGCCAGCCATTACAGGCTGTAGCAATGGAGCACCGATAACACTGATCAATGCTCTTCTATGGAGAAGCATTGAACAGTACATGCAATCACAAGATTGAAAGTAATTTAGTCTCCTATGGGGACTAAAAAAAACGTGAATAAAGTGTCAAAAAAATGTATAAATATCAATAAACCTCTTCCCTTATAAAAGTTAAAATCAACCCCCTTTTTCATTTTTAAAATAAAACGATGTTAAAAAAATAAACATATGTGGTATCACTGCTTGCGTTAATTTCCAAACTATTAAAACATAATGTTTATTAAACCACACAGTCAATGGCGTAAGCATAAAAAAATACAAAGGTCAACAATTGTGTATTTTTGGTCGCTTCATATACCAGAAAAAAATAAATAAAAAGAGATCAAAAATTGTATCACTAAAAACTAAAGATGATCCCCCGTATACGCGAAAATAAAAAGTTATAGAGGTCAGAAGAGGACAATTTTAAAATACTAGTTTTCATACAAAAAGTTATAATGTCTTAAAAGTAGTGAGATAAAATAAAACCTCTATAAGTTGGGTATCGTTCTAATCGTGTAGACCTACAGAATAAAGATTGTATGTCATTTGTACCAAAAAAGCACTGCGTAGAAACCAAAGCTCCCAAAAGTTGCTAAATATTTTTTTTTTCAAGTTGCTGTAGATTTGGTGGTAAAATTATGGTTGTCATTACAAAGTAAAGGTGGTGGTGCAAAAAAGCCCTTATATCAGTCTGTACGGGGAAAATTGAAACTGTTATGGCTTTTAGAACACAAAGAGGAAAAAACTAAAGTGCAAAAAAAAATCCTTGTCCTTAAGGAGTTACATTGTGCACCCTGAGTGTTTATGCGGTGTACTGCAGCACTCTAAACTTGTTACATACTTTGGAGAACTATCATGGCATCAGTTTTACTCATTCTTCTCAGGGTGTTTTTGTTTTACTTGAATTAATATAATAAAAGTTATGTTTTAGTGGTGAGAAGAAGAGGGGTGTTAGTTACCCCAGGCTGTAGATTGATAATAGGTGTTGTTTGTGTAACAAATAAAAAAAAATGTATTTATTGAAATAAATAAATGGAGAGGAATGGAAATTAAAATAACGTAAACCTTTTCATCCTAAAGTGACTTGTCAAAAAAAATTACATGTCAGGCGTAAGTTTTCTATTATAAATTCTGTGTACATATCTGTTCATAAAAAGTTATTACAGGATGTCTTAATAGACTGGGCACTGAAATGACTGCCATTAGTGGTTGAGACTTGTGAAAATCCAATCTGTTAGACTGTGACAAGTTGGAAATAACTACACAGAATATTTATAGACTTCACTTCCGAGGACACTTACAAATGTATGGTGACTCAAAAATTAAAACTGAAATTTGGGTTAAAGGGAAATTGGCAGGCTGTTCACCCGCAATACACCCAATACACTAAGTTATATAGGGGGTAATCAGGAGTAAAACTATGTATCACATACAAAAATTGGTCTAATAGTATAGGAGTTATAACCTCCGTCCTGTTGCAGTTCTTCTGTACACAATGGAGGCAGGGAGCCGGCTAAACTGTTTCCCACAACAGCAGACAACAAGCGACAGTGGAGCTAGCCTAATGTATATACTATTTATGTCATCTTAACTGTATGTTCTAGTTTGCCATAATTGTATCCTTTGTAAATGGTTTATTAATTCCTGATGTTTACTTGTGTATATGTTGCATACTGTATATATGTTAACTTTTTCATTGCAGGTTATCTGGACAGGTTACGATACGTAGAAGCATTGCTAAGTTAAATTGCTATGACTGGCCACAGCATGATGGGCTTCTGCTGCATCACCATGCTAAGTGGTGATAAAATTGAGGAGGTTTGGTTGGTGGCTGTACAAGACGGTTGCCTGTTGAGTAAGTGGGAGTCTCAAAAGGGGACTCCTAGTTTATTTATTTTTTTATTTTTTCCTTTTAACTTTACTCTTTATTTTTCGAAAAAATATTTGCAATATTACCTATTTCCATCAATAATAAATATACAGAAGTAAAAGCAAAACACCACCCTTTCCACCCATCCATTATCGGAAACAAAAAACAAACAAACAAGCCATAACCCATATTTCTTACACATCCAATCTTGCCAAACCTTTTTTACATTTCTTAAGGGCCTTTCTAGAATTTTTGCCATCTCCCTTTCAAAAAGAAATATCTTTTTAATAAACACATCCAACATTTCTACCCGAGGTCCTTCAGAGTTAAAACATTTTCGCAGAATAACAACTTTGGCATATGTAACAAATGTGATAATTAATTATTCTCTAGTACCCAGCCCTGTTGAGTACCCTAATATAATCATTAGATTCATTTTAAAATCCACCTCCCAAGTGGCTATCTTAGTTCTTTCTTGTATTGCCATCCAAAAGCATTGAAGTCTGTCACACTCCCATATCATGTGGACATGATCAGCAACAAATTTTCCACATCTGGGGCAACCAGAGTCTCCCTTACACTTAAACCTATGTAAATCAAACGGAGAGTAGTACGATCTCAAAATAATTTGCAGTGTGATAATGACTTCTAGTTTTAGCTTAAAATATAGTGATGCAAATAGTGCATATAGTGATATATATATATGTACAATCGAAGGCAACTGCAGCACACCAACTTAAAGTGCAGAAAAGTAATTTATTCCAGAAATTACAGGCAATTTTTCTGTGGCCTCACACCACCATTTTCAAGCAGCATATGAGTGATTCAGAGAGGTTTAAATAGTTGCACATACATACAAGCTCACTAATAATAATTAACAGTGAAAAATTACATAAAGTGCAAAATAAAATCTGAATATTATCAGTGGGTCATAAAAGATGCCATAAGGCAATATAGACATATACATATGCAAATGCATAACAATAAAGTGATAATAGTGCATTAATTAGTGCATCATGGACCCATGTGGGTCGTGTGTAGATACACGCATGGGCACATCACCTGTTGAGCTCCCATCTGCCATGTAGGAAGAGGGCAGTCAAAGTAGCTTACATAAAGACAGTAATAAGTGGGCTATAGCTCACAAGTTTAATTGGCTGTTGCTAGAAATAATCAAAAGTATATTGCAAAGACCCATTATTACCATTCAAAAGAAAAGTACGTATAGTAAAAGGAAAAATAAGAAAATTAAAATTATAGAATTTTTTTTTAAGGTAAGGCTCAGTCTCAAACCCTCGTCACTCAGGCACAAGCAGTCTAGCAGCAATTCTCCTATACCTCATCACTAACACGCTTTGCCACCATCTCCCAGGACTGGGTGAAGTGACAAAGAATTGTATCTTGGAGGCAGTGTAAAACACAACCAACAAGGACAAGACACACATGCTGCTGACATATTGGGGTCACACATAAGTGTGAGGAGGGGGCCCATACATGATACACTCGCACTGTGGGAAAAAAGTTGTTGACCAAGTGTTAATGGCGAATACATAATCTTTTATTAGGGCCACAGAAAAAGTAATAAATATATATCTGTGATAGGTCAAAACAGCAATACTAAGGAGCGGGAAAAAAATCTTTATAGCAAAAAAATGTTTTTAATTAAACACAAATAAGAAAGAAAGGACGCAAAATCTTCAACAGAATTGCCTCTGTCCGGTATTTGCTGCCGCTGTTCTGTTTCATGTTCTATAAAAAGAAGAAAGAAGAAAATAAAAATTAATTAGTATAAATACGTAGAATCACTGCAGAAGCTTTTTATTCAATAGGGGTTCATCAACAGTACATTTTCAGGCATCATGCATGATAAATTTGCGGCGTCACAATAAACTCCACATTCAGACCATGTGGTTTCAAAGATTCGAGTTCATGAATCCATTTCAGTTCTCTCTTTTTCAAGAGACTAATACGGTCACCCCCACGTTTAAGTGGGGGGATATGGCCAATTAGAATGAATTTGAGGTCTTGTTCCTTATGCTTGGCCTCAGTAAAGTGTTTCGCCACGGGAAGATCTAGCCGTTTTTTTCTGCCAACTGAAAAATTATCTAACATGTACGTCAGATTTTGTGGTGTACATCCTGGTCTGTCCATGTGGTCTCCTCTATGTAGAGGAGACCACATGTGATTTTAAAATCAGGATGAATCAACAACACTACAGCATAACAAAAAAACGTCTAGATCTTCCCGTGGCGAAACCCTTTACTGAGGCCAAGCATAAGGAACAAGACCTTAAATTCATTCTAATTGACCATATCCCCCCACTTAAACGTGGGGGTGACCATATTAGTCTCTTGAAAAAGAGAGAACTGAAATAGATTCATGAACTCCAATCTTTGAAACCAGACGGCCTGAATGTGGAGTTTATTGTGACGCCGCAAATTTATCATGCCTGAAAATGTACTGTTGATTAACCCCTATTGAATAAGAAGCTTCTGTAGTGATTCTACGTATTTATACTAATTAATTTTTATTTTCTTCTTTTTATAGAACATGAAACAGAACAGTGCCAGCAAATACCGGACAGAGGCAATTCTGTTGAAGATTTTGCGTCCTTTCTTTCTTATTTGTATTTAATAAAAAAAATTTTTTTGCTATAAAGATTTTTTTCCCGCTCCTTAGTATTGCTGTTTTGACCTATCACAGATATATATTTACAACTTTTTCCGTGGCCCTAATAAAAGATTATGTATTCGCCATTACCACTTGGTCAACGACTTTTTTCCCACGGTGCGAGTGTATCATGTATGGGCCCCCTCCTCACACTTATGTGTGACCCCAATATGTTAGCAGCATGTGTGTCTTGTCCTTGTTGGTTGTGTTTTACACTGCCTCGAAGATATTATTCTTTGTCACTTCACCCAGTATGGTGAGATGGTGGCGAAGCTTGTTAGTGACAGGGTATGGGAGAATAGGTGCTAGACTACTTGTGCCTGAGTGACGTGGGTTCGAGACTGAGCCTTACCTTAAAAAATAAAATTTCTATTATTTAAATTTTCTTATTTTTCCTTTTACTATACGTACTTTTCTTTTGAATGGTAATAATGGGTCTTTGCAATATACTTTTGATTATTTCTAGCAACAGCCAATTAAACTTGTGAGCTATAGCCCACTTATTACTGCCTTTATGTAAGCTACTTTGACTGCCCTCTTTCTACATGGCAGATGGGAGTGCAACAGGGGATGTGCGCATGCGTGTATTTACACGCGACCCACGTGGGTCCATGACGTAACATAATGGCCCTCATTTACTATTATCAACCCAACATGTTTTCTCTGGCTTTCTGTTTCTGCGCCTTCTGCATTTTCTGTTTCTGCGCCTGTCCTGTTTCTGCGTTCTGACCTGTCGCAGACACATTGCGACCGTGTGCGCCTGTTATTTCCGATCTACCCAAGTCGGCTTTTCAAATTCCCGAAAAACGGGCATTACCTGACAGAAACACCTTTTTACAAGGTATTTATGAAGAATCCTAACCCGATTTGTCGGGTTTTGGGCTAGATACTTACCGACAACTCCTAGCAGTAGGGAAATTTGTGTAGTATGTGATCTGAAGCTGCCCTTACCCCCCTTTTATAAAATATAAACTATGGCAAGAAAAAAAAAGCAATATATAGAGCAATATAAAATGACCAATACATTTTTTCATAACCTACAAAAAAATGGAGAACAATCTAAATGTCTGTAACCCTTTCATTTAGAGGCAAGGCTAGTTTGAGATGGAAATATGTCTCAAATATATATTTTGCAAACTAACTAATGTAAAAAATTTTACGATAACAAAAAAAAAACCCTTGAAGAAAAGGTCACTACCAAATCCATTAACCAAATAAAATCAATTATTTAATAAAATTTAACAAACCATGTATTAAACCACAACAAAAACTTTACCTCTCCACTGCCGTCACTTCCCGCGCTTTAACAACGTAAATAACATTGACGGAGTGACGTGACAAAACTTGTCGCAACACGAAACCCGTGTGCGACAAACAAAAAACCACAATAGTAAATATGCTGGGAACCAAAAAAAAAAACGACAAGAAAAAAAAACCCAGGGAAATCATAGTAAATGAGGGCCAGTATGTCTGTGATTGGCCAATAACACAATCCCGTAAACGGGAGACAGCGTGGACGCCGCTGCATGCCGCCATTATGGCGGTTTATACAGATCCTATGCCGGGTAAGCCCTGCCTGCACTGTATATGCAATCAACTAATTATATATACCACCTGATTTTCATATTTTCTATTTATGACAAATTGTCTTTTAATGCACTATTATCACTTTATTGTTATGCATTTGCATATGTATATGTCTATATTGCCTTATGGCATCTTTTATGACCCACTGATAATATTCAGATTTTGTTTTGCACTTTATGTAATTTTTCACTGTTAATTATTATTAATGAGCTTGTATGTATGTGTAACTATTTAAAGCTCTCTGAATCACTTATATGGTGCTTGAAAATGGTGGTGTGAGGCCACAGAAACGTTGCCTGTACTTTCTGGAATAAATCACTTTTCTGCACTTTAACCCCTTAAGGACACATGACGTTCTCATACGTCTCCATTTCCGAGTCCTTAAGGACACATGACTTATGAGAACGTCATGTGTTTTACCGGCCCCCCGCAACCATCTGGAGCGGAGCCGGTGCCCGATGCCTGCTGAAATCGTTCAGCAGGAATCGGGGCATATCGCCCAGGGGGGTCATTATGACCCCCCATGTCGGCGATGGCCGCAGATCGCTGGACAATTCAGTCCAGCGATCTGCAGTGGATTCCGGGTCAATCGGGTCTCCAGTGACCCGGTGACCCGGAATTATTGGCTGATCGGGGCCGTCAGAGACGGCCCCGAACAGCCAGAGCCAGCAGGGGTGAGGTGGCACTGGTGCCACCTCACGATCGCCCTGATTCGTCGGCCGGATTACCGGCCGACCAATCAGGGCGCCTGCTGCGGGTGTCACTCCCGCAACCCGCTCCGCCCCTCTTCCGGAGGACGTGAGCGGGTGCGGGACGTGCACCCCGGGTGCTGGGGACCCCGATCCCCGGCGTCCCTGTTGGGATCGGGGCCCCAGGAGCAGCGGCGGCGGCGACGACGAGGGACTGACCTGTGCGGCGAGGATCGTTGGAGGTGAGTGACAGCCTCCTGCTGTTGCTTAGCAACAGCTCCCAGCATGCAAAAAGGGCATGCTGGGAGCTGTAGTTATGCAACAGCAGGAGGCAGACCACCACAACTCCCAGCATTCCCTTATGGGCATGCTGGGACTTGTAGTTTTGCAACAGCTGGAGGCACATTCTTTCTATGGAAAAGTGTACCTTCAGCTGTTGTATAACTACAACTCCCAGCTTGCACAATCAGCTAAAGTGCATGCTGGGAGTTGTAGTGGTGCATCTGGTGGTTGCATAACTACAACTCCCAGCATGCCCGTTGGCTGTCGGTGACTGCTGAGAGTTGTAGTTTTGCAACAGCTGAAGGCACACTGAGTTAAGTAGCAAACCAGTGTGTCTCCAGCTGTTGCATAACTACAATCCCCAGCATCCCCAGCCAAAGTAGTATGCCTCCAGCTGTTGCATAACTACAACACCCAGCATGCCCTTCCGCTGTCAGTACATGCTGGGGGTTGTAGCTTTTGCAACAGCTGAAGGCACACTGGTTGCAAAACACTGAGTTTGTTACCAAACTCGGTGTTTCACAACCAGTGTGCCTCCAGCTGTTGCAAAACTACAACTCCCAGCATGCACTGATAGACCGTACATGCTGGGAGTTGTAGTTTTGCAACAGCTGGATGTCCGTCCCCCCCCCCAATGTGAATGTACAGGGTACACTCACATGGGCGGAGGATTACAGTAAGTATCCGGCTGCAAGTTTGAGGTGCGGCAAAATTTCTGCCGCAGCTCAAACTGCCAGTGAGAAACTACTGTGAACCCCCACCCGTGTGACTGTACCCTAAAAACACTACAATACACTAACACACAATAAAATAAAAAGTAAAAAACACTACGTATACACATACCCCTACACAGACCCCCTCCCCAATAAAAATGAAAAACGTCTGGTACGCCACTGTTTCCAAAACGGAGCCTCCAGCTGTTGCAAAACATCTACTCCCAGTATTGCCAGATAGCCGTTGACTGTCTAGGCATGCTGGGAGTTTTACAACAGCTGGAGGCACCCTGTTTGGGAATCACTGGCATAGAAAACCCCTATGTCCACCCCTATGCAAGTCCCTAATTTAGGCCTCAAATGCGCATGGCGCTCTCACTTTGGAGCCCTGTCGTATTTCAAGGCAACAGTTTAGGGCCACATATGGGGTATCGCCGTACTCGGGAGAAATTGCCTAACAAATTTTGGGGGGTATTTTCTGCTATTACCCTTTTAAAAAATGTAAAAATTTTTGGGGAAAACAAGCATTTTAGGTAAAAAAAATATATATTTTTTTACATATGCAAAAGTCGTGAAACACCTGTAGGGTATTAAGGTTCAAATTACCCCTTGTTACGTTCCCCGAGGGGTCTAGTTTCCAAAATGGTATGCCATGTGTTTTTTTTTTTTTGCTGTCCTGGCACCATAGGGGCTTCCTAAATGCGGCATGCCCCCAGAGCAAAATTCGCTTTCAAAAAGCCAAATGTGACTCCTTCTCTTCTGAGACCTGTAGTGCGCCAGCAGAGCACTTTTCACCCCCATATGGGGTGTTTTCTGAATCGGGAGAAATTGGGCTTCAAATTTTGGGGGGTATTTTCCGCTATTACCCTTTTTTTAAATGTAAACATTTTGGGAAAACAAGCATTTTAGGTAAAAAATTTTTTTTTTTTACATATGCAAAAGTCGTGAAACACCTGTAGGGCATTAAGGTTCACGTTACCCCTTGTTACATTCCCCGAGGGGTCTAGCTTCCAAAATGGTATGCCATGTGTTTTTTTTTTTGCTGTTCTGGCACCATAGGGGCTTCCTAAATGCGGCATGCCCCCAGAGCAAATTTTGCTTTCAAAAAGCCAAATGTGACTCCTTCTCTTCTGAGACCTGTAGTGCACCAGCAGAGCACTTTTCATCCCCATATGGGGTGTTTTCTGAATCGGGAGAAATTGGGCTTCAAATTTTGGGGGGTATTTTCCGCTATTACCCTTTTTTTAAATGTAAACATTTTGGGAAAACAAGCATTTTAGGTAAAAAATTTTTTTTTTTTACATATGCAAAAGTCGTGAAACACCTGTAGGGCATTAAGGTTCACGTTACCCCTTGTTACGTTCCCCGAGGGGTCTAGTTTCCAAAATGGTATGCCATGTGTTTTTTTTGCTGTCCTGGCACCATAGGGGCTTCCTAAATGCGGCATGCCCCCCAAAACCATTTGTCGCACCTTCCCTTCTGAGCCCTCTACTGCGCCCGACGAACAATTAACATAGACATATGAGGTATGTGCTTACTCGAGAGAAATTGGGTTTCAAATACAAGTAAAAATGTTCTCCTTTTTACCCCTTGCAAAAATTCAAAAATTGGGTCTACAAGAACATGTGAGTGTAAAAAATGAAGATTTTGAATTTTCTCCTTCACTTTGCTGCTATTCCTGTGAAACACCTAACGGGTTAATACACTTACTGAATGTCATTTTGAATACTTTGGGGGGTGTAGTTTTTATAATGGGGTCTTTTATGGGGTATTTCTAATATGAAGACCCTTCAAATCCACTTCAAAACTGAACTGGTCCCTGAAAAATAGTGAGTTTGAAAATTTTGTGAAAAATGTCAAAATTGCTGCTGAACTTTGAAGCCCTCTGGTGTCTTCCAAAAGTAAAAACTCATAAATTTTATGATGCAAACATAAAGTAGACATATTGTATATGTGAACCCCCCAAAAATATATTTTGAATATCCATTTTCCTTACAAGCAGAGAGCTTCAAAGTTAGAAAAATGCAAAATTTTCAATTTTTTCATCAAATTTTGGGATTTTTCACCAAGAAAGGATGCAAGTTACCATAAAATTTTACCACTAAGTTAAATTAGAATATGTCACGAAAAAACAATCTCGGAATCAGAATGATAACTAAAAGCATTCCAGAGTTATTAATGTTTAAAGTGACAGTGGTCAGAATTGCAAAAAACGCTCCGGTCCTTAAGGTGTAAAATGGCCTGGTCCTTAAGGGGTTAAGTTGGTGTGCTGCAGTTGCCTTCTATTGTACCTACAACCATTGGATCCAGGACCGGGATCCCTGAGACCGCTTGCACTCATTTACTGCTGTTCTGACCTGGGAGTGCTGCTCTACAATTTATATGTATGTGTGATATATATATATATATATATATATATATATATATATATATATATGTATAAAATACCGTATTTGTCGCCCTATAGGACGCACCGGCATATAAGACACACCCTATTTTAAAGGTCCAAAATCTAGAAAAAAAAGATTCTGAACCCAACAGTGATCTTCAACCTGCCGACCTCCAGATGTTGCAAAACTACAACTCCCAGCATGCCCGGACAGCCGTTGGCTGTACGGGCATGCTGGGAGTTGTAGTTTTGCAACATCTGGAGGTGTGCAGGTTGAAGACCACTGGTATAGGAGGTAGTACTCACGTGTCCCCGCCGCTCCGGACCCGTCACTGCTGCCCTGGATGTCGCTCCATCGCTGTCACTGCATCCCCGTGTTGTCCCCGACGCTCCGGACGTCTTCTTCTCTGGGATCCACGCTCTCCGTCGCCGTCATCACGTCGCTACGCACGCCGCTCCTATTGGATGACGGGACGGCGTGCGCGACGACGCGATGACGTCGAAGGAGAGCGCCGGCCATGCAGGGGATCCCGGCACGGAGCAGACACCGAGGAGGCAGGTAAGGTCCCTCCCGGTGTCCTGTAAGCTGTTCGGGACTCCGCGATTTCACCGCGGCGGTCCTGAACAGCCCAACTGAACAGCCGTGTTAGTGTTATTTTTGCTTCAGATGCTGCGGTCAGCTTTGATTGCAGCATCTGAAGGGTTAATACAGGGCATCACCGCGATCGGTGATGTCCTGTATTAGCCGCGGGTCCCGGCCGTTGATGGCCGCAAGTATTCACCGTATAAGACACACCAACTTCCCCCCCCCCCCCCAATTTTGGGGAAGAAAAAGTGCGTCTTATGCGGCAAAAAATACGGTATATATTTTTGTGTAACAGTGGGCTAAATGACCACAAGTAACAATTGGGGTCAATCATTACATTATCTGTTGAAAAAAGAGTTTTAGTTATATATCAGTAAACAGTTCTTCACTGCAAAAATAAAAAGATATAAGATACAAAAAATCCTTCATCCTCAATAGTGTTAATTGAAATTTCTACTCATATTTTAAATAGCACAACTGTTCTGATTTATTTGTTTCATGGCGTTTTTTTTTTTTTTTTGTTTGTTTTTTAACATTCTGTTAAGTTGACCTTTAGAATGTTTACCATACTACCAGCTTTGAGATGCTAAGGTTGATCTCGCTCAAACAAGTACACTTTCCACTTTAGAACATTCTCTGAAACATTTCTAGAGGTAATGCTGATGTGACAAATAAATACAAGTTGCTTTTATAAGTGTAAAACCAACAGATCAAAAGCTGACCTGAACTGTACTTCTAAATGTAGACTTCGCAGAATTTCAAAAATACCACAGCATCATTTGCGCTGAAAAACCCTTTGTAATCTTAATCTTCTTTTATGCTTTTATGTCCCTCTGAACCCCCCAAGGTTAAAGACAGAGATTTAAACCTTAAATACAAATCCAGCCTTCAAACTTGGAATTATGTTTGCCTTTAAATGCTACTGATCAATGGCAATTCCTTTGAAAAATAAAGAAAAACCCTTTTAAACCCAGTAAATCCATGTTCTCCTATGTTATCTTTATGTCAGATAGATAGCAAACACTGATATTTTGCTATCATATCCGTCCGGAGAGGTTGAAATCAATTTAGCTGGAGTGAGGTCCTGTCATAAAGAAATGTTTTTGTAACATTTACATTGTTTCACATAACTGAATAAAATTTTCATTGGCCATATATACAGTATAACTGCCTGCCATGAACAATACTAAGAGCAAATACATGTACGGATTGCACCTGGCAAGGGTTTGGGGCTGTGATCTGGCCACTCAGGAGTAGTGTTGAGCGCGGAAATTCTAAACGCTAATTTTTACATCGAATATCCACACTTTGCAATTTCACGAATATTTAGAATATAGTGATATATATATATATATATATATATATATATATATATGTAATGACGAATATTCCTTTTTTTTTTTTTTACAAATATGCAAATATATTAGAACATGGGAATATATGCGAAAATGCAAATATGCGAATATGCAAAAAATCACGGATATGCAAATATTCGCTAACATCGGCAATTCCAGTCAGAGGACACTGATCCTTTCCTTCTTTTAGATGAGATATAATCATGCATGCACACTATGCGAATTTCATGACAAATTTTCGCATAAAAAAAGGAACATAGTGAATATGCTAATTTTCAAATATAGGATGTATATTCGTCCATATATTTGCGAAATATCGTGTATTCAAATAAGGCCCATGTCGCTCATCACTACTCAGTAGTAGTGTTAAAGGGGTACTCCACTGGAAAACTATTTTTTTAAATCAACTGGTGCCGGAAAGTTAAACAGATTTAAAAATGACTTCTATTTAAAAATCTCAATCCTTCCAGCACTTATCAGGTGCTGTATGTTCCAGAGAAAGCTCTTTTCTTTTTTAATTTCCTTTCTGTCTGACCACAGTGCTCTCTACTATCACCTCTGTCCATGTCAGGACCTTTTCAAA
Organism: Hyla sarda; assembly: GCF_029499605.1. NCBI lineage: Eukaryota > Metazoa > Chordata > Amphibia > Anura > Hylidae > Hyla > Hyla sarda. The sequence goes on from NC_079191.1 coordinate 363,290,421, forward strand.
GTAAAAGCAAATCCCCATAGCAAACCTTTCCTGCTCCGGACAGTTCCTGTCAGGGACAGAAGTGTCAGCAGAGAGCACTGTGGTCAGACAGAAAGGAAATTAAAAAAGAAAAGAACTTCCTGTAGAGCATACAGCAGTTGATGGTAAGGTATGTCTTTTTGCTGATGACACAAAGATATGTAACAGGGTCAATGTTCCTGGAGGGATACGCCAAATGGAAAAGGATTTAGGCAAACTAGAAGAATGGTCAGAACTCTGGCAACTGAAAATTTATGTGGATAAGTGCAAGATAATGCACCTGGGCCATAAAGACCTTCGGGCAGAATGTAGAATATTTGACACAGCCCTGACCTCATTATCTGAGGAAAGGGATTTAGGAGTAATTATTTCAGAAGATTTAAAGGTAGGAAGACAATGTAATAGAGCAGCAGGAAAGGCTAGCAGAATGCTTGGATGTATAGGGAGAGGTATAAGCAGTAGAAAGAGAGAAATGCTCATGTCGCTGTACAGAACACTGGTGAGGCCTCACTTGGAGTATTGTGCGCAGTACTGGAGACCGTATCTCCAAAAGGATATAGATACTCTAGAGAGAGTTCAGAGAAGAGCTACTAAACTAGTACATGGATTGCAGGATAAAACTTACCAGGAAAGGTCAAAGGACCTTAGCATGTATAGCTTGGAAGAAAGAGACAGAGGTGATATGATAGAAACTTTTAACCCCAATTTTATTTTTGCATTTTAGTTTTTTCCTCCTCGCCTTCTAAAAATCAATAACTCTTTTATATTTCCATCCACAGACCCATATGAGGGCTTGTTTTTTTGCTTCACCAATTATTCTTTGTAATTACATCACTTATTTTACCATTAAATGTACAGCGCAATCAAACAAATATTATTTATGAGGGAAAAATTAACCCCTTAAGGACCGTTTTTTTTTTCCGTTTTTGCATTTTCGTTTTTTGCTCCTTGCCTTTAAAAAATCATAACTCTTTCAATTTTGCACCTAAAAATCCATATGATGGCTTCTTTTGTAACTTTTGGGGGCTTCCGTTTCTACGTAGTACATTTTTCGGTAAAAATGACACCTTATCTTTATTCTGTAGGTCCATACGATTAAAATGATACCCTACTTATATAGGTTTGATTTTGTCAGACTTCTGGAAAAAATCATAACTACATGCAGGAAAATTAATACGTTTAAAATTGTCATCTTCTGACCCCTATAACTTTTTTATTTTTCCGTGTATGGGGCGGTATGAGGGCTCATTTTTTGCGCCGTGATCTGAAGTTTTTAACAGTACCATTTTTGCATTGATAGGACTTATTGATCTTTTTAAATGATATAAAAAGGGACCAAAAATGCACTATTTTGGACTTTGGAATTTTTTTGCGTGCACGCCATTGACCGAGCGGTTTAATTAATGATATATTTTTATAATTCGGACATTTCCGCACGCAGTGATACCATATATGTTTATTTTTATTTTTATTTACACTGTGTTTTTTTTTTTTTATTGGAAAAGGGGGGTGATTCAAACTTTTAATAGGGGAGGAGTTAAATGATCTTTATTCACTTTTTTTTTCACTTTTTTTTGCAGTGTTATAGGTCCCATAGGGACCTATAACACTGCACACACTGATCTTCATTATTAATCACTGGTTTCTCATAAGAAACCAGTGATCAAAGATTATGCCGCATGACTGCTCATGCCTGGATCTCAGGCACTGAGCAGTCATTCGGCGATCGGACAGCGAGGAGGCAGGTAGGGGCCCTCCCGCTGTCCTGTCAGCTGTTCGGGATGCCGCGATTAGCCGCGGCTATCCCGAACAGCCCGACTGAGCTAGCCGGCAACTGTCACTTTCGCTTTTAGCCGCACGGCTCAGCTCTGAGCGAGCGGCTAAAAGGTTAATAGTGCGCGGCGCCGCGATCGGAAAAGAAAACCTCAATTTAGCAAATTTTGGAAGGTTTTGTTTTCCTGCTGTACACTTTCCGGTAAAAATGACATGTTTTCTTTATTTTGTGGGTCAATACGATTAAAATGATACGCATGGTTATATGCTTTTCTATGATTGTACCGCTTAAAAAAAATCTCAAGCCATTTTAACAAAATTAGTATGTTTGAAATAGCCCTATTTTGACCACTTATAACTTTCTCATTTTTCTGTATATGGGGCATTATGTGGGCAAATTTTTTGTGCCATTAGGTTTTACTTTTTATGAATTTCATATTAATTATTTGGGAATAAAATGTGCCAAAAAAGCAGCAAGTTTGGACTTTTTTTTATCTTTTTACGTTTACGCCGTTCACCGTACAGGATATTTAACAATATATTTTAATAGTTCAGACTTTTACGCACACGACAATACCAAATATGTGTATTTATTTTTACTTATGGTTTTTGGGGGGTAAAATGGGAAAAACGGGCATTTAACTTTTTTATTGGGGGAGGGGATTTTTCACATTATTTAACTTTTTTCTTTTACATTTTTTTTTACTTTTTTTTTTTTTTTACACTTTAATAGTCCCCATAGGGGACAATTTATAGCAATCATTTGATTGTTAATACTGTTCAGTGCTATGCATAGAGCATAGCACTGATCAGTGTTATCGGTGATCTTCTGCTCTGGTCTGCTCAATCTCAGACCAGAGCAGAAGACCCAGAGAGAAAGCCGGAGCCAGGTGAGGGGACCTCCGGCTACCATGCTGGATGATCTGATCCCCGCGGCAGCACTGCGGGCGATACAATCACCCATTCAAAGTACCGCACTGCCGCAGATGCCGAGATCTGTATTGATGATCGCATCTGAGTGGTTAATGGCGGACATCCGCCCGATCGGCACTTCACAATTTCTCGAATATTTAGTATATAGCGCTTTATATTCATAATGGCGAATATTCTTATTTTTTTCTTCACAGTACACCTCACAGTAATGATGTGTACTGTGTAAAAAAAAGGGATAGTTAGTGTTAGATAGGATAGGTTAGTTTAGTAGATAGGTTCTAGTGTAGGGTATAGTGTTAGTTAGTTGAAAGATATAATCACGCATGCGCACTATGCAAATTTCATTATTAATTTTTGCATGGAAAAAATTTACGAACATAGCGAATATCGCGAACATTGGGTGAATATTCGTCCATATATTCGCAAAATATCGCAAATTCGAATATGGCTCCTGCAGCTTATCACTACTCAGGAGTCACAGATGTTGGGCCAGGGCATAGCACTCAGCTCAGCAAGATGTTATAGTAATTCAGTGGATTTGCCACAGGGGTACCAGGAAGAGCTGGTACCAACAGGCTTAGAGCATCAAACATGGCGCTCCTGGGCCTATGTGGGATCTGACATTATTTCGGCTGGGGAGGGCCAATAACAATGGTTCTTGCCCATCCTGGTAAAGTCTTCCTGTTACTGCTGCGTTGGTGTCTGGCAGATACTGAAAATACAGGGAACCACACACTTTTTTTAAAGTTTATTTATGAAAAAAATTATATGAGGTTCCCTGTATTTTCAGTATCAACCAAATACTGTGGCAAAAAGGTAAAAATGTATCTGCACAGCAGTGCAATTTAACCCTTTCACTGCAGGTTTGTAGCAAACACTTTTTTGAAATATCGACGAGCCTGAGAGCAGAACTTTCAAAAAGTTCACTAAAAAGGGTAATCCCATGGAAAACATTTTTTTTTTTTTTTTTATGGTGCCAGAAAGTTAAACAGATTTGTAAATTACTTCTATTTAAAAATATGAATAGAAACATAGACTGTGTCGTCAGATAAGAACCATTTGGCCCATCTAGTCTGCCCAATAATCTGAATCCTGTCAATAGTCCCTGGCCCTATCTTATATGAAGGATAGCCTTATGCTTATCCCATGCATGCTTAAACTCCTTCACTGTATTTGCAGCAACCATCTCTGCAGGAAGGCTATTACATGCATCCACTACTCTCTCAGTAAAGTAATACTTCATTCATGTGCCTCTAGCTCTAGTCTGCTGTGTCTCATACATTTGTATAACTTCTGCCTGCTTACTGACCATTCTGTAGCCTGTCGTTCTGCGCCTTGTTGTCTGTCTGTTTTGACCCTTGCTTGCCTTTGACAATGCCTCCGCTTAGTGTTTTGGTACTTTATTACATTCTGGTTTTGACTTTGGTCTGTTTGACTCTGCTTTGTTTGTCAATCTGAATATAGAAAGGGGAGAAGGTGTTCTCATGTGCAGGAATCCAAGTAATCCAACAGGGAGGAGGGGGGAGGAGTTGATTGTGTAACATACACAACAATGGGAAGCACATATACAATAGATTCCGACTGCAGCCATCCTGTCAAGAGGTAGTATCGAGTAGAAAAGACTTCAGAGGAAGACAGGATCAACCAGCGCTGTCCGGAACAGGAGAAGCGGAGCCACGGATACTTCAGGTTAGTAGCTTCAATGTATAAAACATGCAACATGTTTCCTGTTTTATACAATAAAGCTACTCACCTGAAGTATCCGTGGCTCCACTTCTCCTGTTCCAGACAGCGCCGGTTGATCCTGCCTTCCTCTGAAGTCTTTTTCTACTTGTTTGTCAACCTGTCTGTTTGCAGTCTTATCCTCCCTAGTTTGTGCTTTGGTTAACCTATTGCAACTTGACTTGATCCCTGCTTACTGTACAATGTTTGCTTATTTGTTTTGGACTCAAAATGATTTTCGCACAATTAAAAGTTATCCCCAGAACAGGGAAAATGTCCCAGGCACTGAAAGGGTTAGACCACAGCGATAACTTTAATTCATGGGAATACCCCTTTAACTTTTCATTAACTACTTTAACCACTTAACAGTTGCATTCAAAGATGAAAAACCCTACCAAAAATGTCACTTTTTTATTATAGATTTTTAAATACAAGTTTTAAGTAAATATGTGTGGTTCTTTGGCCTATTTTAACCCCTTAGTGCCAAAATTCATTTTAGTTTTAAGGATGTAAAGATTATTATTATTTTTTTTTATTATTTTTTTTTTTATAAAAGTGCTAGTCCACTGTTGTTTGATTATTTCCTCCACTTTTTACTGTGTGGAAAAAAAAAAAAAAAAACATACTGGCCCTGATTTACTATTGTAAACCTGACATGTATTGTCGGGTTGTGCACCACATTCTGCACCAGAATTTGGGCCAGAATTGAAAAACCCAAACTAACTTCATTTTACTGAGAAAACCTGAAAAAGGGTTGTGGCAGTCGGGAAAAGTGGGCATGGTCCCCGGAAAAGGGGCGTGTCTCAGACATTTTCACAAAAACCCAAAATATTTACTAAGGTTTCCACAGAAAATGTAGTGATTTGAACTGCGGAAAACCAGACAGATCAGAGCATGTGTAAAAAAAAAAAAGCAAAATCTAGGGAAAATTGCAAAATATAGGTAAATATCATGAAAAAAAAATTGTAGGGAATTGAAACCCACAAAGAAATCTACACTCCACTTTTAGTAAATCAGGGCCACTATATTTATGCTGAGGGTCTGTAAAAATGCAATCATTGGGATCCACATACAACTTTGAAAACCTGTTATTTATAAGCCTAGGTTCCCACAAATTTTTTTGTAGTTTTGTTGTGTTTTAAAGCAAAGCACATTGTGAACCAAGCCAAGAAGCACCATTGATCACAAGCCCACCTGACACTTTAAGTAAGTTATATTACCATGACCATCCCTTTTTCTGGAAGAATTTAACCTCTGTTGGCAGCTCTGCTATAGGAAAAATTTAAGAGAACAGATTTTCCTTTAGTTTTCAAATGTAAGCAGAAGTGGTATTTTCAAAGCAGCATGCTGCATTTATCAATGTCAGGATAGGTGTAAAGTGTAATTGTAACTAAAAGCATTAAACAATTAGGCAAAACTCTATAGGAAATATTCTCCATTATGAGACAAGAGGTAGCTGTCTACCAAGAAAAAATACAAAGACAATGGACTGTGTCACAGAGGTACCATTAAAATAATTGCATGCGCATGATATGTACAAGTCTTCTTCTCTGGCAGGTGGTCTTCTAATTCCACAGCTTAACAAAGAGAAAAAGTTATACAATATACATGAATTATATGTAGCTGGTCATAGAGATCTTCAGTGTTTAGAGAACATTTGTCTACAGAAAGCAAGTGTATGTAAACCTGCATCGGCTATAACATTAGAAATTGTGACAAGTAAAGTTAGTAATATTGTCTTGTTAGAAGGACTTTTTTTCAATGGGTGGCATATATAAGGCAGCAAGTAAAGGCTATTTTTTGATTAAATAAACAAGCCCCTCCTTCTGAGAAATCCCTGCGGTGCCATGGCCACAATTAATTTTAGCATCTAAGGGGTTAAACAGCTGAAATCAGACTTATTTCCATTTCCTGCAGTTGTGGTAGGGTACACTACTGGGCCCCTGTTGCTTAATGTGGAAACAGTGACATTGCCTCCATGATAGGGATGAGCTCTGCTTTTCTGCTCCAAACGATAGGGAATAAGATGTCTGATAAGATTCTATGCGGGGATGCATCTCTATTTTCAGAAACCTCTGGGTTTCCGGGACTGGGGACGTGACGTGACATCATGCCCCCTCCATTCATGTCTATGAGAGGTGGTGTGACGGCCATCACGCCCCCTCCCATAGACATCAATAGAGAGGGCATGACATTACGTCACATCACCACTCCCGGAAACCCGGAGGTTTACGAAACTAGAGTCGCAGCCCTCACATAGAATGAGGGTGCTGCAGGGAGATCGCAGGTGGTCCCAGCAGTTGGCCCCCCGCGATCAGACATCTTATCCCCTATCTTTTGGATAGGAGATAAGATGTTTTTGCCCGGAATATCCCTTTAAAGGGATGCTCCCGTGGAAAACTTTTTTTTTTTAATCAAGTGGTGCCAGAAAGTTAAACAGATTTGTAAATTACTTCTATTAAAAAATCTTAATCCTTCGAGTGCTCTCTGCTGACCTCTGCAAACATATGCTGCTCTGGACAATTTCTAAAATGGACAGCAGAGGTCAGCAGAGAGCACTGCAGTCATGACAGAAGATAAATCCAATAAGAAAAGCATTTCCTTTGTAGTATAGAGACCCTTAAAAGTTCAGGAAGGATTAAGATTTTTTAATAGAAGTAATTTACAAATCTTTTTAATTTTCTGGCACCAGTTGATAAAAAAAAAAAGTTTTCCACGGGAGTACCCCTTTAACTGTATTGGCTTTCTTCCAGTAGGTAAGTAGAGATTAGCGAATCGAAGCTGACAAATCACGAATAGTTTCATCAAACTCAACTTAGTGTGGTCCAGGCTCCAGGGCATCTAAAATGGCGGATTCACATGTGGGGACATGGGGCAAGGATCTCTGGGAAGGCAGGAAGGCAAGGAGGGAAGACGGGTAGGCGGGATGACCCTGAATAAGATGCAGGATGCACCCTATCAGCAGCCAGTCACCCCTGTGATGTCACAGCCCGATATAATCGGCAGCCATGTTCCGGCTAGTCACTTTGCTGGGTCTATAATATTCTGATATATTGATTGCTATATCCATACTCATATGCCTTTGATAAAAGCTTTATACTCTTGCTAAAATATTGCAGAAGAACTTTGTTTTCCTTCATTCAAAACATTTCAGCTTGCTCTTTGCCTGTGATTAAGATGAGAAGTTAGCAGTTGAAGTCTAAACATTAGAGAAGATGCAACATGAGTGGCCTATGCTACACCATGCTCAAATCAGGCCAATCAGCATATAAAATGATGATTTGATGCGATAGTTTTACCCTCTCCTTTTTGTCAATTGAAAAAAAACTTATGTGATTTTCTAATAAACGGCAGAGCTCCTTGGGAGTGAGTGCTGAGAAGGGGATTCATATCAACATTGTCACTCAGCCAAAGTCACACTGCAGAGAGAGAGGACCGACAGCCTGTATGTGTGTGTTACACAGAAAAGCTTTTTCCAGCAGCGTTTCACCTCCTTGTCACATCAGCGTTCTGGTGGACAGAGAGCAGTGCTTTTTTCACTGAAAAGGATTTTTACTGCAGCCATTAACTTCCCAGTCACTTTCTACAGATTTGTATTATAGAGAGGGGAAGAGAGCTGTGTGTTGCCTCAAACATTTCAACAAGCTGCCTCAACTTCATAAACCTTAGCAGGGGAGGCAGGAATAATTTTTCAGCGCAATTCTGTGTCTGTTCCACAACAAATCATCTGCTGGTTATACTAGTCTGTAGATGGTATAATACCCAGCAGTCCATTTCTAATAGTCTTTGACAGAGTGAAATTTTGGATTTAGTACACAGCTTTTGTGTGCAGCAGCACTGTTGTGTACTGCTGGTGTTGTGCAAAAATACGTTTTTTTTTAAGTGTAATGTAGCGCATGTTTCTGCCCTCATAAGTGCATACCACATATCTACATCTAAGTAGTGTACTATTTTGTACCTGTAAAACTCTCAAGGGCCTATATACTGTGAAAGGAAAGGGAAAAGTAATCACCGGCTGGTGTTTTACTAAAATAAGTTTTTTTTATGCTTATGGCAGCACATTTTTCTGTCCTCATAAGTGCATACCACATACTTGCATCTAAGTAGTGTACTATGTTTTACGTGTTAATCTGTCAAGGGCCTAGATACTGTGAAAGTCCAGGTAAAAGTTATCAATGGCTGGTGTTTTACTCCAATTAATTGTACTGTAGTACATTTTTCTGCCATCATAAGTGCATACCACATACCTAGAGCTAAGTAGTGTACTGTTTTGTATCTATTAAACTCCCAAGGGCCTAAATAATGTGTTCCCTCCCCTAAAGAAGTACCTTATGCTGTGGGTTCAGCTCCACTATTCAGTGAGGACGATCAAATAGAGGACAGTTAGCAGCTACTGCCCAGCCAAGAAGTGGAGGAGACATCCGCCACTACCAAGTAGTGATGAGTAGAGTGACGTGGGAAGCGGTGTTGCCAGCGTTCAGGGTCCTGAAGCAGACACTGTTGAGGAACCTGAGGAGGACATCAGTGACATGCAGACACTTGTTGATGGCAATGAAGCCGATCGCAATTGGGAGCCGGTTGCAGAAGGGGCTTCATCATCATCAGGAGAGGAGGGTTGCAGGTTGCCTGTGAGGCAGCAGCTCAGACAGCAAGGTGGTAGCATGTTTGGCAGTCAGCATGGTGGCAGAAGTGGAAATTCTGGAGCCAAACGTGTCCGGAGGAGACCACCTGCTTCGCGGCAGCCTACCTTCCTAGAAGTTCCTGGAGACAGCGGCAGTAACAGTCAATGAGTGTGGACTGTTGGTGGGAAAATCATCTCCTCAGCTGTGTGGCAGTTTTTCATCAAGCATCCAGAGGAGGTTAACATAGCCACATGCAAGATATGTCAGCAGAAGGTGAAGCAAGGTCAGGGTCCCAATGTTGCCACCATGGCCCTGCGTCAACATATACTGGGCCACTATAAAGTGGCCTGGGAGAACCGTGGCTCCAATGTAGTGGTCCAGCCTGCTGCATCACCCAGTGGCACGCAGCTCCCTCTTTCAGTCAGCCAAGGCTCCACCACCTCAGACGAAGGGAGCTGTGTGTCATACCCTCCTTCTGTCATTCCAGATGCTCCTCCTCCTCCTACTTTAAGTCAGTCATTCCGCCAACAATCCATCGGCGAAGCCATGTCCAAGAGACAACAGTGTGTGCCCACTCATCCAATGGCGCAGAAGCTGAATGTGCTCCTGTAAAGATTGCTGGTGCTGCAGTCCCTCCCTTTTCAAGTGGTGGACTCTGCACCTTTCAGAGAACTGATGGCTTGTGCCGAGCCGAGGTGGAGGGTGCCAAGCCTTCATTTCTTTGTGAAGAAGGCAGTACCAGCCCTGCACAATTTTGTGTAAGAGAAGGTGGGCCAGTCCTTGAGCCTGCCAGTATGTACCAAAGTGCAAGGCAGCGCCGACGTCTGGAGCTGTAGCTATGGTCAGGGAAAATACATGTTCTTTGCGGCTCACTGGGTGAATGTGGTTTCTGCACAGACACAACACCAACTTCGACAGGTCATGCCGCTTCCTCCTCCATGTTCTCAGGCCGCAGGTCCTGTGACAGTGTGGAACTCTGCCTCCTCATCCTCCACTGTGTCCCCTCAGCCTCCACTGCCCAGACAAGTCTCAGTGGCCCTTCAGAATACCATGTGTGCAGGGCACGGCGATGTCACACTGGTTTGCCTTGGCGAACGGAGTCACACAGGGGAGGAGCTGCTAAAAGTCATTCGGGAAGAAAACAGAGCAGGGTTTACTCCACAAAAACTGGAAATGGGAACCATGGTGACTGACAACTGGATGAACATCTTATCTGCTCTGAGACTGGGAAGGCTGAGCCATGCACCCTGCATGGCACATGTGTTCAATCTGGTTGTCAAGCAGTTCTTGAAGTGTTCCCCCCATTTGCAAGACATCCAAACAATGGGAAGGAAACTTTGCATGCACTTCAGCCACTCTTACACCGCAAAGCACACCCTCCTTGAGCTGCAGCGTCAGTACGGTATCCCCCAACATAGTCTGATTTGCGATGTGGCCACATATTGGAATTCCACCTTCCACATGTTCGTCCGACTATACGAACAGAGAAAAGCCATCACTGATTTCTTGATGGTCCAAACAGATAGGGGTACTTCCCTGTGTAACTTCAATGTCAACCAGTGGCAGCTCATACGTGACACCTGAAGTTTGCTCAGGCCCTTTAAGGAAACCACATTATTAGTAAGTCGCCAGGAGTATGGGATAAACAACGTCATTCCACTGCCATATTTCTTACAACATGTGTTGGAAACAATGGCTGGTCACGGCACTGGAGACGTTGCACCTACATCTCATGACCACAGGAGCCCTGTGGTTGCTAAACTGGAAGAGGAGGAGGAGGAGGGGCAGAGTGGAGCACAGTTTAGTTTTTGCCAAATGGGCAGTTTTTCTAGTAATCTGACAAGAGAGGAGTAGCAGGAGCCACCAGAGGAGCTAGAGGGTCATGGGGAAGTTGAGACAGAGGACCCAGACACACCCTTACAGTATGCAGTGGAGAGGGAGGCAGGGAGTCCCTCCGAGTCACTTGCACAAATGGCACGATGCATGCTCACTTCCTTGCGTAGTGACAGCCGAATTGTCACTATTTGTCAGCGGGATGACTTCTGGCTCTCCACCTTATTGGATCCTCGTTGCCGCCACAAAATGGGGGCCTTTTTTTTACACCCACTGAGAGGGAGGACAAACTGACCTACTACAGAGGCATCCTATGTAGTCAGTTGGCCGATGCCTATCGGCGCCATCGTCCATAATCTTGCAGGTCTGAATCGGGTGGCCCTCTGTGCTCACCTTCCACTGCCATGGCTGCTGGGGATGAGTGGGGTGGCAGGAGCAGTCTACAGTGAGTCTACAGTGGCTGATGAGTACCTTTCTTCACCCGCATAGTGAAGCAACTCAGCAGCAGCAGGTTGACCTTGAGCAGGACCTGAACCAGCAGGTGGTGGCATACCTTGACATGCCCATGCCAACACACCTTGAAGATCCGCTGGACTTCTGGGCAGCCAAACTTGATTTGTGGCCACAACTAGCAGAGTGTGCCCTGGAAAAGCTGTCCTGCCAGGCCAGTATTGTGCCATCAGAGCGGGTGTTTAGTGCGGCGGGGGCCATAGTCACCCCAAGGAGTACTCGTCTGTCCACAAAAAATGTGGAGAGTCTGACCTTTGTGAAGATTAATCAGGCATGGATCAGCCAGGATTTCCACCCACCAATGCCTGATGCATCAGAGTAGATTGACCATGGTGCCACACCAACAGTTCAGAATTATGGATAATGCCAAACAGATTTAAGGTGCTGCTCCGTATCAGACCTTTTTCTCCCACCTACATCACCGGGTACCTGTATTGCCACCCACCACACCACTCTATCACTGGGTCACTTTAAGGACTCCTGATGCTGCTGCCACCTCCAGGCTGTCTCATTCAACCACTAAATCGTCTCCTCATGCTTCTGCCAACTCCAGGCAATGCCATTCAGCCACTATATGGTCTCCTCATGCTTCAGCCCCCTCCAAGCTTTGCCATTCAGCCACTATATGGTCTCATCATGCTTCATCCATCACCAGGCTGTGCAATAAAGCCTCAATATGGTCTCCTCATGCTTCAGCCACCTCCAGGCTGTGCCATTCCGCCACTATATGGTCTCATCATGCTTCACCACCTCCAGGCTGTGCCATTCAGCCACTATATGGTCTCCTCATGCTTCACCAACTCCATGCTGTGACATTCAGCCACTATATGGTCTCCTCATGAATCAGCCATCTTCAGGCGGTTTGAAGGTGAACTAAAAAGAAAGGTAGACAGCGCTCCATAGTGTGATACCAAGGGATGCACTGGGTGAGGAAGGGATACAATTGCACGCTTACCCCCAGAGGTTACACTCCACCAAGTGCAACAATGGAAAATAGCAGGAAAACCAAGTGTCTGCAACCTTTCCACATCCCATACAGAAATATTGAATGAATCCTCCAGTGAATGACGGGATAACAAGGCGCTGACACGGTAGTAAAAGGGAACTGACGTTTAATCACCCATGATGCAACGCGTTTCAAAGTACAACTGCTTCATCAGGCTTCACCACCTCCAGGCTGCGCCTTTCAGCCACTATATGGTCTCCTGATGTTGCCACAAACTCCAGGCTGTGCCATTCAGCCACTACATGTTCTACTCATGCTGCCACCAACTCCAGGCTGTGCTATTCACTATATGGTCTCCTCATGCTTCAGCCACCTCCAGGCTGTGCCATTCAGCCACTATATGGTCTCCTCATTGTTCACCATCTCCAGGCTGTGCCATTCAGCCACTATATGGTCTCCTCATTGTTCACCATCTCCAGGCTTTGCTATTCAGCCACTAAATGGTCTCCTCATGCTGCCAAAAGCTCCAGGCAGTCATTCAGCCACTATATGTTTTCCTCATACTGATGCCACCTCCAGACTCTTATCATTGTAACATGTGACTCCTTGTTAGATTTGGTCCTTTGTAACCACACGCCGGGCCCCGGGACATTAAAACTTTGGAGTGTAATCTTAAATTTAAATTTCAAAATCTTGAATTTCAACTTCAAAATCTTAAATTTAATTTCAAAATTTTAAATTTCAATTAAAAAAATTGATGTAATATTTTCAAGACTGAGGCCCTATGGTCATTGATGTCATATAATAGCTGTGGGATTACCACAAGAATCCAATGAAACAGGTTGGAGAGATCACGATGAACCTTTACTGATTAAATGAAACATTTTCAGTTCCACAAAATAGTAAGACAGTATGAGGTGGGGCTGGGGGGAGCCGGGGGCAATGAACAGGTGGTTGCTCGCCTCGCAGCGAACTGCCAGCTCGATGCTCACCAGAATGGGTACTAAAAAAATTTATTTACTCTCTTCAATTTTGACGCCATATGGTCTCCTTGCTGCCACATTCAGACACTCTGCCACAGTGATTCTAATAGTGATACCTGTAATCTGCATGTCATACTGAATAACAGTATTATTTGACTAACACAGCACACTCCCTATGCATGTTAGAACAAAGCAAAGTGTTCTACACAAAAACTACTCTAAAATAGAAATACAAAAATCTTTAAGTAAAGTAAATGAACTCGACAGAATGTCTTTTTTTGAACCTTGTACAACCGCTATTCTACAGAGTGAACAACAACTGAACATTATATTATTATATTACCTTTCAATAAGGATTACAAACGGATTGAACAAATCCTTAAAAACTTTTTTTTTAAATCAACTGGAGCCAGAAAGTTAAACAGATTTGTATATCACTTCTATTAAAAAAAATCTTAATCCTTCCTGTACTTTTTAGGGGCTGTATACTAAAGAGAAATCCCAAAAAGAAATGCATTTCCTCTGATGTCATGACCACAGTGCTCTCTGCTGAACTCTGCTGTCGATTTTAGGAACTGTACAGAGCAGCATATGTTTGCTATGGGGATTTTCCCCAGCTCTGGACAGTTCCTGAAATGGACAGCAGAGGTCAGCAGAGAGCACTGTGGTCATGACGTCAGAGGAAATACATTTCTTTTTTGGATTTCTCTTTAGCATACAGCCCCTAAAAAGTACTGGAAGGATTAAGATTTTTTTAATAGAAGTGATTTACAAAGCTGTTCAACTTTCTGGCACCAGTTGATTTAAAAAAAAAAGTTTTCCATGGGAGTACCCCTTTAACCCCTTAAGGACTCAGCCCATTTTGGCCTTAAGGACTCAGACAATTAAATTTTTACGTTTTCATTTTTTCCTCCTCGCCTTCTAAAAATCATAACTCTTTTATATTTTCATCCACAGACTATTATGAGGGCTTGTTTTTTGCGCGACCAGTTGTCCTTTGTAATGACATAACTCATTATGCCATAAAATGTATGGCGCAACCAAAAAACACTATTTTTGTGGGGAAATTAAAACGAAAAACGCAATTTTTCTAATTTTGGAAGGTTTCGTTATCACGCCGTACAATTTATGGTAAAAATGACATGTGTTCTTTATTCTGAGGGTCAATACGATTAAAATGATACCCATTATTACATACTTTTATATTATTGTTGCGCTTAAAAAAAATCACAAACTTTTTAACCAAATTAGTACGTTTATAATCCCTTTATTTTGATGACCTATAACTTTTTATTTTTCCGTATAAGCGGCGGTATGGGGGCTCACTTTTTGCGCCATGATCTGTACTTTTTTTTTTTATACCACATTTGCATCTAAAAAACCTTTAATACATTTTTTATAATTTTTTTTTTAATAAAATGCATTAAAAAAGTAGGAATTTTGGACTTTTTTTTTTTCCGTTCACCGTACGAGATCATTAACATTTTATTTTAATAGTTCGGACATTTACGCACGCGGCGATAACAAATATGTCTATAAAAAAAAATTTTTACGCTTTTTGGGGGTAAAATAGGAAAAAACGGATGTTTTACTTTTTTATTGGGGGAGGGGATTTTTCATTACATTTTCATTTACATTTTTTTTTACACTTGAATAGTCCCCATAGGGGACTATTCATAGCAATACCATGATTGCTAATACTGATCTGTTCTATGTATAGGACATAGAACAGATCAGTATTATCGGTCATCTTCTGCTCTGTTCTGCTCGATCACAGACCAGAGCAGGAGACGCCGGGAGCCGGACGGAGGAAGGAGAGGGGACCTCCGTGCGGCGTTATGAATGATCGGATCCCCGCAGCAGCGCTGCGGGCGATCCGATCGTTCATTTAAATCGCGCACTGCCGCAGATGCCGGGATCTGTATTGATCCCGGCACCTGAGGGGTTAATGGCGGACGCCCGCGAGATCGCGGGCATCGGCCATTGCCGGCGGGTCCCTGGCTGCGATCAGCAGCCGGGATCAGCCGTGCATGACACGGGCATCGCTCCGATGCCCGCGGTTATGCTTAGGACGTAAATGTACGTCCTGGTGCGTTAAGTACCACCGCACCAGGACGTACATTTACGTCCTGCGTCCTTAAGGGGTTAAAAGACACTGGCATTTGATCAGACAGGATAAGATTATAGGGCAACTTCTTCCTATTAAACCTAAGGTGGTATATACCAAGGCCCCAAACTTGGGCATTGCTGTGGCACCTTCAGTAAAAAAAAAACAGATAGAGAGTCAAACCCAGATTCCTGGTTAACTACCAAGGGTTTCTTTAGATGTGGAATCTGTTTTAGTTGCAATATCACAAAGGGACCAAAGAAAGTAATAGAGATCAAATCTACAGCTAACTCGTTTATATGGAAGATTAATGATTTGATTACATGGGGTCATTTACACCCTTGCAATGCAGTTGTAATAGACAATACGTGGGTGGGACAAAAAGTTAGAATTTATGAACACATCAGCAATATAAAAAAGAGGAACATGAAGCACCCCTTATCCCTGCATTTCACAAGAATACACAATAAAGACCCTAGTGATCTAATTTTTGTTGGGATTCAAGTTGTGAGAAAAGACTGGCGGGGTGGCAGTTTCATGTTGAAAATGTCAAAGGCTGAAACACAAAAGATCTATGAATTTGAGAGTCAAGAACCAAAGGGTCTGAATGCCAGTTTAGAGATCTTTGGATATTTATAGAGGGTGGTCTCTTTCTGGTGGTATGACCCCGTCGTTTCTATACCCGGGACCTCCCCCCATGATGATTACCACCCTCTCTGGTTACTGTCAAACAACTTTTGACATCTTCTATGAGTTTTTTCTACATTTCTATTCTCATGATTTTTCTTTATCTTTATTTCTATTTTTATTTTTAGTTGTATTTTCATTTTTATTTATTTATTTATTATTTTTTACTGTTTACTCTCATATATCCTCACATGATTCATTATTCTTCATTTTTCTTATTATTACATTTTGTGATATATATACTACTTAATACATATTGTTGAATACTATTTGTACTAAATCTCCAATGAGGAACCCTATACCTTTAAAGTCTATGTATCGTCTATATCTCCTATAAGCTTTTACTTTTATCCTATGTATTTGCTGGATGATTGGTCCAGTCAGATATAAAAGAAGCACTAAATCATTCTATGTCCATACACCACTGAAATGCGTTTGATGAGGAGCTTTCTGTCCGGACTCACTATTGTGGCAATTACCACATTGCTAGACCTATGTTCACACAGAGTTTTCATTTGCCAAACTTGGAACAATTTTCTGGACTATATTGGGTTAACTGCTATTACCCTAACTGTTGGAAATTCCTCTCCTCTTGATTTGATTCATCTACCACCATCCTATAACCTGTGCACAACTTTGCCACCACTACCACAGTTTAAACTATCCCGGGAGCGATTAGCCTATGGTCAGCTGACCTGCAATCATCTGACCACGAGAATCGGAAGCTCGGCAGCATGCAGCTGCGAGGAACATCTGAGACGCCGGCAGGTGCACGGCTCGCTGTAGGACACACTATCGCTGGCTAGAGCACCGGAGGAAGACTGGACTAGCCCCGATGTGGAGCGGTGAGTGGCACTGAGTGCCGAGAAACAGTTTCCCTTTACAGGCTATCTATGCCCAGTGGCAAAATCAACAACGGAGCTACGATCTGTATCTAAAGGGAACTTTATACCTGTGTGTAAAGGGAAAACATCTATTACGTCATAGGTGGCTATATCTGTGGAGACTATCAATTTTTTTTACAGGTGGTCCATTTTTTTATTTACTTAAGGTGGACATCTTTACAGTTGGACAATTTTTTTACAGGTGGACTTCTTTACTTTAGGTGGACATCTTCACAGGTGGACATTTACCACTATTACCATCATTAAGTGGAACTACAGCATATCTCTTTATTTACAGGTGGACATTCATTACTGCTGGTTCATTGACACATTGCTATGTAATGATTTGTTAAACCATGAGACATAATTGAATTTTTATTGCATTTATTTTATTTTTATTTCTATTTCTTTTACTTACACTATTATCCATCCTGCATTATATGTTACTATTTTTTCTTTATCTCCATTGTGGGAACAATATTGACTCCAGCTACTAGTAACCGCATGGGCCCTGCGGGTTATTTTTATATTGAATTTTTATTATATTTTTATATGTGATTAAATCATTCAACTATTTCTACATATTACCGAAGTCCATCATATACTTTATTTTGAGGTAGGACACTGAGGACTGTGGTGTTTTATTTTATGTTCTACACCCCTATTGAGGCTCTCTGTAGGCCAGAAATAGCTGTTTTTAATACTGATTTGCCGCAAATAAATTCGTACCGAACCAAATTTTTTGAGGAAAATTCAGCGAACCAGCCGAATCGAATTTTTTAAAAGTTTGCCCTTCTCTAGTGGCAAGGTGGTTAAAGGAGTTTTCCGAGAATAAAAAAAAATTCAGTCTACAAGGAGTGTAAAAATAAAAAAAATACCTTGCTGAGTCAAGCACCAGCTCTCCAGTCCTTGTCGCTACTTCTGTTTGCTTCTCTGCATGACACACTCTCCTGGCTCTGCATGGTGACATTCCGAACAGACTGTTGTCTCTGGCAGTGACTGGCTTAAGTGGGTTTGAAATGTCATCTAGAGAGCAAGGATGCACCTTCAGGGGAAGTAAACAGAGGCAGTGTGGAGGACCTGAGTGTGGAAAGCTTTTGCCGCCTTCCACTGCATCAGCTATAATTTTTTTAGTGCTATTTGTAACCATTATTTTTTTGTACATATTTGGTATGTCAGGGGTGAATTGATGTGATTGTTATTTAGAATGGGGGAGCTTTTTTTTTTTTTTTTTAAATCTTATCTAAAACAAAAGTACAACTAGTACAATTAGATAATCTTAATTAGCCTCAATACATTCCAACGTTACATCTGCCAGTCTCGGTTTAAGGAAGCTTATAGTCACTGGTAGGGTAGAATATTTGGTTTGGCATTCCTGGAAAAAGGAATACTTCTCCTCCTAAAAATGTAGAAAATATTGAACAGATATTCACTGTTCAAACATCCAGACCCAGAAAGAATTTAGGATAGAGAGGTATCTGAGAAGACTGGAAGCACAAGATATGAACTCAGTCCTTGGGATTACTTGAACATCCTTGAAAAGAGGTGTGAAAGGGACCAGTGAAGCCCATCTCATCCAAGACTGCACTCAACAACCCCCAGCTAAACCTAAGAAAAGCTTTTTCAGAATCAGTTGAAATAATTGCTGCTGATGTGTGGGCACGATGTCTATGTTTGACATCATCCAAAACAGCACATTTCTTACTCACATTAGCCTCACCTGAGTGTCTTTTTATGATCCCTACCTGCTCAGAATTGATCAACTTTGGTAGAAGCAGAGTGAACTGGTCAACTTATATTTTAGAAACCAATATAAGCTCTAAATGGGCTTATAGCATAGGAGTAGTTGGGGAACCTTCAAAGTATGTCTTTATTGAATTTTAAAACATAGGCAAGTAGAATGCAAAAAGAAAAGGTGTTACATAGTCTCGGTATACACAGATCTTCATAGTTGGGGAACATTCATCTATTCTGGCAGCTCCTTTATAGAAGCAACATTTGATTCATGTGAAAGTGGATGACCCGCCAAATACTCAGTATACAAAAGAGGAAGGGGAGGAGACAGTTGGAGGATCTTATAAAATTCCACTGGCAGATGTAACATTGGAACGCATTAAGGCTAATTAAGATTTTCTAATTCTAGGTCTACAAAGAAAGTCTTCCATCTCTGAGTTGTACTTTTGTTTTAGATAAGATTTAAAAAAAAAAAAAAAAAAAAAAAAGCTCCCCCATTCTAAATAACAATCACATCAATTCACCCCTGACATACCAAATATGTACGTTTCCCGGACACTAAGGACGTGTAGAACAGTCCTTGAGAAAGTGCCCCAGACTGGCACAGTATAGGCACAAATTCTCATTGCGTCGATGGGATCTTTCCAGCTGCGTTAAGCGAGTACTATCCACTTGCATAGCCTATTCGGCAAGAGGCAAAGAAGACTGTAGAGGTGGATGTTGGAACACGGGTGCCAAGCGAGGAAAGTGCCATGTTCGGGCAGGTTCTCTTTCAGTACGAAGTTCTTCCTACCTCTCGGCAAAACGCACATCAATACGTGTGGCTAAATTGATTCATTCACACAGGTCAGTCAGAGGATCTTGTGCAGCAACATCATTTTTATTCTGCTGGACAATCCTTTTTTAAATGTAGCACACAAGGCTTTGTCGTTCCATGCCAATTCTGAAGCGAGGGTGTGAAACTGAACAGCATAGTCTCCTACGGAGGAAGTCCCTTGGCTGAGGTTCAAAAACGCTATGGAATTCAGTTAAGAAGGCTGTGAGGTTAGAGGTAATCGGGTCTGTGATCCCAGAGAGGAGTAGTCCAGACCAGGGCCTTTCTGGACAAGAGGCTGACTACAAACGCCACCTTCTCTTGTTCCTTTGGGAACTAGTCCGCCATGAGTTCCAGGTGCATGGAACACTGAGTCACAAAACCTCTACACAACTTTGGTGGAGAGGAAGGAGCTGGTTGCTGCTGCTGTTACATGGCCAGTAGTTGCTGCATCATGGTGGACAGTTGACTTAGTAGCTGTGCCTGGCGGGCTAACTGCTAAGACTGACGAACCACAACGGAATCAAGATCTGAAACCTCCGGCAGAGGTACCGCAGCAAGATCCATTGCCGGATCTTACTGTTAAACTCACCCCAGTCAACTGGAACTCGGGAGGTAGTAGATCTGCTGGACCGCAGTAGTCTAGAACACAACAGGTAGTAGATCCGCTGGTCCTGTGTGGTAGATGACGTGGGTCGTGCCAGGGAGCAGAGTCTAAGGTGCCGCTTGTTTTTATCAGAGCCCGTCGCAAAGCGGGATGGTCTTGCTGCGGCAGGAGGCACCCAGGTCACTACCCCTGGCACGACTCGACCACACAGATCGCTGAGGTGAAGTGAGGCACAGAAGGGATAAGACAGGAAATAGTCAGGATAGCAGGAGGTCAGGGCAAGTGGCACAGGAGGGTAGTCAGGAACGTGGCAGTAGGTCAATAGGCAGGTGGCAAGGACCATGATCAGGTCATGGAATGCAAGGTCAGGAACACAATAGGACAACACAGAAAACACTTTCTCTTAGGTACAGTGGCAAACAAAGATCTGGCAGAGGGATGTGGGAGATGCAGAAACTTATAATAATGGGACAGCTGAAACCCATGATTATGGGCGCACTGGCCCTTTAACCCCTTAAGGACAATTTTATTTTTACGTCTTAGTTTTTTCCTCCTTGCCTTCAAAAAATCAAACTCTTTTATATTTTCATTCACAGACTAGTATGAGGGCATGTTTTTTGCGCCACCAGTAGTCCATTGTAATGCCATCACTCACTTTACCATAAAATGTATGGCACAATCAAAAAAATACTATTTGTGTGGGGAAATTAAAAAGAAAACCGCAATTTAGCAAATTTTGGAAGATTTCGTTTTCACGCCGTACAATTTACGGTAAAAATGACATGTGTTCTTTATTCTTTGGGACCATATGATTAAAATTATACCCATGGTAACATACTTTTCTATTACTGTAGCTTTTTAATTTTTCCGTATAAGCAGCGGTATGAGGGCTCATTTTTTGCCCCTTGATTTTTACTTTTTATTGATACCATATTTGCTTATATAAAACTTTTCATAAATTTTTTTGGGAATAAAACGTTATAAAAAAGCAGCTATTTTGGATTTTTTTTTTTTAGTGTTCACGGCATTCACCGTACGGTATCATTAACATTTTATTTTAATAGTTCAATACCAAATATGTATATAAAACATATTTTTTTACACTTTTTGGGGGTGAAATAGGGAAAATGGGACAGTTTATGTTTTTATTGGGGAGGGGTTTTTTCAAATTTTTTTAACTTTTTTTTTTCTTTTTTTACTATTATTTTTACACTTTAATAGTCCCCCTAGCAGACCATTTATAGCAATCATTCGATTGCTAATACTGTTCGGTGCTATCTATAGGACATAACACCGATCAGTGTTATTGGCTATCTTCTGCTCTGGTCTGCTCGATCGCAGACCAGAGCAGAAGACCCGTTGAAGCCAGCATAGGCAGATGAGGGGACCGCAGCGCTGCGGGCGATCCGATCATCCATTTTAGTGACCGCGATGCTGCAGATGCCGTGATCTGTATTGATGACGGCATCTCAGGGGTTAATGGCGATCGCGGATGTCCACCATTACCGGCGGGTCCCTGGCTGCTTTCAGCAGCCGGGACCTGCTGCGCATGACCCAAGCATCGCTCCGATGCTCACGGTTATGCATAGGAGGTAAATGTACCTCCTGGTGCGTTAAGTACCAGCTCACCAGGACGTACATTTACGTCCGGCATCGTTAAGGGGTTAAATTTACGAGCTCCGGCACTGAGAGACGGAGGCAGAAGGCAGAGGTTAGTGAGGGGCTGGAACTCGCATGTGGGCGCGTCCCGTGATGAGAATCCAAGCCCTGCCGGCAGGTGACATGAGAGGGGAAATGTGATCACGGTCGCCGTGTCCTGCCGGAGCGCAGTGTGTAACACAAATATGACACCTGGGGGGGGGGGGGCATGAATAACTGGGGGCCAAAGGATAATGCAGAGAGATAGCATATGAGTCTTTTACCTTGTAAAATATCTAGAGGGTAACTGCAATACAGTGACTTGAGATGAGCAAATTTATTTTGGTCCAAATTATTATTGTATCAAGCTACCCCTGATGTTAATTATTATATGCAATGACTGTATTGTTCTATGCCAGTTAGCCCCCGATGAGGTCACATGTAACAATGTGCTGAAACGCGTTGGACAGAGCTAGTAATTCTATCTAACTATTTATTACCAGCATACAATTGAATTAAACTTTTGCATCTGTGGGGCAATCTCTACATATGCAATTTTAACAGCCTTGTTTGTGTCTATCTTGAGTCACAGGGCTGACAATTTTGCCCTGTCACTTATCTATACATCACTTTGTTTAATCAGTGTGTTTTAACCTATATATTAAAAGCTATGTTTTATTAGCACCTATATTTTTTCTCTCCCCCCTATGATCATTTGTATATTCCTTGGGAGTTGTATATACTAGGTAGTGGACACCATTACCTGTCCACAAGATTATTAGCAATAACTAACTCTAAGTAGGAGGATCAGGAGCATCTGGAGAGACAGAAGGAGGATATGACAGATAGCTCCTTTCAGCTGAGGGGGTGGAGCCTTGGCTGGCTGAAACAGGAAGCAGCGTGCCACTGGGTGATGCAGCAGGCTGGACCAGTGCATCGGAGCCACGGTTCTGCCAGGCCGCATTATGATGACGCTGCATATGTTGACGCAGGGCCATGGTGCCAACATTTGGACCCTGGCCACGCTTCACCTTCTGAGGAAACATCTTGCATGTGGCCATGTTAACCTCCTCCAGATGCTTGATGAAAAACTGCCACACCGCCCAGTAGCCGATTCCCCCCCCCCCCCCCCGACTGCTACTGCCGCCGACTCCAGGAACCTCTGTTTTACTGCCTCCTGCAAAGGTAGGCTGCTGCAAAGCAGGTGGCCTATCCCGGGCACTTTTGGCTCCAGATTTCCCACTTCTTCTACCATGCTGACTCCCAACCATGCTACCACCTTGCTGGCTGTGCTGCTTCATGGGCAACCTGCAACCTTCTTCTCCTGATGATGATGAAGCCCCTTCTGCACCCAGCTCCCAAATGTGATCGGCTTCATCATCATCAAGTTGTGTCTGCACATCATTGATGTCCTCCTCAGGTTCCTCAACAATGTCTGCTTCAGGAGCCTGAACGCTCGCAACACCACCTCCCACGCCACTAAACTCATCACTGCTTGCCTGCCTAGTAGAGGAAGTGGCAGATGTCTCCTCCACTTCTTGGCTGGGCAGTAGCTGCTGACTGTCCTCTAGTAGATCGTCCTCACTAAATAGTGGAGCTGAACCCATAGCATATGATACTTCTGTGGGGGAGGGAACAGCATAGGACAGAGGCAATTGGAAGACAGGAACTGCTCCCGGGCCATGCTAACTGAGGGTTGTTTCTGAGGAACCAATCAACTGTTGACTGGGGGTGTCAGATGTCACTTATGATGAAGTGGATGACCGAGTTAACCAATCAATGATGGCAGATGGGTTGCTGGTCGAGACACGACCGCTATCTGAAACCTGTAGCTAAGGCCTCTCGCTGCAACTCCTGCTGCCACTTGCCCCTAGTCTGCTGCGACCTCTGCCTGTGCCTTATGAATTTAGACATCTGCCACTCCTCTGTGCACGTCCTGGCACCTCTCTGCCTGACATACCTATACACCAGCTGAGTGAGTAAATGTTATACTTATCAGTACTCCACTACGCTTAAAACTGTATTTGCCTACAAAAGCAGGTGTGTAGTTGTGGCTGGCCTTTCAAAGTAACTAGGCCCTTATGACTTTAACAGGAACAAAATCGTACACCACATAGGTGTACATACACTTGTGAGAGGAGGACTATGCGATCCACTATGCTTAAAACTGTATTAGATTACAGAAACAAGTGTGTAGCTTTGGCTGGCCTTTCACAGTGACTAGGCCCAAATTAGTTTAACAGGAAAATATATAAAGGACACCACATAGGTCTACGTACAGTTTACACTTATGAGAGGAGGACAATACCCTCCACTACGTTTAAACCTGTATTAGACTACAGAAACAAGTGTGTAGCTTTGGATGGCCTCTCACAGTAACTAGGCCCAAATTAGCTTAACAGGAAAAAAAAAACGTAGATCACTTAGGTGTAATTAGAGGTAATTAACTCAAGTGGGAGAATAACATGTCCGCGGCAAACGTCATGGATCCCAACTTTAGTAACAGCTTAGGCAGAGCACAGGCAACAAATGTTTCGCTTACAAAGCTTCTTCACAGCCTTGTTCCTAATAGCTATCCCTCCCCTTAAATAGCCCCCAGGTACAACAACTTTATTAGTCAATACAAAATTCACAAAGGGTATAAAAAATAAAAAAAGGATTTTAGAAAAAATTATTTTGAAAAATATATATATCTACTGTGACATAATCACAAAAATGAGAGAGTAAAATTAGCTAAAAAAAAAACACAGTAAGATCAAAAACGAGTGTCCCGCCGCCTGGAAAAATTCACATGCAGTATTATGGGAAAGCATTGACATCCAAACGTTCGTTCAGGCCAAGGGGGCCCAGAACCCCTGTCTTTAATATCAAAGCGGTTTCACACTGTAATAAGTCCTGGTGGCGATCACCCCCATATTGTGGAGCCTCCACACGTTTAAGACCTAGAAATCTCATGCACTTAGGGTCTGCATTATGGGCATCACACATATGTTTAATTAACCTAGGTGATTCTATCTTGGTACGTAACGAGCGAACATGTTCATTAAACCGTTTAAACAACGGCTGAATGGTTTTTCCAATGTAAAAGTGTTGGCAGTCACACACAATAGCATATACAACATAGGGGGTTATACACGTCATGAAGTCTCTTATAACTAACTCAATTGGGCCTAAACGGATAAATTGTCCCCCCAAGAAACTGTTGCTGCACCGGAGGTATCCAACCTACCCTTAATCAAAGTGTCCTTGATATTTTTGCACCGTTTAAAGGATACAAGAGGATTAAATTGGGTCTTAGTGTTCAGTATATGATCGTCAGTCACTAAATGCCAATTTCTTCTTATGGCAGATTTTATACAATTGTCCATCGTGCTGTGTCGAAAGATAAAGGAGAAGCTGTCCTTCTTCTGTATACTGTCCGACCTTTAGAGTAGGTGTTGTCTATTCTGGTGTTTAGCTTTTTCCCATGCTTTCTTTATCAATGGAGTAGGATATCCCTGGTCTTCTATATTTTTTACTGAGAATGCTAGCCTGTTGATCAAAAGATGTATGGTCATTATTAACACAACGTAGTCGGACAAATTGTCCGTACAGTAACGATTCTTTTACATAGGGGGGATGAAAACTATCATTATGCAGCAATGTATTGGAAGCAGTAGGTTTAGTGTGAACAGTGGAATGAATATCGGTATCTGTCAGTGTAACGTCCACGTTCAGAAAGGTAACATTTTTATTCCCAAAGTTACGGTCAGGATCCGGACAGGCGGCTGATGAGGACACAGGAGGTGGATCCTCTGTGCCAGAGAGGCGATGGCGCGGGTCGTACTGGAGGATCAGTTCTAAGTAGTTACTGGTGTTCACCAGAGCCCGCCGCAAAGCGGGATGGACTTGCTGCGGCGGTAACTACCAGGTCGTGTCCCCCAGTAGCGACTCGACCTCTCTGGCAGCTGAGACTTGCGCGGTACACAAGGGCTAGACAGAGGTGAGGTCAGACGTAGCAGAAGGTCAAGGCAGGCAGCAATGGTTCGTAGTCAGGGGCAACAGCAGAACATCTGGATACACTGGCAAGGGAACACACTAAACGTTTTCTCAGGGCACAAGGCAACAAGATCCGGCAAGGACAGGAAGGGGAAGTGTGTTTTTATGTGTAGGGAGTGATCAGGAACTGATTGGACCAGGCACCAATTAATGGTGCACTGGCCCTTTAAATTTGAGAGACCCGGCGCGCGCTGGGACTGAGAAAGCGGGCCGCGCGCTGGGACTGAGCAGGAGGACAGGGCAGGTGAGAGGATCGGGATGCGACCCACGGGCAGGCACGTCCCGCCGCGCGGATCGCATCCCTGCCGGGGGACACAGAGCAGCGCTCCCGGTCAGCGAGTCAGACCGGGGCGCTGCAAGCATGAACAGAACGCTGTGAGCGGGACCCGGAGCGCTCGGCATTACAGTACCCCCCCTTACGTCTCCACCTCTTTTTGGAACCAAGAAATTTGTGGATAAGTTCCTTGTCCAAAATATTGGCCTCCGGCTCCCAGGACCTCTCTTCAGGACCACAATTCTCCCAATCAATTAAAAAAAATATTTTACCTCAGACGACCTTGGAGGCGAGGATCTCCTTGACAGAGAAGACATCAGAGGAGCCAGAAACAGGAGCAGGAACAGTGACCTTGGGAGAAAAGCGGTTAAGCATGAGAGGTTTGAGAAGAAAAACATGGAAAGAGTTAGGAATGCAAAGAGAAGAAGGAAGATGGAGCTTGTAGGAAACTGAATTGATTTGATTCTTGATCTTAAAAGGCCCGAGGTAACGAGGACCCAGCCTGTAGCTAGGGACCCGGAACCGAATGTATTTGGCAGAGAGCCATACTTTGTCACTTTGTCTCTTCTTATCCGGATGTCTCTTCATGCGAGACGAGGCCAGTGAGAGCGACTTTTGAGTCTCCCTCCAGATAGATGAGAAGTCCTGAGTTAATTCATCTACGGCAGGACCTCCAGATGAAGTGGGAATGGGGAGGGGGGGCAGCGGGTGACGGCCGTACACTACAAAGAATGGATATTTAGCGGAAGACTCAGAATTCTTGAAATTGTACGAGAATTCGGCCCAGGGCAGCAGGTCAACCCAATCATCTTGACGGGAGGAGACAAAATGTTGCAGGTAGTCACAAAGAATTTGGTTCACTCTCTCCACTTGTCCATTGGATTGAGGGTCATAGGCGGTCGAGAAATTCAGGAAGCGGGACAAAATGAGCCATTTTGGAAAAACGATCAATGACCACCCAAATGACGGTGTTGCCATGAGATAAAGGAAGGTCCGTGATAAAGTCCATGGCTATGAGGGAGTTTTATCACGTGCACATACTGTACAGGCCTGTACGAAATCAGTCATATCTTTTTCCAGGGAAGACCACCAGTAGTGTCTGGAAATCAACTGTTTGGATTTTTTAATTCCGGCGTGACCAGCCAGATAGGAGGAATGACCCCATTTAAGAGTCTGGAGGTGAAGACGTGGAGGAACATAAGTTTTTCCTGGAGGAACCGGCACCAGAGAAGCAGGAGCAGAAGAGATCAGGCACTCAGGAGGTATGATGTGCTAAGGAAGGGTCTCGGCTTCGGAGGCATCGGTGGAACGTGATAAGGCATCTGCCCTGATATTCTTGTTTGCAGGACGAAAATGAATTTGAAAATTGAAGCAAAGAACAACGACCACCTGGCCTGGCGAGGATTTAAACGCTGGGCGGACTGGAGATAGGACAGATTTTTATGATCAGTGTAGATGGTGATAGGATGAAGGGACCCTTCCAGGAGATGTCTCCACTCTTCAAGTGCCAACTTGATGGCCAACAGTTCACAGTCTCCTATAGAATAGTTTTTTTCAGGAGGCGAAAATGTTTTAGAGAAAAAAACGCAAGTGAAGTTTTTTCCCTTAGCGGTTCTTTGAAGAAGGACGACCCCGGCTTCTACTGAGGAGGCGTCAACCTCAAGGAAGAAAGGCTTCAGTGGATCTGGTCTAGACAAAACTGGTGCAGAAGCGAAGGCGGCCTTAAGGCGAGTAAAAGCTTCATCCGCTCGAGAAGGCCAGGACCTCGGATTCACGTTTTTCTTCGTCAGTGCCACAATAGGAGCAACGATGGTGGAGAAGTGGGGAATGAACTGACGATAGTAGTTGGCGAATCCGAGGAAGCGCTGTATAGCACGAAGTCCAGAGGGGCGTGGCCAATCAAAGACCATGGAGAGCGTGTCAGGATCCATTTGAAGACCCTGTCCAGAGATTAGGTATCCCAGGAAAGGAAGACAACTGCGTTCAAAAAGGCATTTTTCTAATTTGGCATAAAGATGGTTTACACGAAGGCGCTGGAGCACTTGACAGACATGGAGCCGGTGTTCCTTAAGGTTGGAGGAAAAAATTAGGATGTCATCTAGGTAGACAACTACGCAGGTGTACAGTAAGTCCCGAAAGATTTCGTTGAAAAAATCTTGAAAGACTGCAGGGGCATTGCAAAGTCCATACGCACCTCTGAGGTCAAGCTTTGTAAAAACTTTTGCTCCGCGCAGACGGTCAAAGAGCTCAGAGATGAGAGGCAGAGGGTAGCGGTTCTTTACAGTAATTTTATTGAGGCCACGATAGTCTATGCAGGGGCGTAGTGAACCATCCTTCTTGGCAACGAAGAAGAACCCCGCTCCAATTTCCTAATGAAACCTCTCTTAAGATTTTCCTGAATGTATTCACACATGGCCTTGGTTTCTGGAGAGGAGAGAGGATAAATTCGGCCACGGGGCGGTGTGGTACCAGGGAGCAAGTCAATAGGACAGTAGTAAGGTCTATGTGATGGCAAGACCTCCGCTTGCTTTTTACTAAAGACGTCAGCAAAGTCCTGGTAGGCCTTAGGTAGGCCAGGCAAAGGAGTAGCGATGGGGACTTGGCTATTTGGTACAGACGTAAGACGTTTGTGGCATGAAGCGCCCCAGGACTTAATGTCCCCAGTGGTCCAGTCGAGGGTAGGAGTGTGACGCTGGAGCCAGGGTAAGCCAAGCAGAATGTCCGAGGTGCAATTCGGCAAAACAAAGAATTAAATTTTTTTCTTGATGGAGTACTCCAATGGTCATGAGCAAGGGTTCTGTGCGGTAACGCACGGTGCAGTCCAGATTCTCTCCGTTTACAGATGAGATGAAGAAGGGTTTGATGAGACGGGTAACTGGAGTGTTAAATCTGTTGATGAACGAGGCTTCAATAAAGTTTCCTGCAGAACCAGAGTCCAGGAAGGCCACCGCAGAGAAGGAGGAGTTAGCGGATGGAGAAATCCGCACTGGAATAGTCAGGCGTGGAGAGGAGGAATTCACACCTAGTAACGCCTCTCCCACGTTAACTAGGTGCGTGCGTTTCCCTGATGCGGAGGGCGAATAGGGCAGTCTTTAAGGAAATGTTCAGTACTGGCAACGTACAAGCACAGATTTCCACTTCAGTCCTCTCTTCTTGGGTCAGGCGAGACCGGTCCACTTGCATAGCCTCCTCGGCGGGAGGCACAGGAGTAGGTTGCAGAGGACTCTGGAAGAGAGGTACCGAGCGAGGAAACCGCCTGGTGCGAACAAGATCCTTTTCTTGGCGGAGCTCCTGGCGTCTTTCCGTGAAACGCATATCTATGCGAGTGGCCAACTGGATGAGTTCAGGCAAGGTAGCAGGAATTTCTCGTGCGGCCAGAACATCTTTGATGTGGCTGGATAAACCTTTCTTGAAGGTCACGCAGAGGGCCTCGTTGTTCCAAGCTAGCTCAGAGGCGAGGGTGTGGAACTGGATAGCATATTCGCCCACTGAAGAGCTCCCTTGGACGGGATTCAGAAGAGCTGTCTCGGCAGAGGAAGCCCGGGCTGGCTCCTCGAAGACGCTGCGTACTTCGGAGAAGAAGGACTGGACAGAAGCAGTGGCAGGATCGTTGCGGTCCCACAGCGGTGTGGCCCAGGACAAGGCCTTTCCAGATAACAAACTGACCACGAAAGCCACCTTCGACCGTTCTGTGGGGAACTGGTCCGACATCTTTTCAAGGTGTAGGGAACATTGGGACAGGAATCCCCGGCACATCTTAGAGTCCCCATCAAATTTCTCCGGGAGAGACAAGTGGAGTCTAGAGGTAGTTGCAGCAACTGTGGAGGAGAAGAGCTGGTGGAGGAGATGGTTGACACTGGGCAGGCAGAAGCTGCTGGAGCATGGCGGTCAACTGCGTCAGCTGTTGTCCTTGATGGGCGATCTGCTGGGACTGCTGGGTAACAACGGTAGAGAGATCAGCAAGACTCGGCAGCGGCACCTCAGCGGGATCCATGGTCGGATCTACTGTCATGATCCGGACAGGCGGCTGGTGAGGACACAGGAGGTGGATCCTCTGTGCCAGAGAGGCGATGGCGCTGGTCGTACTGGAGGATCAGTTCTAAGTAGTTACTGGTGTTCACCAGAGCCCACCGCAAAGCTGGATGGACTTGCTGCAGCGGTAACTACCAGGTCGTGTCCCCCAGTAGCGACTCGACCTCTCTTGCAGCTGAGACTGGCGAGGTACAAAAGGACTAGACAGAGGCGAGGTCAGACGTAGCAGAAGGTCAAGGCAGGCAGCAATGGTTTGTAGTCAGGGGCAACAGCAGAAGATCTGGATACACGGGCAAGGGAACACACTAAACGCTTTCTCAGGGCACAAGGCAACAAGATCCGGAAAGGACAGGAAGGGGAAGTGGGTTTTTATGTGTAGGGAGTGATTAGGAACTGATGGGACCAGGCACCAATTAATGGTGCACTGGCCCTTTAAATCTGAGAGCCGGGACTGAGCAGGAGGACGGAGCAAGTGAGATGATCGGGATGCGACCCGCGGGCAGGCACGTCCCGTCGCGCGGATTGCATCCCCGCCGGGGGACACAGAGCAGCGCTCCCAGTCAGACCGGGGTGCTGCAAGCATGGACAGAACGCCGCGAGCGCTCCGGGGGAGGAGCGGGACCCGGAGCGCTCGGCGTTAAAGTTGCTAGTAAAGGTCATGTTGTAAGTATTGCTATTTAGGTAAGAGACAAAGGAAGAGAAGTCATTTTCAGACCCCGACCAGACGACAAAAATGTTGTCTATGTAGCGTAGAAATAGGCGTATATGACGCAGAAACTGGTTGCTAAGGGAGAAAACCATCTCCTCCTCCAAATCCCCTAAATAGATATTAGCGAAAGTAGGTGCGGCCGGGGTCCCCATCGCGGTCCCCGACCGCTGCCAGTACCACTTCTGGCCAAATTGGAAGCCATTAGGACAAAAAGTAAAGCTTTGCAGATATAATCGGAGGCTCCACAATATGGGGGTGAACGCCACCAGGAATTATTACAGTGTGAAACCGCTTTGATATTAAGGACAGGGGCTCTGGGCCCCCTTGGCCTGAACGAACGTTCGGATATCAATGTTTTCCCATAATACTGCATGTGACTTTTTCCAGGCGGCGAGAAACTCGTTTTTATCTTACTGTGTTTTTTTTTTAGCTAATTTTACTCTCACATTTTTGTGATTATGTTACAGTAGATATATATATTTTTCAAAATAATTTTTCTAAAATCCTTTTTTTCTTTTATATACCCTTTGTTAATTTTGTATTGACCAATAAAGTTGTTGCACCTGGGGGCTATTTAACCTCTTCAGGACATAGGGCGTATGGATACGCCCTGCATTCCGAGTCCTTAAGGAC
Source organism: Hyla sarda (assembly GCF_029499605.1). Lineage (NCBI taxonomy): Eukaryota > Metazoa > Chordata > Amphibia > Anura > Hylidae > Hyla > Hyla sarda. The sequence continues at coordinate 363,321,918 of NC_079191.1, forward strand.
CGAGGGCGTATCCATACGCCCGTGGGAATTCCGGTTCCCACCGCTAGCCGGTTGGGGACGGGAGCCGGTGCCTGCTGAAATCGTTCAGCAGGCACCCCAGCATATCGCCCAGGGGTGTTATTATGCCCCCCCATGTCGGCGATGGCCGCAGATCGCTGGACAATTCAGTCCAGCGATCTGCAGCGATTCCGGGTCAATCGGGTCTCCAGTGACCCGGTGACCCGGAATTACTGGCTGATCGGGGCCGTCTCTGACGGCCCCGAACAGCCATAGCCTGCAGCCGACCAATCAGGGCACCTGCTCCGGGTGTCACTCCCACAACCCGCTCCGCCCCTCTTCCGGAGGACGTGAGCGGGTGCGGGACGTGCACCCCAGGAGCTGGGGACCCTGATCCCCGGCGTCAATGTTGGAATCGGGGCCCCAGGAGCAGCGGCGGCGGGACTGACCTGTGTGCCGGCAGCAGAAGGAGGTGAGTTACAGCCTCCTGCTGTTGCTTAGCAACAGCTCCCAGAATGCAAAAAGGGCATGCTGGGAGCTGTAGTTATGCAACAGCAGGAGGCAGACCACCACAACTCCCAGCATTCCCTTATGGGCATGCTGGGACTTATGGTTTTGCAACAGCTGGAGGCATATTTTTTCCATGGAAAAGTGTACCTTCAGCTGTCGTATAACTACAACTCCCAGCTTGCACAAACAGCTAAAGTGCATGCTGGGAGTTGTAGTGGTGCATCTGCTGGTTGTATAACTAAAACTCCCAGCATGCCCGTTGGCTGTCGGTGACTGCTGAGAGTTGTAGTTTTGCAATAGCTGAAGGCACACTGGTTGTGAAACTCAGAGTTTTTTTTTACCTAACTCAGTGTTTCATTACCGGTGTGCCTCCAGCTGTTGCAAACTCCAACTCTAAGCAGTCAATGTACACCATGCACCGTACATGCTGGGAGTTGTAGTTTTGCAACAGCTGGAGGCACACTGGTTGTGAAACACTGAGTTAGGTCACAAACTCAGTGATACATAACCAGTGTGCCTACAGCTGTTGCAAAACTAAAACTCTCAGCATGTACAGTCTGTCAGCACATGCTGGGAGCTTTAGTTTTGCAACAGCTGGATGTCCCCCCCTCCCCCTCCCCAATGTGAACGTACAGGGTACACTCACATGGGCGGAGGTTTACAGTAAGTATCCGGCTGCAAGTTTGAGCTGCGGCATGTTTCGCTGGACCACCAGCTTTATCAATAGGTAAGCGGGCACTGTGCCCTCTTACCTCTTGATAAAGCTGGTGGTCCAGCGAAACATGTTGAGGGGGGCAGTGTGAAAGATTTTAATATAGGTAGCCATCTGTCCAAGCATCCAGTTTAGTGGTGTTCTGCAGGCACCGCTATCTGGGTTGATCTATATCAAACACTGAACCAGTTGGTCATTTCACATTTATTAGGAAAGTGGAATACAGTGGCTCCTAGTATTTTAATATAATTTGTGTGCGTACAATACAATAAAGATTGCACTTTTAATCCACATCTTCTGGTTGAAGTAATTTTTGGGTCATCTCTGGATGATCTATAGGAATTTATTGCAACAGCTGGAGGCACCCTGTTTGGGAATCACTGGCATAGAATTCCCCTATGTCCACCCCTATGAAAATCCCTAATTTAGGCCTCAAATGTGCATGGCGCTCTCACTTTGGAGCCCTGTCGTATTTCAAGACAACAGTTTAGGGTCACATATGGGGTATCGCCGTACTCGGGAGAAATTGTGTTACAAATTTTGGGGGGGTATTTTCTGCTTTTACCCTTTTTAAAAATGTTAAATTTTTGGGAAAACAAGCATTTTAGGTAAAAAAAAAAATTTTTTTTTGCATATGCAAAAGTAGTGAAACACCTGTGGGGTATAAAGGTTCACTTAACCCCTTGTTACGTTTCCCGAGGGGTCTAGTTTCCAAAATGGTATGCCATGTGAGGTTTTTTTGCTGTCCTGGCACCATAGGGGCTTCCTAAATGCGGCATGCCCCCAGAGCAAAATTTGCTTTCAAAAAGCCAAATGTGACTCCTTCTCTTCTGAGACCTGTAGTGCGCCATAAGGGCTTCCTAAATGCAACATGCTCCCCAAAAACCATTTCAGAAAAACGTACTCTCCAAAATCCCCTTGTCGCTCCTGAGCTTCTGAGCCCTCTACTGTGCCCGTCGAACACTTTACATAGACATATGAGGTATGTGCTTACTCGAGAGAAATTGGGCTACAAATACAAGTAAATTTTTTTTCCTTTTACCCCTTGTAAAAATTCAAAAATTGGGTCTACAAGAACATGTGAGTGTAAAAAATGAAGATTTTGAATTTTCTCCTTCACTTTGCTGCTATTCCTGTGAAACACCTAAAGGGTTAAAACATTGACTGAATGTCATTTTGAATACTTTGGGGGTAGTTTTTATAATGGGGTCATTTATGGGGTATTTCTAACATGAAGACCCTTCAAATCCCCTTCAAACCTGAACTGGTCCCTGAAAAATATCGAGTTTGAAAATTTTGTGAAAAATTGGAAAATTTCTGCTGAACTTTGAAGCCCTCTGGTGTCTTCCAAAAGTAAAAACTGGTAAATTTTATGATGCAAACATAAAGTATACATATTGTATATGTGAACCAAAAAAAATGTATTCGTAATATCCATTTTCCTTACAAGCAGAAAGCTTCAAAATTAGAAAAATGCTAAATTTTCAAATTTTTCATCAAATTTACGGATTTTTCACCAAGAAAGGATGCAAGTTACCACAAAAATTCACCACTATGTTAAAGTAAAATATGTCACGAAAAAAAAATCTCGGAATCAGAATGATAACTAAAAGCATCCCAGAGTTATTAATGTTTAAAGTGACAGTGGTCAGATGTGCAAAAAATGCTCCGGTCCTTAAGGCCAAAATTGGTTTGGTCCTGAAGGGGTTAAGGGGAGGGATAGCTATTATGAACTAGGCTGTGTAGAAGCTTTGTAAGCGAAATTTTTTTTGCCTGTGCTCTGCCTAAGCTGATAATATAGTTGGGATCCATAATGTGTGCCGCAGACGTGTTATTCTCACACCTTAGTTAATTACCTCTCCTGCTGCTGGTCTGCTGTGAGCACCTTTCGGACCCTGTTTGAAGCGAGCTTACGTGTACCTGCTATACCCTGCATTCGTACAGTGAATATGTGGTGGTGCCAGCTATTTTCTTTCTTCGTATTTGTGTCTGACTGCTATGTCCACTATGCTAGAGCACACCGACACTGACCGTGAATTGGGTGAACTGCTTACGGGTGCGTCTGAATGAGTACCTATGGATACGGAAGTGAACGCCATTTCAGCTGGTTGGGCAGATGCCAGCTCCTTTTTCGCACAGTGTAACTTACAAGATGAGCTCCGAGCGTTGGGAGCAAAAACACTGGAGAGGAGAGTGACCTCCTTAGCCGAACGGGAGGTTAAACTCTTCTGGACCTTGAACTCTCTACAATCTTATTGCACGCATGAACGGGCACCACGGGGTCTCCGCCACTATAAGGAGATTTCCCAGTTCAATGAGGATATGTCTTTTGCACAAGCATGGAAGGATTTACATGCAGAACATGCCTTAAAACTGACCCGTTTGGTGATGGCACGGACTGAGCAAGAATATGTTTCTGTTGCGGATGACTTATTGAGAGCAAAAATTAAATTAAAGACTCGGCTGACATCCACACAGTATGAAAATTTTCAAAAACAGCTGGATAAACATATAATACCTATCCAAGAGGAAATAAATGAACAAAAAAAGGAGACATTTATCAGAGACAAAATGGATTATGAAGCCGGGAAATTAATTCAGTGGGGACGTTCGAACCCTAGACAATGTCGCATGAGACCCAGGAGGGAACAACCTCAAAGAAAAAATGACTATTGGACCACGGACTTGGGATCTGACTCCAGCACAGATCTACCAGGACCATCTGCCACTAAGGGGACCCCAGCGAGTCAAGTGGAAAAGCAGGGGGAATACCCTTTAGGTGGCGTACCCAGAGGGGCCGCAAAAGACGCACCAAACACAAAAACCGGTGTGAAGCACAAACAGGTCTTCTGGCAGAAGTAGGGGAAGCTGCTGCGCTGGACACCACAAGTACTCCTATTTCTATCATTAATCTTACTGATATTGAATTATCTGATGAATGTATATCGGTGTTATCTAAGAGTCTTAGTTTCTGTATACCTCAGCAGTTTTATATTACTGAGTTCCAACTGGATCTAAATAGAACTATTCGTAAGATGAATTTGTTTAAGTATTTCACTTCTTGGAGTACTACAATGCCGACCAGACCTACAGGTGTAGGAGAAGAACCAGTTAGTTCAGATGTAATGGGCTATAGTTTTCATAGCTCCATTACTAATCAGGAGCAGGAGGTGATGCATGATTTATTGGAAATATCAGTTTCAGAAGTACCAGTTATTTTACCTGTCACAGAGAGTATTTAAGGAGGTGTACCTTCCACTTTTAATCCCACTTTGCCTGCCGGTTCATCTATTGAGCAATTTCGGGATCGGGTTTTGGACGAAGATAGAGCTTTGGTTTACCCAACACCCCCAGATAATATTTCACCTGGCGAAAAAGCCTCCCTCAAAAAACTCAGTTTACGCTCAGATATAGTGGTCAAACCGGCAGACAAAGGGGGAAACATAGTCATAATGTCCAAGCAGTATTACTTACAGGAAGCCTATCGCCAGTTGGGCGATACTGAAACCTATGTTCCTCTCGACTTTGACCCCCACTAGGAAATGCCAGGACGGTCTGCGGAGTCTTCTCAGAGAAGGGGTTGAGGGAGGCTTTTTCTCTCCCCACTTTCCTGAGAAATTGATTTGGAAATTTCCCAAACGACCGTACTGGTATTTCCTACCAAAGACACACAAAAGTATGACCAGACCGCCTGGTAGACCCATAGTAGCGGGCAGGGGCTCCGTTAATGAGCCCCTGTCTCGCTATTTGGACTGGTTGCTACGTCCCATCCTCCATACCCTTCCGTCCTATATCAAGGACACGGGCGATTTTTTTAGGCCACCTGAACCAGATGGTGTGGCAAGAGGACTACAAGCTCGCTACCCTGGATGTGAAGAGCCTGTACACCCGCATCCCCCAGGATGCAGGTGTGCAGGCTCTGAGACACCAGTTGCGACACATGCAGTCTAACGGTGATTTTGCCAATTATATCTGCAAAGCTTTACTTTTTATCCTCAGTCATAATGCCTTCCAATTTGGCCAGAAGTGGTACTGGCAGCAGTCAGGGACCGCGATGGGGATCCCGGCCACACCTACTTTCGCTAATATCTATTTAGGGGATTTGGAGGAGGAGATGGTTTTCTCCCTTAGCAACCAGTGCCTGCGTCATATACACCTATTTCTACGCTAAATAGACAACATTTTTGTTGTCTGGTCGGGGTCTGAAAATGACTTATCTTCCTTTGTTGCTTACCTAAATAGCAATACTTACAACATGACCTTTACTAGCAACTTTGGGAATAAAAATGTAACCTTTCCAGACGTGGACGTTACACTGACAGGTACCGATATTCATACCACTGTTCACGCTAAACCTACTGCTTCCAAAAAATTGCTGCATTATGATAGTTTTCATCCCCCCTATGTAAAAGAATCGTTACCGTACGGACAATTTGTCCGACTACATCATATTAATAATGACAATACATCTTTTGATCAACAGGCTAGCAATCTCAGTAAAAAGCTAGAAGACCGGGGATATCCTACTCCATTGATAAAGAAAGCATGGGAAAAAGCTAAATACCATAATAGACAACACCTACTCTATAGATCGGACAGTATACAGAAGAAGGACAGCTTCTCCTTTATCTTTCGACACAGCACGATGGACAATTGTATAAAATCTGCCATAAGAAGAAATTGGCATTTAGTGACTGACGATCCTATACTGAACACTAAGACCCAATTTAATCCTCTTGTATCCTTTAGACGGTGCAAAAATATCAAGGACACTTTGATTAAGGGTAGGTTGGATACCTCTCCCCCCAAGAGCTGGTTGCATGCGGCTGTTCCCAAGGGCAACCGTTTAGGCTCAATTGAGCTAGTTCTAAGATACTTCATGACGTGTCGAACCCCCTATGTTGTTTATGCTATTGTGTGTGACTGCCAACAATTTTACTTTGGAAACACCATTTGGACGTTGTTTAAACGGTTTAATGAACATGTTCACTCGTTACGTACCAAGATAGGTTCACCTAGGTTAATTAAACATATGTGTGATGCCCATAATGCAGACCCTAAATGCATGAGATTTCTAGGTCTTAAACGTGTGGAGGCTCCACAATAGGGGGGTGATCGCCACCAGGAATTATTATAGTGTGAAAATGCTTTGATATTAAAGACAGGGGCTCTTGGCCCCCTTGGCCTGAATGAACGTTCGGATATCAATGTTTTCCCATAATACTGCATGTGACTTTTTCCAGGCGGCGAGACACTCGTTTTGATCTTACTGTGTTTTTTAGCTAATTTTACTCTCTCATTTTTGAGATTATGTCATAGTAGATATTGTCACGATTCGGCTTCCAGGTAGTGGATCCTCTGTGTCAGCGAGGGATTGGCGTGGACCGTGCTAGTGGACCGGTTCTAAGAGGCTACTGGTTTTCACCAGAGCCCGCCGCAAAGCGGGATGGTCTTGCTGCGGCAGTAGCAACCAGGTCGTATCCACTAGCAACGGCTCTACCTCGCTGACTGCTGAGAAGGCGTGGGACAGAAGGACTAGGCAGAGGCAAGGTCAGACGTAGCAGAAGGTCGGGGGCAGGCGGCAAGGTTCGTAGTCAGGATGGGTAGCAGAAGTTCAGGTACACAGGCTTTGGACACACTAAACGCTTTCACTGGCACAAGGCAACAAGATCCGGCAAGGGAGTGCATGGGAGGAGATCAGATATAGCCAGGGAGCAGGTGGAAGCCAATTAAGCTAATTGGGCCAGGCACCAATCATTGGTGCACTGGCCCTTTAAGTCTCAGAGAGCTGGCGCGAGCGCGCCCTAGAGAGCGGAGCCGCGCGCGCCAGCACATGACAGCAGGGGACCGGGACGGGTAAGTGACCTGGGATGCGATTCGCGAGCGGGCGCGTCCCGCTGTGCGAATCGCATCCCCAACGGCCAAGACAGTGCAGCGCTCCCGGTCAGCGGGACTGACCGGGGCGCTGCAGGGAGAAAGACGCCGTGAGCGCTCCGGGGAGGAGCGGGGACCCGGAGCGCTAGGCGTAACAGTACCCCCCCCCTTAGGTCTCCCCTTCTCTTTGTCCGGTAACTGCCTCCCCTGGGATGAGGACACCGGGAAAGAATGGAGGGTTTCCTCAACGGCAGGCAGTACAGCAGGAGTGGGAATGGGGAGGGAGGGCAGAGGGCGAGGCCTGGCACGGGGCAGTGTGACACCAGGACGGGGGCCATGGGGAGGCACAGAGGCTTGCCTGACGGGACTGGGAGGGGGGGAGAGGCACTTCCTATGGCAGGCAGAGTCCCAGTTCCTGATCTCCCCGGTGGTCCAATCAATGGTGGGGGAATGAAGCCGGAGCCAAGGCAGACCGAGGAGGACCTCAGAGGTACAGTTGGGGAGAATGAAGAACTCAATCCTCTCAAGGTGGGGTCCAATAGACATGAGGAGGGGCTCTGTGCGGTAACGCACGGTGCAGTCCAATCTGGCTCCGTTGACCGCGGAAATGTAGAGCGGCTTGACGAGACGGGTCACCGGGATGCTGAATTTATTAACAAAGGACTCCAAAATAAAATTTCCAGAGGCACCGGAGTCCAAGCAGGCCACGGCTGAGAGGGAGGAGTTGGCTGAAGAAGAAATCCGCACGGGTACCGTGAGACGTGGAGGAGCAGACTTGGAACCAAGAGACGCCACACCCACGTGAGCTGGGTGCGTGCGTGCGTTTCCCAGGCGTGGAGGACGGATAGGGCAATCCACCAAGAAATGCTCGGTACTGGCACAGTAAAGACAGAGATTTTCTTCCCTACGGCGATTCCTCTCTTCCTGGGTCAGGCGAGACTTATCCACTTGCATGGCCTCCTCGGCGGGAGGCCCAGGCGTAGATTGCAACGGATACTGTGGGAGAGGTGCCCAGAGATCTAAGTCTTTTTCCTGGCGGAGCTCTTGGTGTCGCTCAGAAAAACGCATGTCAATGCGGGTAGCTAGATGGATGAGTTCTTGCAGATTGGCAGGAATCTCTCGTGCGGCCAGCACATCCTTGATGCGACTGGATAGGCCTTTTTTAAAGGTCGCGCAGAGAGCCTCGTTATTCCATGATAACTCGGAAGCAAGAGTACGAAATTGGATGGCGTACTCGCCCACTGAAGAATTACCCTGGACCAGGTTCAACAGGGCAGTCTCGGCAGAAGAAGCTCGGGCTGGCTCCTCGAAGACACTCCGGAGTTCAGTGAAGAAGGCCTGGACTGTGGCTGTGGCAGGATCATTGCGGTCCCAGAGCGGTGTGGCCCAAGACAAGGCCTTTCCTGAAAGAAGGCTTACTACGAACGCCACCTTAGACCGTTCTGAAGGAAACAAGTCCGACAACATCTCCATATGCAGGGAACACTGAGACAAAAATCCACGGCAGAGTTTAGAGTCCCCATCAAATTTGTCCGGCAGGGACAAGCGGAGGTTAGGAGCGGCCACTCGCTGCGGAGGAGGTGCAGGAGCTGGCGGAGGAGATGGTTGCTGCTGTAGCAGAGGCAGAAGTTGCTGTAACATGGCGGTCAACTGCGACAGCTGCTGTCCTTGTTGGGCAATCTGCTGCGATTGCTGAGCGACCACCGTGGGAAGATCAGCGAGACTTGGCAGCGGCACCTCAGCGGGATCCATGGCCGGATCTACTGTCACGATTCGGCTTCCAGGTAGTGGATCCTCTGTGTCAGCGAGGGATTGGCGTGGACCGTGCTAGTGGACCGGTTCTAAGAGGCTACTGGTTTTCACCAGAGCCCGCCGCAAAGCGGGATGGTCTTGCTGCGGCAGTAGCAACCAGGTCGTATCCACTAGCAACGGCTCTACCTCGCTGACTGCTGAGAAGGCGTGGGACAGAAGGACTAGGCAGAGGCAAGGTCAGACGTAGCAGAAGGTCGGGGGCAGGCGGCAAGGTTCGTAGTCAGGATGGGTAGCAGAAGTTCAGGTACACAGGCTTTGGACACACTAAACGCTTTCACTGGCACAAGGCAACAAGATCCGGCAAGGGAGTGCATGGGAGGAGATCAGATATAGCCAGGGAGCAGGTGGAAGCCAATTAAGCTAATTGGGCCAGGCACCAATCATTGGTGCACTGGCCCTTTAAGTCTCAGAGAGCTGGCGCGAGCGCGCCCTAGAGAGCGGAGCCGCGCGCGCCAGCACATGACAGCAGGGGACCGGGACGGGTAAGTGACCTGGGATGCGATTCGCGAGCGGGCGCGTCCCGCTGTGCGAATCGCATCCCCAACGGCCAAGACAGTGCAGCGCTCCCGGTCAGCGGGACTGACCGGGGCGCTGCAGGGAGAAAGACGCCGTGAGCGCTCCGGGGAGGAGCGGGGACCCGGAGCGCTAGGCGTAACAGATATATATATATATATATATATATATATATATATATATATATTTCAAAATAATTTTTTCTGAAATCCTTTTTTTCTTTTATATACCCTTTGTGAATTTTAAATTGACTAATAAAGTTGTTGTACCTGGGGGCTATTTAAGGGGAGGGATAGCTATTAGGAACTAGGCTGTGAAGAAGCTTTGTAAGCAAAACATTTGTTGCCTTTGCTCTGCCTAAGCTGTTAATAAAGTTGGGATCCATGACGTGTGCCGCGGACATGTTATTCTCCCACTTGAGTTAATTACCTCTCCTGCTGCTTGTCTGCTGTGAGCACCGTTCGGACCCTGTTTGAAGCGAGATTCCGTGTACCTGCTATACCCTGCATTCGTAGGGTGACTATGTGGTAGTGCCAGCTATTTTCTCTCTTCGTATTTGTAGGTGTATGTACAGTTTACACTTATGAGAGGGAGACAATACACTCTGCTTAACCTGTTCAGGACCCTTGACGTTCGCGTGTGTCATGACACCCTGGTACTTAACCCCTTAAGGATGCAGGACGTAAATGTACGTCCTGGTGCGGTGGTACTTAATGCACCAGGACATATATTTACGTCCTGTGCATAACCGCGGGCATTGGAGCGATGCCCGTGTCATGCGCGGCTGATCCCGGCTGCTGATCGCAGCCAGGGACCCGTCGGCAATGGCCGACGCCCGCGATCTCGCGGGCGTCCGCCATTAACCCCTCAGATGCCGGGATCAATACAGATCCCGGCATCTGCGGCAGTACGCGATTTCAATGAATGATCGGATCGCCCGCAGCGCTGCTGCGAGGATCCAATCATTCAGAATGCCGCACGGAGGTCCCCTCACCTTCCTCCTTCCGGCTCCCGACGTCTTCTGCACTGGTCTGAGATCGAGCAGACCAGAACAGAACATGACCGATAACACTGATCTGTTCTATGTCCTATACATAGAACAGATCAGTATTAGCAATCATGGTGTAAACATTTTTTTTTCAAATTTAAAAGTAAAAAAAAAGTGAAAAATCCACTCCGCCAATAAAAAAGTAAAATGTCCGTTTTTTCCTATTTTACCCCCAAAAAGCGTAAAAAATAAATTTCATAGACATATTTGGTATCGCCGCGTGCGTAAATATCCAAACTATTAAAATAAAATGTTAATGATCCTGTGCGGTGAACGGCGTGAACGTAAAAAAAAAGTCCAAAATTGCTACTTTTTTAATACATTTTATTTTTAAAAATTATAAAAAATGTATTAAAAGTTTTTTATATGCAAATGTGGTATCAAAAAAAAGGACAGATCATGGCGCAAAAAATGAGCCCTCATACCGCCGCTTATACGGAAAAATAAGAAAGTTATAGGTCATCAAAATGAAGGGATTATAAACGTACTAATTTGGTTAAAAAGTTTGTGATTTTTTTTAAGCACAACAATAATATAAAAGTATGTAATAATGGGTATCATTTTAATCATATTGACCCTCAGAATAAAGAACACACGCCATTTTTACCGTAAGTTGTACGGCGTGAAAACGAAACCTTCCAAAATAAGCAAAATTGCGTTTTTCTTTTTAATTTCCCCACAAAAATAGTGTTTTTTGGTTGCGCCATACATTTTATGATATAATGAGTGATGTCATTACAAAGGACAACTGGTCGTGCAAAAAACAAGCCCTCATACTAGTCTGGTGTCCTTAAGGCCAAAATGGGCTGAGTCCTTAAGGGGTTAAGGACCCATGATGTACGCCGGGCGAGGATCAGACCGGGATGCCTGCTGAAATCATTCAGCAGGCATCCCGTGCAAACGCCCAGGGGGGTCATCAGAACCCCCATGTCGGCGATCACGGCAAATCGCAAGTGAATTCACACTTGCGCTTTGCACGATTCCGGGTCATTACGGGTTTGTGGTGACCCGGAATATAAGGGGGATCGCAGTTGTCTAAGACAATACTCCTAAAGGGATAGGAGTGAGGTGACAGGGTCGCCAGAAGCGACGGCCAATAGCAGATAAGGGGCGGGGGGGTTTCTTTAGTTTTCCCCATCCTGCACACCCACAATAGGCGGAGCAGAACAGGGAAACGACGGGGACCGGCACCGAAGATCCACTTACCCATCCGGGCGGGTGACGGAGGTAGCGGGCGACGGAGATCGGCGGGCAGCGATGTCGTGCGGCTGGATCGTACAGAAGCCGGTGAGTTGCCTAGCAACATCTGAAGGGTACAGTTTGAGACCACTATATGGTGGTCTCTAACTGTATCCCTCCAGATCTTGCAAAACTAAAACTCCTAGCATGCCCAAACAACTGTTTGCTGTCTGGGCATGCTGTGATTTGTAGTTTTGCAACAGCTGGAGGACCACAGTTTTGGAGATCACTTTGCAGTGTTCTCTAAAACTGTAGCCCTCCAGATATTGCAAAACTGCAAATCCAAGCATACCCAAACAGCTGTCTTGGCATGCTTGGAGTTGTAGTTGTGTCCCTCCAGCTATTGCATAACTACATCTCCCAACATGCCCTTCGGCGATCAGTACATGCTGGGAGTTGTAGTTTTGTACCAGCTGGAGGCACACTGGTTGGAAAATATTGAGTTAGGCAACAGAACCTAACTGAAGGTTTTTCCAACCAGTGTACCTCCAGCTGTTGCAAAAGTACAACTCCCAGCATGCACGGTCTGTCAGTACATGCTGGGAGTTGTAGTTTTGAAACAGCTGGAGGTTTGCCCCTCCCCCCCCCCCCCATGTGAACGTACAGGGTACATTCACTCAGGCAGGTTTATAGTAAGTTTCCTGCTTCAAGTTTAAGCTCCGGCAAATTTTTCGCCGCAGCTCAAACTTCTAGCGAGAAACTCACCGTAACACGCCAGTGCGAATGTACCCTAAAAACACTACACTAACACATAATAAAGAGTAAAACACTACACTACACTGACACATAATAAAGGGTAAAACACTACATATACACCCCTTACACTGTCCCTCCCAATAAAAATGAAAAATGTATTGTATGGCAGTGTTTCCAAAACGGAGCCTCCAGCTGTTGCAAAACAACTACTCCCAGCATTTCCGGACCACAGCTGACTGTCTAGGCATGCTGGGAATTTAGCAACAGCTGGAGGAATCACTGGCATAGAATACCCCTATGTCCACCCCTATGCGATCCCTAATTTAGTCCTCAAATGCGCATGGCGCTCTTTCCCTTCGGAGCCCTGTTGTATTTCAAGGAAACAGTTAAGGGCCACATATGGGGTATTTCCGTACTCAGGAGAAAATTGCACTACAAATTTTGGGGGCTTTTTCTCCTTTTATCCCTTATGAAAAGGAAAAGTTGGAGGCTACACCAGCTTGTTAGTGTAAAAAAATGAAAAAATTTACACTAACATGCTGGTGTCGCCCCATACTTTTTATTTTCACAAGCGTTAAAAGGAAAAAAGACCCCCAAAATTTGTAACGCAATTTCTCCTGAGTACGGAAATACCCCATATGTAGTTGTAAAATGCTCTGCGGACGCACAACAAGGCTCAGGATTGAGAGCGCACCATGTACATTTGAGGCCTAAATTGGTGATTTGCACAGGGGTGGCTGATTTTACAGCGGTTCTGACATAAACACAAAAAAAGAAATACCCACATGTGACCCCATTTTGGAAACTACACCCCTCACAGAACGTAACAAGGGATATAGTGAGCCGGAACACCTCACAGGTGTTTAATGAAAATTCTTCAAAGTTGGATGAAAAAATGAAAAAATAAAATAAAAAATTCACTAAAACTGGTGTTACCCTAAATTTTTCATTTTCACAAGGGAAAATAGGAAAAAAGCCCCCCAAAATTTGTAACCCCATTTCTTCTGAGTAAGAACATACCCCATATGTGTATGTAAAGTGCTCTGCGGGGGAACTACAATGCTCAGAAGAGAGGAAGCACCATTGGGCTTTTGAAGAGAACATTTGTCTGGAATTGAAGGCCACATGTTTACAAAGCCCCCATAGTGCCAGAACAATGGACCCCCCTCCCACATGTGACCCCATTTTGGAAACTACACCCCTCATGTAATGTAATAAGGAGTGCAGTGAGCATTTACGCCCCACAGGTGTCTGACAGATTTTTGGAACAGTGGTCCGTGAAAATGAAAAATATAATTTTTCATTTGCACAGCCCACTGTTCCAAAGATCTGTCAAATGCCAGTGGGGTGTAAATACTAACTGCACCCCTTATTAAATTCTGTGAGGGGTGTAGTTTCCAAAATAGGGTCACTTGTGGGGGGTCCACTGTTCTGGCACCACGGGGGGCTTTGTAAACGCACATGGCCCCTGACTTCCATTCCAAACAATTTTTTTTCCCAAAAGCTCAATGGCGCTCCTTCTCTTCTGAGCATTGTAGTGCGCAAGCAGAGCACTTGATGTCCACACATGGGGTATTTCCATACTCAGAAGAGATGGGGTTACACATTTTGTGGGGCATTTTGTCCTATTACCCCATGTAAAAAAAAAATTTGAGGGAAAACTATCATTTTAGTGAAAAAAAAAATCATTTACACATCCAACTTTAACGAAAAGTCGTCAAACACCCGTGGGGTGTTAAGGCTCACTGGACCCCTTGTTACGTTCCTTGAGGGGTGTAGTTTCCAAAATAGTATGCCATGTTTTTTTTTTTTTTTTGCTGTTCTGGCACCATAGGGGCTTCCTAAATGTGACATGCCCCCCAAAAACCATTTCAGAAAATCTTACTCTCCAAAATCCCACTTCCCTTCTGAGCCCTCTACTGCGCCCACCGAACACTTGACATACACATATGAGGTATTTTCTTACTCGAGAGAAATTGGGTTACACATTGTAGGAAGATTTTTCTCCTTTTACACCTTGTAAAAACTCAATAACTGGGTCTACAAGAACATGCCAGTGTAAAAAATGAAGATTTTGCATTTTCTCCTTTAATTTGCTGCTATTCCTGAGAAACACCTAAAGGGATAACAAACTTTCTGAATGTCATTTTGAATACTTTGTGGGGTGAAGTTTTTATAATGGGGTAATTTATGGGGTATTTCTAATATGAAGGCCCTTCAAATCCACTTCAAAACTGAACTAGTCCCTGAAAAATTTCGATTTTAGAAAATGTTGTGAAAAATTGGAAAATTGCTGCTATACTTTGAAGCCCTCTGATGTCTTCCAAAAGTAAAAGCATGTCAACTTTATGATGGAAACATAAAGTAGACATATTGTATATATGAATCAAAATATAATTTGGAATATTCATTTTCCTTATAAGCAGAGAGCTTCAAAGTAAAAAAAAATGCAAAATTTTCTATGTTTTCATAAAATTTTGGAATTTTTCACCAAGAAATGATGCAAGTATCGACAAAATTTTACCACTAACATAAAGTAGAATATGTCATGAAAAAACAGTCTCGGAATCAGAATGAAAGGTAAAAGCATCTTAGAGTTATTTATGTTTAAAGTGACAGTGGTCAGATGTGCAAAAAATGGCCAGGTCCTACAGTGAAAATAGGCTGGGTCCTTAAGGGGTTAAAGGGGTACTACGGTGAAAAACTTTTATTTTTTTTTAAATCAACTGGTGCCAGAAAGTTAAACAGATTTGTAAACTAATTCTATTAAAAAATCTTTATTTTTTTTATTTTTTTTTATCCATAAGTTTGTTTATTGGATTTCAAAGAACATCACAAAGATGAAAGTAAAATCAGGATACAACAAGGGTGGGGGAGAAGGTAAAGCAAAAGCAACAAATAAGGATAACGAATAAGGGTATGAGGTACACCAAGATACACATTACAGTGTTGCATAGTATAAAATGACAGGGAATAACAATCAGGCATCACAAGTAAAGCAGGGTGAGCCAACGAAGTGCAGTTCCAAATCGTAATGATAATGTACACAGCTCTAAGTATTTACCGAACCATAAGGCCCATTGGCGTGCAACCAGTAGTCCCAACTTATAAAGAAATATAGTTCACGTCCTGTGCGGTTTGCTATGAGACTCTCCATGGAGCAAGAGTACTCCACCCTTGCCCTCACAACAGAGATATCTGGGATCTCCCGGGATTTCCAGAGAGCTGCTATGGAGGTATGAGCAGCAGAGAGAATATGGACGATGATGGTTCAAGAGTCCACAGGTAAGTCCTTCAGGTTGAGCGCAAGCTGTGCCATGCCTGGATCTTTCATGGGGGGGGGGGGGGTGAGGTATAATTTTGGAGATAAGTGCAAATACTGAGTTCCAGAAAGGAGCAAATAGGTCACAAGTCCACCATATATGAAGGAACGAGCCTACCTGGTCTCCACATCTCCAACAGGTAGGATTAACAGTGCTGTAAATATGGGACAAACGTTCGGGAGTGTAATACCACCTATATATCATTTTTACGGACAGATTCTAAGTGAGTACTACATTTGGAACGGTATAGAATATACATCTTGCCATTGCTCACTACTGATAGAAATACCCAGACCCCGCTCCCAGGCAGTTTGGAATGAGAACGATTCCGGTGCCAGTGAGGACTGTAATGCCCTGTATGAGATCGAAATCCCACCCCTGGCGCCTGAATGGGGGAGGAAATATGCATTATACGGTCTAGGAGCCGAATCAGACGGCCAAACATGGTAAGAAATAAAGTGACGTAGTTGTAGGAATTTGAAAAAGTCTCTAACTGGAATATTAAATTTAGATCTAATGAACTCAAATGTGCCCAGGGAACCCTGTTCAGATACATCTCCTAGGCAGGCAACCCTACAGTCTATCCAATTAGTGAAGGAAATGTGTTGGAGAAGAAGGGAGAGGACAGAGAACGGAGTGGACTGGAAAGAGATCAGGGAAAGCATTTTAGAAGACAGAATAAAGAGCCACATATCCAGAGTAGTTGCTATCGTGGGACTAAAAGTCACTACAGTAGTTTTGGTAATTGCCACCGACCACAGGAGGCAATGAAGAGAAGGCACTCCCACTATCTCCCTCTCCATAGACATCCAGTGGGCATCTGAATCACCCCTCCACCACTGCTGCAAGTAGACCAAATGCGTCGCCCTGTAATAGTTTAGTAGGTCAGGGCAACCTAAGCCTACCATACGTGTAGGCAGAAACAGCAACCTAGCCGAGACTCTTGCCCTAGACCCCTGCCATATAAACCTCATTAGCTGGGATTGGAGTCTTCTAATAGAAGAGAGGGGAAACTTGACAGGTAAGGTGCAAAAAAGATAAAGAATACAAGGCAGCAGAAACATCTTGACCACAGCAATGCGGCCACACCAGGAGAGAGGGATGCAAGATTATGTTTTAATGTCTCGAGTTAGTTGGGCAGATAGGGAAGAGAGATTAGAGGAAACCAAAGTAGAAGGAGAGGGGGTAAGAAAGATGCCTAGATATGTGATACCAGTGGAGGCCCATCTGAAGGAAAACCCCTGTGAGAGGGATAGAATAGACGGTTGGCTCAGCTGAAGAGGAAGAACAGTCGATTTGGAAATGTTAAGTTTGTACAAGCTAGCTGCACTAAAGTCGTCTATCAAAGACAGTACATGGGGCAGAGAAAGGAGAGGGTGAGTCAATGCGATCAGGATGTCATCGGCGAAGAGGCTTATCTTGTGAACATCATTCCCCACCTTGACACCCGTGATCATGGGGTGACAACGTACATGTTCAGCAAATGGTTCCATCACTAGGGTAAACAAAACGGGAGATAGGGGGCACCCCTGTCGGGTGCCATTAGTGATAGTGAACAGAGAAGACAGGGCACCCGACGTGAAAACCCTCACCGATGGCGAGGAGTAAAGGGCCAAAATTGCAGCAATAGCAGGAGCAGGGAAGCCAAATTCAGACAGCACTGCCCTTAAATACCCCCAGTGGACCCGGTTGAACGCCTTCTCCGCATCCAAAGAGAGGAGCAGAGAAGGCGTCCGACCCTGATGAGCAGCCGCCAAAATGTTCAGTACCCTCCTAGTGCCATCTGAGGCCTGTCGGCCCCTCACAAAGCCGACCTGGTCAGCTCTATTAAAAAATCTTAATCCTTCCTGTACCGATTAGCTGCTGAATACTACAGCGGAAATTATTTTCTTTTTGAAACACAGAGCTGTCTGCTGACATCATGAGCACAGTGCTCTCTACTGACATCTCTTTCCATTTTAGGAACTGTCCAGAACAACATATGTTTGCTATGGGGATTTCCTTTTACTCTGGACAGTTCCTAAAATGGACAGAGATGTCAGCAGGGAGCACTGTACTCGTAATGT
This sequence comes from Hyla sarda, assembly GCF_029499605.1. Lineage (NCBI taxonomy): Eukaryota > Metazoa > Chordata > Amphibia > Anura > Hylidae > Hyla > Hyla sarda. Next base: position 363,339,708 of record NC_079191.1, read on the forward strand.
TAGCAGACAGCTCTGTGTTTCAAACGGAAAATAATTTCCTCTGTAGTATTCAGCAGCCAATAAGTACAGGAAGGATTAAGATTTTTTTCATAGAAAAAAAGTTTTTCACCGGAGTACCCCTTTAAAACTGTATTAGACTAACAAAACAAGTGTGTAGCTTTGGCTGGCCTTTCACAATAAGTAGGCCCAAATAAGTTTGATAGGAAAAAAAGAAACGTATACCACCTATGTACGCACAGGTTACACTTTTGAGAGGACAATAAAAATCAGGTGACAATGGCTTTTAGTGCACAGCCTAACTGGCCCCTATTAGCTTGCTGTATACCCCACTGCAGCAGTACAGAGTCGCTGTATAGTACAGCCAGTACAGTATTATTATGCACTATTAGCAGGTGACAATGGCTTTTAGTGCTCAGCCTAATGGGCCATTATAAGCTTTAGAGTTGTTATACACCCCCACTGCAGCAGTACAGAGTCGCTGTGTAGTACACCCAAAAGTGTACTTTCACTCTCTCCCTTCCCTGTCAGTGTTTTCTGCAGTGATTTGGGCTTGTGGTGAATCACTGCTGTAAAGCTGTTTTTCTGTGCAGCACACACTGCTCTATCTCTCTCTGTAATAAAATGCTTGAATGGCTGGCTGTAAGTTGGCTGCCGATTATATAGGCCTACTGGGAGTTGTAGTTTTGCAACTGCTGGAGGCACAACTACAACTCCCAGCATACCCTTTGGCAGGCTGTCCATGCATGCTGAGATTTGTAGTTATGCAATAGCTGGAGACCTCCAGCTGTTGCATAACTACAAATCTCAGCATGCATGGACAGCCAAAGTGAAGGCTGGGAGTTTTAGTAATGTGCCTCCAGCTGTTGCATAACTACAACTGCCAGCATGCCTTTCGGCTGTCAGTGCATGCTGAAAGTTGTAGTTCTGCAACAGCTGTAGGCACACTGGTTGTGAAACACTTAGATTTTGTTACCTAACTCAGTGTTTCACAACCAGTGTGCCTCCAGCTGTTGCAAACTACAACTCCCAACATGCACTGAAAGACCTGTGGGAGTGGAGTTTTAGCTTTGCAACAGTTGGAGGCACACTGGTTGAGAAACACTGAGTTAAGTAATACACTTGTTTTGCAAATAGTGTGCCTCCAGCTGTTGCATAGCTACAACTCCCAGCATGCATGAACCACCAAAGGGCATGCTGGGAGTTGTAGTAGTGTGCCTCCAGCTGTTGCATAACTAAAACTGCCAGCATGTCCTTCGTCTGTCAGTGCATGCTGAGAGTTATAGTTTTGCAACAGCTGAAGGCACACTGATTGCAAAACAGAGAGTTTGTTACATAACTCAGTGTTTTGCCACTAGTGTGCCTCCAGCTGTTGCATAACTACAACTGCCAGCATGCCTTTCGGCTGTCAGTGCATGCTGAAAGTTGTAGTTCTGCAACAGCTGTAGGCACACTGGTTGTGAAACACTTAGATTTTGTTACCTAACTCAGTGTTTCACAACCAGTGTGCCTCCAGCTGTTGCAAACTACAACTCCCAACATGCACTGACAGACCTGTGGGAGTGGAGTTTTAGCTTTGCAACAGTTGGAGGCACACTGGTTGAGAAACACTGAGTTAAGTAATACACTTGTTTTGCAAATAGTGTGCCTCCAGCTGTTGCATAGCTACAACTCCCAGCATGCATGAACCGCCAAAGGGCATGCTGGGAGTTGTAGTAGTGTGCCTCCAGCTGTTGCATAACTAAAACTGCCAGCATGTCCTTCGTCTGTCAGTGCATGCTGAGAGTTATAGTTTTGCAACAGCTGAAGGCACACTGATTGCAAAACAGAGAGTTTGTTACATAACTCAGTGTTTTGCCACTAGTGTGCCTCCAGCTGTTGCGAACTACAACTCCCAGCATGCACTGACAGACCGTACATGCTGGGAGTTGTAGTTTTGCACCAGCTGGAGGCACACTGGTTGTGAAACACTGAGTTTGTTACTGTTTTGCAAACAGTGTGCCTCCAGCTGTTGCATAACTATAACTCCCAGCATGCACAGACAGCCAAAGGGCATGCTGAGAGTTGTAGTTTTGCAACAGCTGGAGGTTCCCCCCCCCCCCCCCCCCCTCCATGTGTATGTACAGGGTACATTCACATGGGCGGGGGTTTATAGTGAGTTTCCCGCCTCAAGTTTGAGATGCGGCAAATTTTCCGCCGGAGCTCAAACTCGCTGTAAACCCCCGCCCATGTGATTGTACCCTAAAACACTACACTACACTGACACAAAATAAATAGTAAAACACTACAAATACACACTCCCTACTAAGTTACACCCCCCCCCCCAATAAAAATTAAAAACTTCTCGGACAGCACTGTATCCAAAATGGAGCCTCCAGCTGTTGCAAAACAACAACTCCCAGTATTGCCTTGCCGGACAGCCATTGACTGTCCAGGCATGCTGGGAGTTTTGCAACAGCTGGAGGCACCCTGTTTGGGAAACACTGCTGTAGGTTTTTTTTGAATCGGAGGCAAGTGTAATGCTTGCATCAGGGTCTGTCCCTATGCAAATCCCTAATTTAGGCCCTAAATGTGCATGGCGCTCTCTCACTGTCATATTTTAAGGCAACAGTTTAGGGCCATACATGGGGTATCTTCGAACTTGGGCGAAATTACGTTACAAATTTTGAGCGGCTTTTTCTCCTTATGAAAAGGTAGAGTTGGGATCTACACCAGCATGTTATTGTAAAAAAATTTTTATTTTTTTTTAAACTAACATGCTGGTGTTGCCCTATACTTTTCATTTTCACAAGAGGTAAAAAGGAAAGAAAGACTCCCAAAATTTGAGTAAAAGCACATGTACATTTGAGGCCTAAATCGGTGATTTTCACAGGGGTTTCTGATTTTACAGTGGTTCTGACATAAACGTGAAAAAAATAAATACCCATTTGTGACCCTATTTTGGAAACTACACACCTCATGGAATGTCACAAGGGGTATAGTGAGCCTTAACACCCCACAGGTGTTTGACAATTTTTCTTTAAATTTGGATGTGAAAATTGAAAAAAAAAATGTTTCACTAAAATGCTGATATTACCCAAAATTTTTCCCTTTCACAAGGGAAAATAGGAAAAAAGCCCCCCAAAAATTGTAACCCCATTTCTTCTGAGTATGGAAATACCCCATATGTCGATGTAAAGTGCTCTGTGGACGAACTACAATGCTCAGAAGAAAGGAGCACCATTGGGCTTTTGGAGAGAGAATGTGTCCAGAATTGAAGGCCATGTGTGTTTACAAATAGTGTAGCTCGCGAATATTCGCAATGCAAATTTTATTCGCGAATATCACATATTCGCGAATTTGCGAATATTCGCGAATATAGCACTATATATTCGTAATTCTGAATATTGTTTTTTTTTTTTGCAATTTTTTTTTTCACAGTGATCATACCTCTCTTGTGTGGTGTAAAGAAGGCTCTAATACTACTGGTGTGCGAATTTTCGCATATGCGAAAATTAGCATATGCTAATTTTCGCATTTGAGAATTTTCACTTGTACTAATTACGGTTTATGTAAATGTTCGCATATGCTAATTTTCGCATACGCGAATTTTCGCGCATGCGAAAATAAAAGGCGAATATTACGAATATGCGAATTTAGCGAATATATGACGAATATTCGTCCATATATTCGCGAAATATCGCGAATTCGAATATGGCCTATGCCTCAACACTATTTACAAAGCCCATTTTGGAAACTACATGCCTCACGGAATGTAATAAGGGGTACAGTAAGCATTTACACCCCACAGGTGTCTGACAGATTTACACCCCACAGGTGTCTGACAGATTTTTGAAACAGTGGTCCGTGAAAGCAAAAAATGTAATTTTTCATTTGCACAGCCCACTGTTCCAAAGATCTGTCAAATGCCAGTGGGGTGTAAATTCTGCGAGGGGTGAAGTTTCCAAATTGGGGTCACATGTGGGGGGTCCACAGTTCTGGTACCATAGGGTCTTTGTAAACGCACATGCCACCAACCCCTCCCCCCCCCCCGACTTCCATTCCAAACAAATTCTCTCTCCAAAAGCTCAATGGCGCTTCTTTTCTTCTGAGCATTTTAGTTTGCCTGAAAAGCCCTTTATGTCCACATATGGGGTATTTACATGCTCAGAAGAAATGGTGTTACACATTTTGGGAGGCTTTTTCTCCTATTACCCCTTGTGAAAATGAAAAATTTGGGGTAACACCAGCATATTAGTGACAAAAATTGAATTTTTCATCTTCACGTCCAAATTTTGCGGAAATTTGTCAAACACCTGTGGGGTGTAAAGGCTCATTGTACCCCTTTTTATGTTCCTTAAGGGGTGCTGTTTCCCAAATAGTGTGCCATGTGTTTTTTTTTGCTTTTCTAGCACCATAGGGGCTTACTAAATGCGACATGCCCCCAAAAAGCAATTTCAGCTCAATTTTCTTTTAAAAAGCCAAGTGTGGCTCCTTTTCTTCTGAGCATTGTAGTGCACCTGCAGAGCACTTTACGTCCACACATGGGGTATTTCCATACTCAGAAGAGTACAAATTTTGGGGGGCATTTTCTACTATTACCCCTTGTAAATATTTAACATTTGGGGAAAAAAATGCATTTTAGTGAAAAAAATATTAATTTACACATCTGACTTTAATGAAAAATCATCAAACATTGATGGGGTGTTAAGGCTCACTGTACCCCTTGTTACATTCCTTGAGGAGCGTAGTTTCCAAAATAGTATGCCATGTGTTTTTTTTTTTTTTTTTTCTGTTCTGGCACCATAGGGGCTTCCTAAATTCCTAAATGCATGCACCCAAATAAAACATTTCAGCAAAATTTGCTTTCCAAAAGCTAAATGTGACTCCTCTTCTGAGAATTGCAGTCCGCCCGCAGTTCACTTGATGTCCACACATGGGGTATTTCCATACTGAGAAGAGATGGGGTTACAAATTTTGGGGGTCATTTTCTCCTATTACTTCTTGTAAAAATGTAAAATTTTGGGGGAAAAACAGCATTTTAGTGGAAAATAAATTAATTTACACATCTGACTTTAACGGAAAGTCGTCAAACACCTGTGGGGTTAAGGCTCATTGTACACCTTGTTAAGTTCCTTTAGGAGTGTAGTTTCAAAAATAGTAACAGAATGGAAACAGAATGAAAAGTAAAAACATTCCAGAGTTATTAATGCTTAAAGTGACAGTGGTCAGATTTGCAAAAAATGCTCTGGTCCTTAAGGTGAAAATGGTGACAATGCATTAGCATTTTGCTTGCATTTTGATTTCCCTCTGTTTCAGATGTTAGCCTGTAGGATACCAGGGAACCCAAGGATTATGCAGGAGTTGTACTGCAAATTGTCAGGGGGCAGGGGATTCAATACATGGATCAGCAGAAGTAGAGGCAGAGCACACAAACAACGCATTTTTTAAATCATAGTTTTTTTCAATATTTTTAGGTGTAAAAGTGTTTACCCTGGAGCTGTCAGACACTGGCTTAGCAATTTATAAAATGTTTTACTTTTTAAATATAAGAAACATTTGAAATGGATTGAGAAAATTAACTAAATTGGTAATGTAAATAATCAAAATTGCTACCAAAAGTAAGATTTATTAATGTGATCCTCAAAATTTGCGACCAAAAATTCCAAGAAACCCGACAAACTCTCCATTTTACTCCAAAAACCCTAAAAAGGGGCGTGGTCATCACAAAAAGGTGTGTGGTCATTGGGAAAGAGGGCATGCCCCCAACAGTTATACAAAATTCTAAAATATTTATTAATGTTCCCATATAAAATATGGTGGATTTAAGCTTTAGAAAACCCCACAGCTCAGAGTAGTTGTAAAAAAGCCAAATGTAGGGAAAAATAAAAATGTAGGGAAAAATTTGTAAATGCCTTGGAAAAAAAAACAACACAGAAAACTCCACTCTTAGTAAATCAGTGTCTATAGGTAGGAACGAAAAATAAATCAAATTCTCCTGGACTCAACACGGTGGTTATGTCCATGCCAAATTTGTTTACAGCTTACAGATTTAGCATTTTTACATTAAGGGTAGTTTCAATATACAATGGTCTTTTCTGGACCATTGTAACTTGAATCCATACTCAACATACAATGCTACGGACAGTGCAGATCTGCGAAACATGCCAATGGCTTGAAGAACTGAATGGGCATTCACTGGTAAAACACCTGTATTACTGAAGCGTATTGCTGTCTGGTAGCACTTCCCTAGGGAGCTATTACATGTTCTGTACTACTCTTAACCTATGCCACAGTTAGCTGTTCCTTTGGACACCAATAGAGATGAGCAAATTTTTTAAAAAAAAACTTTGATTTGGCCAATTTGCCAAATTAAAAAGAAAAAAAATCGATTCATCTAAATAAATTCTTGGCGAATTTTCATTAGTAATGTATTTTAATAATGTGTTATATAAAGTGTGTGTGTTTCCCTTTTTTTTCTCAGTTTTTTTTACATTTTTTAGCTAGTACTACTCCTCCCAGCATGGACCAGACTGTTCCATGATGGGAGTAGTAGTACCCATGCTAATAGACAGATCCAACCGGTGTAACTCCTGACACCCGATGCGATCATCCATAATATAGCAAAGATGCGGAGCGGCTCTATACAGCGCTCGCATCTCTGCACTATACTCTGTGACAGCCAGTGATATGAATAGAAATTCACATCACTCATTCATATCTTACGCATCACAGGGATGAAGGATGATTGCAGGGGGTGTCAGGAGTGAGACCTGCTGTGATCTGTCCTTAACTGCAGGTACTACTGCTCCCAACATGAAGCAAACTCTGCTCCAAGCTGGGAGCTGTAGTACCTGCATTAATAGACAGATCGCAGCGAGTGTCACTCCTGACAACCGCTGTGATCCTCTTGTATAATATATTGATGCGGCTGGCCGCTCTTCTATGGTCCCCTGCACTGACGTATATATACACCTAAACATTTTTCCCACAGAGAGTTGTGATTGGCTGGAACCATCTGGCCAATCACAGCTCTCTGCGGGAAATATGAATAGGTGTATATGTACAGTACAGACCAAAAGTTTGGACACACCTTCTCATTCAGAGTTTTCTTTATTTTCATGACTTTGAAAATTGTAGATTCACATTGAAGGCGTTAAAACTATGAATTAACAAATGTGGAATTATATACATAACAAAAAAGTGTGAAACAACTGAAAATATGTCATATTCTAGGTTCTTCAAAGTAGCCACCTTTTGCTTTGATTACTGCTTTGCACACTCTTGGCATTCTCTTGTTGAGATTCAAGAGGTAGTCACCTGAAATGGTTTTCACTTCACAGGTGTGCTGGTGTGGAGGAGGAGGTGTGATGGTGTGGGGGTGCTTTGCTGGTGACACTGTTGGGGATTTATTCAAAATTTAAGGCATACAGAACCAGTATGTCTACCACAGCATCTTGCAGCGGCATGCTATTCCATCCGGTTTGCGTTTAGTTGGACCATCATATATTTTTGAACTGGACAATGACCCCAAACACACCTCCAGGCTGTGTAAGGATTATTTGACCAAGAAGGAGAGTGATGGGGTGCTGCGCCAGATGAACTGGCCTCCACAATCACCGGACCTGAACCCAATCAAGATGGTTTGGGGTGAGCTGGACCGCAGAGTGAAGGCACAAAGGGCCAACAAGTGCTAAGTATCTCTGGGAAATCCGTCAATACTGTTGGAAGACCATTTCAGGTGACTACCTCTTGAAGCTCATCAAGAGAATGCCAAGAGTGTGCAAAGCAGTAATCAACGCAAAAGGTGGCTAGAACCTAGAATATGACATATTTTCACACTTTTTTGTTATGTATACAATTCCACATGTGTTAATTCATAGTTTTGATGCCTTCAGTGTGAATCTACAATTTTCATAGTCATGAAAATAAAGAAAACTCTGAATGAGAAGGTGTGTCCAAACTTTTGGTCTGTACTTTACGTCAGTGCAGGGGACCATAGAAGAGCACCCAGGAGCATCTATACATTATATAGGAGGATCACAACAGGTGTCAGAAGCGATCTGATAATAAGTAGAGGTACTATTACTCCCATCATGGAACAGTGTGTTCCATGCTGGGAGTAGTAGCACTACCTAAAAAAAAATTTTTAAAGGGAAAAACACACACACAACATTTGTATTAGGCCCCTTTCACACTATAATAGTTGCTCCATTAAAGGACCCCTTATATCGTACAGCGTATTTTAACCATAGTAACTGGATTCCCGGTGGCCCCCGTGCTTATGTGTGGTGATTTCAACCAGGTCTTAGATGCCTCTAAGGATAAGTTTTGGGGAGCTCAGGCCCCTCCCTCCTTTACACCTACTGGTCTTGCTAAGCTGTTGATGGAAATAGACTTATTTGATCTGTGGCGCCACCGTAATCCCAATGTTAGACAGTTTTCCTGTTACTCGGATACGCATGGGACCCTGTCCAGGATAGACATGGCAGTTTGGGATGGGAACATGGCTGGCCTGGTTAGAGAAATTGAATATTTGGCCAGGGGATTGTCGGATCACTCCCCAATCCGTTTATGGATTGATTTGGTAGGGAGCGCTGGAGGGGTGCGCCCTCTGTGGAGACTGAACCCATTCTGGCTAACTTTGCTAACTACTGCTGACATTGTTGGTGCGGAACTCAGAGACTTTATTGCCCTTTATGACGGTTCAGCTTCGGTCTCCATAGTTTGGGCGTTCCTGTGTGGCTTGTTTATTCGGGACATAAGTATTCTCAAATCCTCTACCAGAGAAAGGGGTGAGAAGTTGAGACTGTCTGTTACTGCAGCTGAAGCTAACTATGTTTTACTCCCTACCCCTGGAATGAAAGAATCGGGGCTGAGGGTGCAGGGTGACTATACTAAATACTTGGAGGAGACGGCTGAACATAAGAGGGTTTTTACTAATCAGCGTTACTTTGAGTGTGGTGAGGGTACGGGTAAATTATTGGCATCCATTGCTCGGGCCCAGCAGGGGGTCACGTATATTGGCTGTTTGAGGGATGGTCGGGGGAGAGAGGTCACGGAGGATGAGGAGATATTGGGTGTGATGGTAGACTTTTATAAGGATGCTTACTCTACCAAGGCCTCTTGTACTGAGGAGTGGAATATTTAGACAGGGCATCGCTTCCTTCCCTTTCTCCGGAGCAGAGGGACAAGAGTGGACTCGCCCATCTCTCTGGAGGAATTGGAACTATCTCTGAAAGACGCTGCTAATGAAAAGGCCCCAGGCCCAGATGGCCTTCCAAGTGAGGTATATAAAAAATTCTCAGGGATACTCCTGCCCCAGCTGTTGCGAGTGGTCGTGTCGGCGGCCTTGGATGGCTCTTTGCCTCGGTCCATGATGGAGGCCATTGTAGTACTTTTACCAAAACCAGGAAAGGACTCATTATGTGCAGGTTCTTGCAGACCAATCTCATTACTGTGTGCTGATATGAAGTTGCTGGCCCGAGTACTTGCTAACAGACTAGTTAAAGTTGTATTATCTCTAGTTCATGGGGATCAGACTGGCTTTATGCTGGGTAAATCTACAGTAGATAATATTAGGAGAGTGTATCTTAATTTACAGATGACTCAGGAGGGCGCATGGGATAGATCGATTTTTTCATTGGACGCTGCCAAGGCATTTTATAGCGTCAAATGGAACTATCTGTGGAAAGTGCTGGGGGCTATGGGGTTCGGACCCAGGTTTCTTTCTTATATTAAACTCCTCTATCAGTGCCCGACTGCCCTTCTTCGGGTTAATTGATGACTATCCCCACCGTTTGAGTTGCGGAGAGGCACGCGACAGGGGTGTCCCCTGTCGCCTCTACTCTTTGCACTGGCTATAGAGCCACTGGCTTGTCTCCTGCGATCCTCACCCGATATAATTGGATTCTGTTATGATTCCATTGACGAGAGAGTAGCGCTCTACGCAGATGACATGTTACTATTTTTGGGTGATACCGCTAGATCTCTGACCCCTGCTATGTCTATTATTACCGAGTTTGGTACATACTCTGGCCTGCTCATTAATTGGGATAAGTCGGTTCTGAGGCCCTTAGATCCTTTGCCTAGTATTCCTCAGATAGCCCTTTATAATATTCAGATGGTTAAGGAATTTAAATACTTAGGTATTAACATCACACCATTTTTGCATGACTTTATACCCTGGAATCTGACACCCCTGCTGGACAGGAGCTCTCAGAAGGTAACTGTCAGGTGTAAATTGCCGATCTCAGTGGTTGGCCGTACTAATCTAATAAAAATGGTGCTCATGCAGCAGTTATTGTATGTGTTGCAGAACTCACCAGTGTGGATAGCAATGACTTACTTTCATAGAATACAACGGCTTTTTAGACAGTTGGTGTGTGTGTGTGGGGGGGGGGGACTGCTAGGATCAAACTAGAGACTTTACAAAGGGGTAAGTCTTTAGGTGGGTTGGCGTTACCTAATCCCTGGTTGTATTATCTCGCCTCGCAATTACATCAGGTTAGAGGGTGGGTGAAGACGTCTTTACTGGGTCCTATGGGTCGTTTATTTATGGCCAAACATGGAGGGAGAGTGCCACTACATATTCTGGAAATTGGAGCTCTGACCAGACCTCTGGATTCCTCTCCCACTACCCAACTCCTTTGCAAGCTCTGGGGCCATACGCGTGAGTTACTGGGTCTTACCAGTTTCATATCATGTACACCGCTGTGGCGTAACCCGAGCTTGCTGGTTTTCTATTCTTTTGCGGAAGCTGGTTATTGGGAGAGGAAGGGACTGTGTGAAGTGGGGCAGTTAGCTGTACAGGGGGTAGTTCGATCTTTTGAGGACTTGCAGGAAGAGTTCGCTTTATCGCACTCGTCATTTTATCGATACCTGCAGCTCTGTCATGTGTACGAAACTCAGAATCGGCTGCGGCTGATGGAGGTACAATCTAACAGGGTCCTAGAATCTGTAGTTATGAAAAGGGAGTCTGCGGGAGTTATTTCTTGGCTCTATGGTGAGTTATTAGGTTTTTACCATGAACATTTCCCTTTAATAGTCCGAACTAAGTGGGAAAGAGACCTTGGTGGGTTGAGTGATAAGGAATGGTCTATAGTTCTGTTGTTTACCCCGTCATTGTCCTTGTCAGAGTCTAATAGACTATCACAATTGTTCTTTTTGCACAGGGTGTATAAGACCCCATTGCTCTTACATAACATTGGTGTTTGGTCCAACTCTACCTGCCCTAGGTGTGGTGAGTTGGAGGCTCACTCGAAACATATGATGTGGGTGTTCCCTGTCTTAACTGCCTATTGGACTGATGTGATACACCTTATTACAACTGTCTATGGGGTTACACTGAATAGAGAACCTAAGGTATGCTTACTTGGCCTTATTGGATGTGATCAGGAACCTTCCCTGAGAGAAGTGGGGATAATACGTGGATTGTATCAAGCCAGGAAACTGATTGCGCAGTTCTGGATGAGACCGTCTCCTCCGGGAGTGGCTGATCTTATTAAAAGAATTCAGCAGATAGTGTGCTTGGAAAGGGGATATATATTAAGCGTAAAGTTGAAAGGAAGTATGATGGTATTTGGGGACCCTGGGTACACCATTTTGACCCTCCGACGAATGATTCATGATTGCTTGTATGCCCTCAGTCTGTACTTGATGTGGTGTGATTGGCTTGCATACTGGGGATTTGCGAATGTGGCTTCACTCTTTTCACTGCCCGCCCTTTTGTCTCTATCCTTCTTCGGTGACTATGTTGGAGTGCCTGTGGGTACCGCTTGCTGTGGAAATGTGTATAAGGAGCGGAGTATTCTCATCGGGATGACAGTTTATTTAAACCTCTGGTTGCCTACAAGTGTGTGCTTTTGTTGTTGCAAAGGGGAGAGACAGACTTTTTGGTTGTAAGGTGGGTGGGGTGGGTGGGATGGGTGGAGGGGGGTTTAATGTATGTGGAATGTTTTTTATAAGAAAATGTTTAAAACTTTAATAAAAAATATCTGATAAAAAAAAAAGACCCGTTATAAACTTCCGTTAGGCTACGTTCACACGGCCGTTTACTTCAGTCCCACTTTTCTCCCATCACTGCCTCCTAAATAGACCATACTACTAACGGGATGCAAACTGATGCAAACGGATGACATTCTGTGGCATCCTTTTGCATCAGTTTTTTATCCGTTAGTATGAAAAGTCAGCCACCTACAGACTCTCCAGCCAGAACTACTACTACTCCCATCATGAAACAGATTTGTTTCCATGATGGGAGTAGTAGTTCCTGGCTGCAGGAGTCTGGGGAGGCTACATTAGTGCTTGTACTACTACCCCCTCATGGAAAAGAGTCTGTTCCATGTTGGGGGTAGTAGTACAGGGGCTGAGGGATTGATCACTCTGGGTCTCACTTCTGAGACCCATGCAATCAGAAGTTATAAAGCATCGCAGGGGAGCGGGCGGCATGATCCGCTCCTCTGCGATGTACGATGTATTTTTACTTTCATTTTTAAATCCCCCACCAGAGCACTGAATGGCCTATACTGAGGAGCCTGAATGGCTCCTCGGTACAGACCATTCAGGGCTCCCGGAGGGGTTTTAAAAATGAACATTGTGGTGGCAGCGGAGGGGGGGGCATATGTATATTAAAAGCGCTGTGGGGGCAAGATACATAGTGCTTCAGGGGGGCAGACATATGGCGCCATAGTTCTAGCCCTCAGCGCATTTATAATATGCCCCCCACAGCGCATTTATAAAGATGTGACCCCCACCGGCGCATTTATAAATATGTACCCCCGCAGTGCATTTATAATGTGCCCCCCGCAGTACATTTGTGAAAAGTATTTGTGAAAAGTATTCTATCAGCAGTGCATCTTTTCACACATAGTGCTGCAGGGGCATATGTATATAGATGCGTTGGGGGGGGGGCAGACATAAAGCGTTATCTGCTCCCCCAGCACTTCTAAATACATATGCCCCTGCAGCACTATGTGTGAGAACTAATCTATCAGCAGCATTGGGCCAGCCGGCTGCTGATAGAATACTTTTCACATATAGCGCTGCAGTGGCGTTATATGACAAATGCACTGTGGGGGGGGGGCACATTATAAATGCGCTGTGGGGGGTATATATTTATATTTTTGCCGGCAATGATCATATCTTCATAAATGCGCTTTGGGGAGCATATTGTGAATGCGCTGGGGGGCCAGACATATAGCGCTATATGTCTGCCCTCCCTGCCACGCTATATATCTTGCACCCCCAGCACTTTTAATATACATATGGCCCCCGCTTCCCCTCACAATGTTCATTTTAAAAACCTTGTCAGGAGCCCTGAATGGCTCCTCAGTACCGGCCATTCAAGACTCCCGGCAGAGGATTTAAAAATGAAAGTAAAAACACGATGCATCGCAGAAGATCACGCCAACATTGGCATGCCGCCAACTCCCCTGCTTAATAACTTCTGATCGCATGGGGTCTCAGACGGCTGATGCTAATAGATGAAAAACTGATGCAAATCGATACCACTAAATGGCATCCCTTTGCATCAGTTTGCATCCGTTATTAGAATGGTCCTTTTAGGAGGCAATAATGGAGAAAATACGAACTTTAGAGATCCAAAAAAGTGATGGAGATACCTTTTTAATAACATTTCGTATGGCACCATTAAAAAAACATATTTAAAAAGATACAGAAGTAATGGAAAAAATTGTATTTAACGAAACGCATCTTTATTATAACAACATTTTAATTCATTTTTAAACATGGATCAATTTATGTGGGCAGGCAGGACACTAAAAATGTAGCCGATAATAATAAAAATGCAGAGTGTGTTTTTCACTTTCTTTTAATTTTTTGTTAGGTAGTACTACTACTCCCAGCATGGAACACACTGTTCCATGATAGGAGTAGTAGTACCTATACTAATTGACCACCCTTGTCACTTCTGACACCCGTTGCAATCCTCCTGTATAATGTATAGATGCGGCCGGCTGCTCTTCTATGGTCCCCTGCACTGCTATATATATATATATATATATATATATATATATATATGTATATAGATGCAAATCGTAAAATGTTGCAGTATCTTGTAATACCTTTTTATTGGACTTACAGCATTTTGTTGAGACAAGCTTTCCGGATTCCTCCCTTTATCAAGTTCAAAGCAAATCTAAGCTCACAAGTAGAAGACACAGGTTACATCTCACAAATATGCAGGGGTTAAGACAATAGATGTGGAGAATTCACACTAAGATGGGCCATAAATTGTCCTGTTATGGGAACATAGACTAAATAGATAAGAATGAGAAAAAGGGGGAGGGAGGGGGGAGCAGGGGAGAGACTGATAATTAGCAGGATATAGTGAGATGTAAAAGAGAACACAGTGCAGGTTATAAGAGAACACAGTAGAGCACAGTTTATAAGAGAATACAGCACAGGTTATAAGAAATTTTGATAATGAGATAAGAAGCTCAAATCCACATTAAGTCCCCTTTTTTTCAAGTAAAAAAAACATTCATTTTGGCTTCAAATGTCTTTCTCTCTTGTGTGTTTTTGAAGTTCCCTCTCAGTATCCTGATTGTAAGGTCATGTATGGAGTGGCCTGTTTGGGTAAAATGGTGTCCAACTGGGGTGCAGTAGTCCTTTTCTTTATGGCGGTTGATGGAATGTCTGTGTAGATTCATCCTTTCGTTGAGTTTCCGGCTGAGAGATATGTTCTCTCTAAAGGACTATCATTCTGTCCAAGCACTAAACTGGATGACATCAAACTGTACTCATACTTGGAAGTATTCTTTAGGAGACTGCGACTAAAAGAGTACTTCCATAAGAAAGAGGACAGTACTACAATAACCCTGGATTACAATATCAAGAAAAAGAATTCTGATTTTACTCCATCACCAGGACGCAACAGCAAACTGGACAGCTACATTGCAAGTTTCAGATTAAGAACAGCATCCCTGGTCAAAAAACACCATTATAAAACCAAGTACAATCTCTCAAAACTAGAAAAAGACGCCATCAAAAACTTAAAGAATAATCAAACCATAACAATCAAACTAGCAGACAATGGAGGAGCAGTGGTGATAATGAACACTGAGGATTACATAAAAGAGGGAAACAGGCAATTGTCAGACACTACATACTACAAGAGACTGACAGAAGACCCCACCAAAGAATACACTCTGGAATTGAAGAAATTGATTGAATCCTTCCCAAAAGAGTCACAGAAAGGATTAGAGACACTCATACCCACAAATCCCATAACAGGGACATTCTACATGCTTCCAAAAATCCACAAAACTGGGAACCCTGGCAGACCAATAATAACCGGTATGGACACATTAATAGAACAGATCTCTGGCTTAGTAGAAAACCTATTAAAGCCCTTTGTCAAAAACACCAGCAGCTTCATACAGGACACCACTGACTTTCTTAACAAACTCAATCAGATTACAAACTTGCCTGCCAACTCCATATTAGTAACAATGGATGTAGAATCCTTATACAACACCATCCCTCACAGAGATGGAATTGATGCCTGCTCCCTGTTCCTCTCATCCCAATCCCACAACCGGAAATACAGCCCTGGAGTCATCATTAAACTAATAGAATTCATCCTAACACACAACTACTTCAGCTTCAACAGTGACATATATCTACAAATTATGGGCACTGCAATGGGGACCAGGATGGCACCACAATATGCCAACCTATTCATGGCTGACCTTGAACAACGATTTCTAGACACACAACTTCACAAACCCTACAGATACTACCATTACATTGATGATATTTTCATCATTTGGACAGAAGGAAAAGAAAAACTAAGAAAGTTTCATGATGCCTTTAACACATTCAATCCATCTATCAAACTCAAAATGGACTTCTCTACAGAAAGTGTGAACTTCCTGGACACTACTGTCACAATAAACAGGAACACACTACAAACATCTGTATACAGAAAACCCACAGACCGATCCAGCTATCTACATAAATCCAGTTTCCATCCATCACACACAAAGAAAGGCATCATATACAGCCAAGCTACCAGGTACCATCGCATCTGCTCCAACCTTAATGACAGAGACATGCACCTACAAACACTGTCTGAGAAATTCAAACAAAAAGGATACAAACCTAGGACAATCAATAGGAAAATACACTCCTCCCTTCAAACACCACGGGAACACCTGCTGCAATACAGAGAGAACAAACCACCATCACGCGTACCACTGGTAGCCACATACAATCCGGCCCTTGAAGAAATACGAAAAATTATCAAGGACCTACAGCCGATATTGGCGGAAGATGAGATGCTAAAAGAAATCTTCCCTGAACCTCCCATCTTGGCCTTCAGACAACCACACAATTTAAAACAAAAGCTGGTCAGCCAAAAATTACCTACAGAAAGAACAGGCACAGACAATGGGACCAAACCCTGCACCAAACCTCGCTGTAAACTCTGCCAACATATCTGCACCAAGATGGAAGCCACCCACAACAACAAGACATATAACATTAGGGGACTATACTCCTGCACATCCCCAAATGTGGTCTACATGATACAATGCACCAAGTGTGACATGGGATGCTACATTGGTGAATCGAGACGGAAACTCAACGAAAGGATGAACCTATACAGACATTCCATCAACCGCCATAAAGAAAATGACTACTGCACCCCAGTTGGATAACATTTTACCCAAACAGGCCACTCCATACATGACCTTACAATCAGGATACTGAGAGGGAACTTCAAAAACACACAAGAGAGAAAGACATTTGAAGCCAAAATTAAACTGTTTTTTGACTCGAAAAACAGGGGACTCAATGTGGATTTGAGCTTCTTATCTCATTATCAAAAATTTTTATAACCTGTGCTGTATTCTCTTATAACCTGTGCTGTACTGTATTCTCTTATAACCTGCACTGTGTTCTCTTTTACATCTCACTATATCCTGCTAATTATCAGTCTCTACCCTGCTCCCCCCTCCCTCCCCCTTTTTCTCATTCTTATCTATTCAGTCTATGTTCCCATAACAGGACAATTTATGGCCCATCTTAGTGTGAATTCTCCACATCTATTTTCTTAACTCCTGCATATTTGTGAGATGTAACCTGTGTCTTCTACTTGTGAGCTTAGATTTGCTTTGAACTTGATAAAGGGAGGAATCCTGAAAGCTTGTCTCTACAAAATGCTGTTAGTCCAATAAAAAATGTATTACAAGATACTGCAACATTTTATGATTTGCATCTGCATCACTGGACTAATACGGCTACTCAAATTTACTATATATATATATATATATATATATATATATATATATATATATATATATACCTATTCATTTTTCCCGCAGAGAGCTGTGATTGGCCAGATGGTTCCAGCCACTCACAGATCTCTGCGAAAAATATGAATACTAGGTATATATACGGCATATACTCATACTACAGTTGGATCAGAGAAGAGCGGCTCGCTGCGATCTGTCTATTAATGCAGGTACTACAGCACCCAGCATGAAGCAGAGTAGTTCCTGCAGTTGAGGACAGATCACAGCAAGCGTTAGTACTGACACCAGATGCAATAGACCTCTCTAGATTTGAGAAAGCCTCTCACATCTAGACATTATGCAGGACGATCGCAGGGGTGTCGCTAATGAAGACATTTGTTATTTAGAATTGAGTCGAAGTTCGGATTCGGTCCGAATCGAATTTTCATAAAATTAAAGAATTCTACTTTGTCAGATTCGATTCGCTCATCTCTAGACACCAAGTAAGGGCAGCTCCATTTTACTTTAACAGGACATTGCATGTACTGTGGAAGAAGCTTCTCTCCTCTACATAGACAGTGATTAACCGCTCCCAGCAACTCTTCACTACTTTTATATGTAAGGACTTGCTTTATCTGTACTAGTTATCTACTTATTTTTGTTTAATCCTCACTATTTTTGGATGACATTTTGGTGGCTTTAGAACCAATTACCAGGTTTCCATAGGGTTATGGTCTCAACAATGGCCATCCTGGAACCAATTTATAGTGAAACTTGAGGGACCACTGTACAGAATCGGCTGCATATTTTTTTCTGCATATTTTGTGCAGCTGATTGTGCTACCCATTTACTTCAATGAGTAGGAAAATCAGTTGCAGAAAATATTCAGCAAAAATGTGCAGCACATCCTGTACGTACCCGTTATTCATCCAATGCCTTGGATGATTATTTCAGAGGTAAGGACTGCTAAAATATTGGGTAACCTTCTACTGTACATCTCAAGCCTGTGGCCTGGTAATAAAAGGTCCTTTTTTATTTTCAAATATTATATTGATTTTCTAAGATCGTTCATAAAACTATAATAATACTTTAAAATATATAATCGACAATCTCTAACAAGACAATTTTTGTTGCATATGCAGAGCACTGATCAGTGCTATTGACCATTTAGTTTTCTGGTCTTCTAGAAGGAAGACCAGAAAAGATCATTGCAGCAGATGGTCGAGAGCAGGTAATAGAAGCTCTGGCAGCCATCTTGATTCATCAAAAACAAGAATCCCCCTGGAGCCCCGCAGATACTTCAGATGCTGTGATCTCAATTGATCACAGCATCTGAAGTGTTAATAGAGGACATCAGCTGACAGCAGCAAGAGCTCACATGCTATGTAGTGAGGACTGCTCTTGTGCTCTCATCACAGCTGCGCTTTGCACAACAGTTACTTGCTGCAGTGTCATACATTTACAGTGCATGTCCTTCCTTAAGGGGTTAAAGGGGTATTCCCATCTGCCTCTTTTCCTAGCTGTGCTGTTGCAGGTTCAGTGCAGCTTCCTGGTATGGCTCTGAGATGAGTGGGCGGTCCTACAGAGTTGTGGACCTGATGAAGGCGCATGTGAGCGCCGAAAAGAGTTGTCCGAAAATATTTCAATACATTTTCCTGTGCAATCGTGGTGTCCTTTGACAGCAGGAGTGCTCTACAAATTCCCCACTTTTATCTACCTATTCTTCTTCCATTATTCCGTACCCTAAGGGACACGGATAGGGGAGATAGAGCTGCACACTGCATCCACTGATCTCCACCCACACCTCCCAACAGTGTTGGGCTTTCACTGTTGCATCCCCTCAGCAGGTCGGAACAGCACATTAGGTGAGGTGGCGGGTCCCCTGTTTTCCATTCTGATGACAGCATACGAGAGAGCGCCCCGTTTCTTTGTCCTTTTTCTGTTTTCTATAAAAATGGCAATTATAATTATTTGTAAAACAATTATTTCTACATAAACTATAAAGTTAGAGGATCACCATCCTGTGCTCCAGCCCCTGTCCTCTTCTGGCTTTTGGTGCCCAACACGTAACACTATGGCTCAGCTAATTGCCAGTCACAGAAAGGTCCCGCCTTGGCCTTTGATACGCTGAGCAGCAGTCTCATGTAGGGGGCCCGGCCTTCTTTTTGGTTCCCTGGCCCAATACATGACACTGCAGCTCAGCCTATCACCAGATGAAGGGAGATATTGCTGCTGCCAGTGATTAATTGAGCTGCAGTGTTGTGTGTCGGGCACCAAAAGCCAGAAGTGGACCGGGGTCAGAGGATAGGACGGTGATATTGGTGACACCGGGGAGAGCAGCAAAAAGTGAGTTGATGTTTATTATTGTTATTCTGGCAGCTTGGGCATAAGGGATAAAAAAGTTCTACTTTTAAAACAATCTTTGAGATGGAAATACCACTTTAACTAAGTTGAACATAGTACTTTTTACACTGCATTGCAATTATAAAAAAAAACATATGTAGTAGGTAGACTATCCAGTGGTTTCAGATGTAAAAAGTTTCAAAACTTGAAAAACTTTCCTATTAAGATAGTAATAATGGCCTTAGATACATATCTAATAATGTTTTAGCGTTTATGCTCCTTCAGACAATTTTATAGGGTAAGGTTCCCCAAGGTTTCTGTACCCACTTATCATCTAGATATAACTTAAAGGGGTACTCTGGCTCTAAGACATCTTATCCCTAAGATGCCTGATCGCGGGGGTCCCGCCACTGGGGACCACCGTAATCTTTCATGCGCCACCCCGTTACCATCAGCCCCCGGAGCATGTTGAGGGGGTGGAGTGTGACATTACACTGGGGCGGAGCCGTGACATCACAATACTCCGGCCCCGTGATCGCCAGTCATTAGACCCGGAGCGAACATGCTCCGGGGGCTGATGGTAACGGGGTGCCACGTGAAAGATCACGGGGGGTCCCCAGCTGTGGGACCCCAGCGATCAGGCATCTTATCCCCTATCCTTTGGATAGGGGATAAGATGTCTTAGTGACGGAGTACCCCTTTAACACATTCTTTAAAAGTTGGGTATTTTACCTAATTGATTTTCCTGTGTGTTCTAATAACACATTTTTTCTGCAATTTAAAATCTTTAGGAGCCTATGTCAGCAAATGCTGAACAAGAGAATTAGAGATGAGCGAACTTACAGTAAATTTGATTCGTCACGAACTTCTCAGCTCGGCGGTTGCTGACTTTCCCTGCATAAATTAGTTCAGCTTTCCGGTGCTCTGGTGGGCTCGAAAAGGGGGATACTGTCCTAGGAAAGAGTCTCCTAGGACTGTAACCACCTTTTCCAGCCCACGGGAGCTCCGGAAAGCTGAACTAATTTATGCAGGAAAAGTCAGCAACCGCCGAGCCGAGAAGTTTGTGACGAATCGAATTTACTGTAAGTTCGCTCATCTCTAAAGAGAATGTTCACATGCTATAATCACTGTATATTCATAAGGTGAATGTGGTCTAAAATCCTCATTATGTTATGGATACTTTGTGATTGTTTTAAGTAAAATGTACCTCAGCAAAAAATATTTGTTTCTAATGTGACAATAGGAAAGAACATCGAGAAGTAAGTCAAAATATCTTTAAATATTCCAATATTCACGGGGATTTCCATTTCCCTTCCCCTTTTTCCTAAAATTCTAATTTCATTATTCACATAAATGAAATAACAACATGCCACATCAAGGGGAAATTGCATATTTTACATATGTCGTACCCTTCTTTAACCCTTGTATTGCATACATTCAGGACTTCTTTAAATGTATACAGTAATAGCCTTATTTCCATTGCGTTTTTACCATTGTGTTTCTGAATACGTGTTATAATATGCTACAGTCATAATTTGGGTCTCCTGAGCTCCAATAAAACTATATGGGTTCCAGAAGCATTACTTTGAGACTACTGGTTTCTTGCCATTTGACCCCTCAGCCACTAGTATCTGTGGAAAGTGATAACCTACCTACCTTAAAGAGGTATTCCTGGATTTTTTTTTTATTTGACTATGCTACAGGGGCTGTAAAGTTAGTGTAGTTCATAAGATAGTGTCTGTACCTGTGTTTCATGGTGGTCTCACCATTCTTCAGTGATTTTTGCCCCAAAGTTTATTTTTAACAGCATACAAAATCAGTGTCATCTCAGATTTTCCCAGGTTGCATTGTGGCCCAAGAAATTATTAGTCGGATGTTCAAAGGGTCCTTTTTGCTTCGATGGGTGGGACGACCCCTGAGTGGCAGGAAGATCATTTTGTTTTTGTAACAGTTGGAGGCAACCTGGCCAGAAAACACTGGTCTATTGCATTGAAGAGATCACAGTTGTGTTTCAATGGTTGGGGTGGCTGATGTGTGGGAGGGAGAAAAGTGACCTCCCACTTACAAACAAGGAATCATGGGATTAGTAGTTTTAATGGAACAAACTCCCAACAGTAAAAAGACAGCTCACAAAAAGATAGCCTTAGGAGGTGGCATGGCTTGGCACGCTGGCGGACGGCAGCAGGACCTGAGAGCTCCGGCCGGGCCATAGCTTCCAGGGTTTCTCACACAGAAATGGGCAACAGGAGACGAAATAGAAGAACAGAGAAGGCGGCACCAGATAGCCAGGACCCTGCGCATGCCATCACCGCATTCTTTCACCAGCGGGAAGCGGCGCACGGGCCTCCGGCACAACAGGCCACCCCACCACTCTCCTCCTTAGAAAAGCTGGCGGCATCCTGTGCTGTGACTACTGCGCAGACAGCAATGACGGCGGCACCTGGTGCTCAGCAGACACAGCAGAGCTTACCTCAGAAGCCCCCAGTGATGACTGTCTCCACCACAGGTACGCCACGATCTGCCTCCAGAGAGATCAGCCAGGGTCCTCCTGATATCGGCTCCATAGCTCTTGACAAGGGGCACAGCAGAGAAGTTCAGCAGACAGCTTCCTGGGCGGCTGTGGTCTCCTTTCCCCAGCCAAACCGCGCTGTCACCCAGCATGCTCAGAAAGACCAGCATCCTGTGGGCACTCATAAGGGACTTGCCTGTCCCAGCCTCACACCACAACATAATGCAGCCATAGCCAGCATTTTTGGTCTTACACAGCAGCCTGCACTTTCATCATCCAGGCAGCTGTTACATTCTTCAAACAAGGAGGTGCATCCTCCTCTAAACTCTCCACAGCTCCTTTCTGCAAACTCAGCTGCCCAAAACACTGCAGTAAACCCCTTAAGTCACCATTCTGCTCAGAACCCTGCCATTGCCTCACATCTGAGCCATCCTAGACCTCCATCTCTCTACTCTCCCTACAAAACTGCAGCTGTCTCTGCTGTTCATATGGACCCTGGGGTCTCAGCCTCTAGTGGGGACTCATCAGATGGCGCCAGCCAGCCTGAATACTGGGGCGCTAGTCCTCCCGCGAAAAAGAAGCTCCTTAAAACTCCCCTGAAATATACTCATTCTGAAGATCATGGCTCTGGCTGGTCATCCTCAGAAGATTCTGGGAAACGGGGCACAGATTTCCGCAGATCCTCTCATATTCATACACCTCTACCTGCTGTGCAGATCCCTGTTCCTTATCCCTGTGCTCTGACGGCGCCTGCATTGCCCTCACCTGAAATGGTGGCACATACCTTACGTAATCATACGGAACTTAAGGCTCTTATGGCTCTTCTCCCCACTAAAATTGACTTGCTCACTCTGTCCACAGACCTTAAAACTGCCTGAAAGAATGATCTCAGATCGATTCGTTCTAATGTAAATCAACTGAAACAAAAGGTTCAAGATCTAGAACAGTTCTGCTCCACTATCTCCTCCCTGGTGCCGGATCTCCATTCTACTGTATGCCTTCACCTCTCCTGGCAGGCCTCCACTATGGCACATATAAATGGTCTAGGCAATCGTAATAGGAGGAATAATATTCGAGTCAAAGGCCTCCCCGAATTGGTGCTCCCGCAGGAGATTCCTGGAACCTTACAGAGGCTGTTTAATGAAGTCCTGCAGAAACCTGCTGACACGCTTTTGGAATTAGATAGGGCACATAGAGCTTTGAAAGCCAAAAACCCTGATCCTAAAAAAAAAAAAACGGGACATTATCTGCGGAGTGCACAGTTACCAGATCAAGGAGGAAATCATGTGCAATCTCTTCAACATCTCACCTACAATGGAGCTGAAGTTCGCCTGTTTCCCAACCTTTCAAAGCGGACTCTGCGTCTCAGAGCATCCCTAAGACCCCTCCTCCACATGCTGCAAAATGCCAAAATTGTTTACCGATGAGGATTTCCCTTCTCCCTCATTGCCCGCTATGGTTCGACTGCTGCTACCCTACGGCAAGCCTTCCTGGAGACCTTCAAATTGCCTCCGGTTCCACTTCCTGAATGAGAGCCGATGTATCTACCACCAATCCCCCACTGATGGGTCTTTTTCTTCCTGGTCCGACACAGCACTCCTCGCCGTTGACTTCACTCAACCCTAGAGAGTTGCCAGCTGAACCTCAATGCCAGAAGAGCAAGACTTGAGTTCTATTGATGTGGTATGTATTCCTGCTTCCTATGGATGTCACCACTGTGCTACCCAGCATTTATGTTTCTTGTAGTTACCCCCCTGGCTAGTCTGTCATGATGTTGCTTTATTATAGCCCATCTATTGCTATATGTTACCTGTAATACTCTATTCTGCCCCCTTCCGTATATATTATACAGCCCAGTGATGACTTACATTTCACCATGTTTTATAGCCCTGATTAATTGATTACCCTTATTTGACTATGTCGGCAAGGCGTTAGTTCCTATGTTATTAGGCTCACCCGCCATGATGTTCCTACTATACTAATGCCCTCACAGTGTCTCTTCCACATTTCCCCCAGTAGAGTATTGCCCGGACTGGTTTTGGTGTCGATAGTGGCCCTTATGGCCTATTCTCCTAGCCCCCTTGTAGCTGTTCTCTTACAGGTGCTTTTCTTCTGTTATCTAATAGCTCTTGTCTCTCTTGCCCCTCTTTTCTTTTTCCACAGCTCCTTTGTTACTACTCATCGCCTGCCTCCAGGGTGGCTCCTGCTCCAAGCTCTTCTGCGTCGTGGTAAGATACGGTTATCCCTACACATTCCCCATGGCTGACATCAAAGTTGCCACCCTTAATGTTAAGGGATTTAATACACCCGCGAAGAGAGCTAAACTTCTCTATGCCTTTCACAAACAGAGGACACATATACTTTGTCTCCAGGAGACTCACTTTAAGATGGGTTGTCTCCCCTCTGTTCCTACTAGATACTACTCCACTTTTCTACATAGAACTAAACATGAAGCCAGGACAAAGGATGTTTCCTTGGCCTTTCATAAATCTCTCCAAATTACGGTGTCAGACTACATGATTGACCCTTAGGCCCCGCTCCATTTTTGCTAACTGTGACCAGGCTGGAAAACGTCTGAGCATAGCTACAGTCTAAGCCTCCAACCATGATCAGGTGTCGTTTCTTCTGGACTTTTTGACAACTTTTGTCACAGGACTTCTGGGAAAAGCCCAGGCCTGGACGGCTACTCCACAAAGCTTTATAAATCACTACTCTCAAAACTTTATGACCCCCTCTTATTATCTTATTAGCCTTTAACTCGGTCTTTACTTCTTAGCCCCCCCAGTCATTCCTCAAAGCCTTCGTCACTGTGATCCCTAAAGGGGGAAAATACCCCTCCTTATGCTCTAGCTATAGTCCGATTTCACTACTCAACACAGATGTGAAGATCTATGCTAAAGTGATTGCTAACTGATTGGCTAGTCACCTGGATTCCCTAATCCACCCAGACCAAGTGGATTTTATCCGCAATTCTGAAGCCCGAGATAATACCCTACAGGTATTTTCTGTTATACATCACGCTCTTAGAAAGAAGATTCCTTTCTTTTTTCTCTCTCTAGATGCCGAGAAGGCTTTTGATCTGGTGGATTAGGGCTTTCTGGAGGCCACCCTGTCGCAAATTGGAATGGGTCCGCTGATGAAGGCAAGGATAATGGCTTTATACTCCTGACACCAGGCCCAGGTTAGGATAAATGGCCAACTTTCTGCTCCCTTCAAGATTTCTAATGACACACGACATTGAAGTCCGCTGTCTCCATTACTCTATGTTCTATGCATGGAACACCTACTTATCGACATCCGCCAAAATTCAGACATCAAGGGACTGATCACCCTGACATGCCACTAAAAATGCTCCGCCTTTGCGGATGACCTCCTTCTTTTTCTCTCTTCACCCCGGACTTCTCTCCGCTCTCTGTTCACCTCTCTCAAACTACTCCATGCATAGTAATTTTAATCTCTTGCAAAGTGCTGGAGACAAATTACCAGCTCCTTACCAGATGGTACAGGGTGCCAGCACTACTGTCGCACTTCTACCCCTCTGTCCCAGACATTTGTTGGAGGTGTGGAGCTATCACTCACATTTAGTTGGAATTCCCCACTATGTCTACTTTTTGGACTCAGGTGATAGATCTTATATGCCTCCTGACTGGGGTTCGTCTGACCCTCAATTCAGTTCCTTTGCTGTTGTCTGTATTACCAATTTCTGTCCCGAGGGGAGTACTTATCCTTTTGCATTTTTTACTCCTAGCAGTGCGGACTGTCATTCCCCATTTCTGGAGATCTACAGTCCCTCTGAACATTTCATCCTGGCTTCAAGAAATTACCCATTTACATAGAATGGAGGAACTCCTTGCGGATTCCCGCCGCACAGTCGATCTATATATGTCTATTTGGGCCCTGTGGTTGAGTTTTCTCTCCTTATCAGACTTTAGAGATCTACATCCCCACAATGTCGGCCATACCCCCTCACTTTCCCCTGCTAGTTCCCCCTTGTGCTGAGTTGAGCTGTCTCTTCATGTTCGTGTGGACTTGGTGGAGCTCTGAACCGGGATTGTCCCCAGAGGAAGATGGAATGTCTTTCTCTTACATGTTCTTGCTGTGGATATGTCCTTCTTCCTTCCTTTTTCTTGGTCTCCCTTTTCTCTCCTCTTGAGGACCTTCTTCCTTGTCTCCCCCCACCCCCCTCAGTCCCTTTCCCTCCCCCACTGATGCGTACTTGTCCTCCCTGGCCCATATCATTCTTCCCTTCCCCTCCACCCCCATTTTCTCCCCAGTTGAATGGAGATTAGTACCTAATTAATGGAGAATTATCTGCTTTACTGAGTGCCATGTTGCTGTTCGGATCGCTGCAGCTATTGTTATGTACTCTGTGTATATCTCTCTATTTATGTTGTTGCATAAGTAACACGCTTATTGTTACCATTACTATATTGTTGTACTATATCTTGAGAAATAAAAAACATTTAATAAAAATAATAATAAAAAAAAAAGATAGCCTTAGCTGTATGGTAATATTAAAACATAGCCATTTAGGCTCAAGGCAAGCATGGATCCTTCCTAAGAATGGCTATTACTGTATGACAGGTATGTACTAAAACCACCTTATGGTGGATTACCCCTTTAAATATTCATGAAATATTAGTATGTTCTATTATTAACAAGTTACTATTGTTTTTGCCTGCATAGATAGGATTTTGGAGCACCTCTGAATATGGTCTCTCTCTTTACCTACAGTATTTCACTGTTATTCTTTTTAATTAAAAATGATTAAGAAATATTATGCAATAAGAGTAGCAGTATTATGAAATGTGAATATAAGGAAAACAGCAGTATTCAAAGCAGATAGTAGATGTAACATTATGTGAAAGCAAAATTGTTTCATCCAGGTTTCACACAATGTCTTCAACAGAATAGTGTGCAGTTACTATACTGACCCCTATATCAACAAGTTACCTTCATTAGCCCATGTATATTCATTGTTATTCTCGTATTATAGCCCTTAAGCAGTGGGACCAATATGTTATAGAATTATCTAGCTACATATAAATTTCCATTTCTACCTAATGTATCACAAAATGTGTTATTTTACATTAAAGCTGTAGATTTTTAAAGATTTCATGTTTTGCTTTTTATTTTGAATTTTTTACTTCTTACTCTTGTTCAAAAGAGAAAACTAATGTGGAAAAGTGGTGGAAAACAACCTTGAAAGGAGTTGCTATAAATCTAGACTTGTCCCTCTTTCACATGAAAATGTAACAACTTACCTCTCCTATTGGGTGTGTGTAAAAGGATGAGAGCGACAGTAATTTCCAAATCACTGTTCAGTGCCATTTATAGGGTAAGAGTTAAAATTATGATGTAGGTAAAACACTAAAAGCCAGAATTGAAAACAATTGTTTGTATACCAAAATATGTAACCAAACTCCACAACTACTGAATAATTTATTAGATATGTTTTTATATACACAGTAGCAGTACATACAGATGTGACAATTTTTAAATTATTAGTAAAATTCAATGTGTTCTGAGAAGCATCGTGTGAGATTACCAGCTTTTCATAACAACATGAGTTCATGACCTTCTGTCACTAAGTGAATACAGTTAGCTTGTTTATGTGTGAATGCTCGGAGATTGTTATGTAAATGGAGGCTTTTGAGTGTTCTAATAGTCTGACATGATATTGTGGTGAACTGGTTTCATGCAAAATTGCAGTCCTTAACTAGACTAAAGGCTAGGTTGGATGTATCTTCATACAGATATATATTAAACAAATAAGATTTAAATGGGCACTGTTGTTTTAACAAACTTTTAATAATTTGATGGTACAAGCAAATGTAAGAAATGTTATATTATATCTCATCAGAGAAAAATGCTTCTTTCTCCTCCTATAAAACTTGTTTATTAACCCCTCCCCCAAAACTTGCATTTACTCTGAAGAACAGCTTGTCCATCTTTTGTTTAAAATACTGAATAGCAGTTCACTGAAGGAAGCAGTGAAGCATCCACACTGTTGCTTTTGTCCTGTCCATGCACTGATTTATGTAATATCTATCTTTGGAATAAAGAATTAAAGAGGACCTGATGTGGGTGAGTACCCTAATTTTCTATCTTGGTGAAGATATTTGTCATTATACTTGCAACTATATCAGTGAGAACCACCAGTCAGTTTTGCCACCCTGAATGAAGTGTGGATATAAGTCCACAGAAGGGGTACCTCAACATACACAGTAGTGCTGAGTATACTCTATTAGTGGAATATTCACTGAAGGATTAGTTTACATGCTGCTTGTACAAGTCTATGGAGAAGGGAGGGGAGAGAGGGGTCTTGAGGAAGATGAGAGGTGAACTGATTGGAGAGAGCCAGAAGCAGAGAGTATACAGAAGCTTACTTGAGTATTAGTTCTCAATCCAGTGTGAGCTTGTACTGCTCAGAACTGGTATAAAATATCCTCCATGCAGCACTTGCTTCTTAGGGTATACTATAAAGTAGAAAAGCAGGATTCCCTTTTAAGCTCCATCCTCTGGCTTTAGCAGATCCAGATATCTGGAAGTTAAATAACAGCAAGAAATAATACTACTCCTTATGTATACGTACAAGGTAGCTTATACTGAAATGTTACCTGAAAGACAGGTATACTTTAAGTCTATTAAATCTAGCCTGGAACTTAAAAAAAATACTAATAATCGCTCTAAGAATTAGAAAAGAAAACAAGAAATATTAAGTATTTGTTGTAACTGGGAAGTTTTGTTGAAGATGAAAAATATTTGCTAATAACCATCCACCCCTGCCCCCCAGAGTATGCTGTTAATGGGGGGGGGGGGGGGGGAGTTATGGTTCCCTCATCAGGTCTTGAGGTCACCAAAATAAGGTATATTACCATGTAATGAGAATTTAGAATACTATCTAATAGCAGTAATTTCATAGGTAATAAGGTTGGTTACTCAATTAAAAATCAAGATTAACAAGAACAAGAAATTAATAAAAAAACATTTTCAATAGACTGTGGGCTGCCCATTCACAACATTAATACTAGATTATGGACTGACTAAACGCAACATTTAAACTAAACTATGGACTGACCAATCGCAACATTTAGACTAAAAACAGCTTCCCTCCATAGTTAGCCAATTCCTAACATAATTGTAAAACCCTTTATTAGCCAAAGTTACTAACCAAAAAAATAGCTCTTAAAGGGGTACTCCGGTGGAAAACAATATTTAAGTGTAATTGTAAAAACTATTTTTTACAATTAATGCCTGCTGTATACTCCAAAGGAAGTTGTGAAGTTCTTTCCAGTCTGACCACAGTGCTCTCTGCTGACACCTCTGTCTGTGTCAGGAACTTTCCAGAGCAGCAGAGGTTTGCTATGGGGATTTTCTAATCTAGTTCCTGACACAGACAGAGGTGGCAGAAGAGAGCACTGTGTTCAGACAGAAAACAACTCAACTTCCTCTATAGTATAAAGCAGCTGATAAGTACTGGAAGGATTAAAGGGGTACTCTGGTGCTTAAACATCTTATCCCCTATCCAAAGGATTGGGGATAAGATGCCTAATCGCGGGAGTCCCGCCACTGGGGACCCCCGGGATCATGCATGCGGCACCTTGTTTGTAATCAGTCCCCGGAGCGTGTTCGCTCCGGGTCTGATTATCGGCGTCCGCAGGGCGGGCGGCGTGGGACGTCACGCCTCCACCCCTGTGTGATGTCACGCTCCGCCCCTCAATGCAAGCCTACGAACATGCTCCGGGGACTGATTACAAACGGGGTGCCGCGTGCATGATCACAGGGGTCCCCAGCGGCGGGCCTCCCGCGATCAGGCATCTTATCCCCTATCCTTTGGATAGGGGATAAGATGTTTAAGCACCGGAGAACCCCTTTAAGATTTTTTAATAGAAGTAACTTACAAATCTGTTTAACTTTCTGGAGCCAGTCTTGGTCACTAGGTTTATTCCTTCCTGGCATTCTGCTGTCCACTGCCTGCTGTCAGGGGACATTTACCCATCTAACTCCTGTATCTATCTAAGAATAAGGGTCTGTCCAGTTACAATAATAATTTGCCTTGGTATGACCATTGTGAACTAAACATTGTAACTTAAGACTGTAACTAGTATCTTGTTATAAAGCTACCAAAATTAAGAATAAATAGGCATATAACTAAAGCTGTGTATACATGTTCAAGTTTTTAATTGCAGTTATTGAACAAAAATCTAGAAATGGATTTAAAAAAGATTACAGAAGTCCCAGTATGTTCTTTATATGTATCCTCTATCTGTTCCTGGCTTTTTATTTAATAATTGCAATCAAAATGTAAACATGTAAACACACCCTAATACCCATAGAAGTCATGTAAAAAAGTTGTGGAAGTCTCTAAATCCCCTTTAATATAGAGGACGGGAGCTTCTTTAGGGTTCTGTACAGAGCATACAGACAGGGAATAATCAAAATTGCATGCACCAAAAATGGCTTGTACCATATTATATGTGTTTAAGATATATTTTAGTTAGGGTGTGGCTTACTGAAATGGACATGGTTCTATGAAAAGATGCGTGAGTTAATGTTTAATTAAATTTTTGTTTAAGACTAGGCCAACTAATAGATGGGGGAAACAGTCAAATTCACTGTTAAAAATCTGCCACATTCTTAGGCTGTCTAGTCTTAGTTTACACTGTTATTGATTATGTACCTTACTGTGTCATAAAAATAATATAGGGTTGTCCTCCCCGGGTTCCCAAAGATGCAGCTCATCAGGGCACAGATAGAGAGCAGTACAATATACATAGTACTGTACTGCCGAAACGCGCTACTGAACAGCCAGTGTCTGCAGACACTCACACTCGTGGTAGGACATACATGAATAAATATTTTCAAATAAAATTGGCTTCGATTAAAAAAATTTTTTTACAAACTGTACGAGGTATGTTAAATGTAATTTCAAGTTACAACAGCAAAGACAAGACCATTGTAGAGTTGTTTGAATTATTGTAACCTAAACCAATGGTAACTTGAGGAACCCCTCTGTTTCTTGAATATAATATACCATTTAAAAATATTTTAACTACTCAAAGTGCAATCCATAAAAAAATAGTGGCAGCTTTCATTGCGTATCACTTGAGCTCACATCATTATGCCAGCTGCAAGTAGGCATTAGCGCTTTCATAATACTTTGCACTTTCCAGTGGGTCATAATGTTCAAGCTCTTAACCAATAGATCTAATTGCAATCCTTTTATTTGAGCTGTGATTGTAGGTTTTAGGGCACTATAAACAAATAGTAATCAACTAAACTTGATACCTCCTAGTAGAAATGTCACACTATGAAATGGCATCTGTAGAAAATACAGTAATTATGGCATGAAGCTCTATTTGTTTATTGTAAGTAAAATAAGATAAAATCAGTAATTCTCTGGATGATTGTGACTATCAAATGCCCTCTGTCTTTACACTCCAGTTATTTGTTTGTGCTTCAGTGAATTAAAATGCACAAAGATAACTCTGGTTTCCCAATAATTGATACCTACTCAAACATATGTGTATTATTGAAATAAATATTTAGAAATATTTAATGATGATTATGTAAACTTGGAGAAGTGATTGGATGACCCTTCCTCAGATCTCAGAGGTGGATAACATACTATCTTGAAATGTAATTCAATTATTGCACAGTTTTACCTATGCCCCATTCAAAATAGTAATTCTATGTTATCATAATAAACAAAACCTATTATTTGGATATACTATATAACTACATAGTAAAATAGTTTGTAAGGTTGCAAAAAAGACAAGAGTCCATCTTACCCACTTACCAGTGATGTACCCAGCTATGACTGTAATGGTATTCTCAAGTTTGTAATTGTATGTCTAGGGATTTGGCTTAGTACTGAGTTGGATCACAGGCCACAACAAGTACATGGCTGTGTATGGTCCGGTGCCCAGTTATTTCTGCAGGCCGGATGGAGTAATGCTGCAAGATGTGCTTCCTCTTCTAGCCTGTCAAGCGATTAAGCATCTTAATTTAGGTGACAGATAAATCAAAACTGTCCAATTCCAATGAATGGGGTCAGTTCGATCATCAAATTTCCTCTGGTGCTTTTCTACAGCGCCGTAGGTTAACAGCGCGGGATCGCGCGACATATGTGACAGCACCCTGACTCTACTGTTTCTGACTTTTAAAACAATAGAGTCACAAGTCACTAGTAAGCTAAGGCTTCTTTCACACTACTGTCATGTCCCTGCATTTTAACATCCTTTTTTCTGCTGAAAGAAGTCATGAAAAAATAGACAAAATAGCTGAACATAACAGATGCTAACGGCAGACCAATGTCTGTTATTTTAACGGCATTCTGTCAAAATAACGGACATGTTCCATCCATTATCACCCATTATTTAATCCATTATAGTCCTTTATTTTATGTCCGTTATTTTATTTCCATGTTCTGATCATGCGTAATACAAATAACGGCTAATAACGGACATTAAAATAACGGGCACTAATGGATGTTACTTATGAACATCCATCACAAATAGACTTCAATGTTAAAATTTTAACAGCCGTTATTTCACCGTTATTTTTGACGTCTTTTGTGCTGTCAAAAATAATGGCTGTTAGGCATAATGGGACATAACTGGTGCTGCAGAATGGTCAAAAAAATCCCAGTGACATGAATGGGATTTTTTGATGGCCGTATTAGGGACTTTCAGACGGGAGTTCATGACGGTAGTTTTTGCAAGGTGACAACGGTAGTGTGAAAGGGGCCTAACTCAGGCTGGAAAGACATATGGAACATACTATGCTAAAATATTCTTCCATCTAGATTAAATGTAACTAAGCCTTTATGAAACACCTGAGCAGCCAAACCACAGTATTGCAAATTGTGCACATGAAATATATAATGTGAAGTCTTAATTGTAATAAACTAAAGGATGCATAAAAAATCAGTAACAGGTATTAAACACATTCTTAAGTTAATATAATGTATTTCATTTAGTTTAGTATTGCAAAGCCTACAAGAGAATGGGAAATTGCAATATACTGTAAATACAGAAGTACTGTATTTTGTTATTGCTTTGTGCATAAGCCAGGTGGTAATAATAGTTTTACTGGGTTTCCAAATAACATCCTTAAGGGCCAAAGTAAGAGAAAAAACAATTAGTAATTATTGAGCCGATCTTGAGAAAAAATTGATAACATTTGCTATGTTTTTGATTTAATAAAAAAAATGATCAATAAGGCAAGAACACAAGGTGAACTTCAATTTTTCTATCTCCTATCTATTTATGCCCACTGAATTACATTGGCTGCTCTATGATATAATAGAAAACCTTGATGAATGTTACAGTACATAGAAGAAAAATGTGGCAAGATACATGGTATTATTGTATGTAGTTGTGACAATAAATTCAAAACAATGTATCAATTTTTATTACTTAGTTTATTACTTTATTGTTTGTATTTTAATACCATAAAAGAAAAAAAATATTTTATTTATTTAAAATAAATACATTCATTCAGGGCTGACAGGAGAGGAGGCTGGGGTCGGACTTTGGAAAATGTATTCTATGACTGTGTCTGATTAGGTCAGATCCGCTCTAATATGGCCATCATACAGACACGTTTTAGGGCATGACTTATTTCACATGGTTAAACTTAGAAAAAATTCACTAATGATCTAAGATTTTGACCCAGTAATGCAACAAGGTTTCAGGTGTAGAGGTCATTATAATTCTGTAGGAAGGACAATGGAGGCATTATTACACAGTAAGGAGCTCAATGGGGACATTCCTACTTTGTATTGGGCACAAAGGAGAGCTATTAGTGTGTGAGGAATAAAATGGGCACTATTATTGATAGCTTTGATCACTGTTTTAGTATGTGTGGGCACTATTACTGTAAGAAAATTAAATATGACACTACTAGGCAAGGGCTACTTAAAAATATGCAATGGTAATACTGAAAAAATATAGATGCCCCACCCTGAGGAGAGGATCTCAATTAAAAAGTCCTAGAAAATACCTTTTTAACGACATATACTTCTTTGTGGTTTATGAATTAAAATATTCATCTTGTTAGAGTAAAACAATAATTATAGTTGATAATGTTAAAAAAAAAAAGTAGTCGCCAAAAAGACACTACTATGTTAGGTGGGTATGTGCACTAAAGATATATTAACATCAAAAACCTTATATAAGAAAGGGCACACATGCAAACTGAATTGAACAAAATATACCTTTATTAAATAATAGCATTAAAATTCATATTAAAATCCATAGACCCCTGAACACGTACAGGACAGTACTGTACATATGGAAGAGATCACACAAACACATGAAATCAGGATACAAATGAAAAAAACAAGACGATAATTGAAACAAAGGTAACCCATCAAGAAATACAAAATGGCAGATATATTGTACTGCTCTGTTAACAGATGCTGCAGTGGTAACGAAAAAATAATACTAACAGATCCTGAGACACAAACAAGAAGATAATCTTATAACAATGTGCGGTGCCACATCCATAAGTTCTTACCCCAATGTACGTTTGGATACTGTGAGCTTCATTGGAATGTTAAAGAAGTCAAGAGTCTAATAAGTCCAACCTATATATTACTTTGTTGATCCAGAAGAAGACAAAGAACCCTGATAAGGTATATTCCAATTGCCAACAATGCAACTGTACCAGATACAGTTACCACAGGGGGGCTATCAAGATTCCATTAAGGTGCTTTCAATGGCATAAATAGTGAGGCGGACGGTTTCTTATCCTCAAACGTACCAGCAAAGGACCCTATGAATGCAAATATGAGCTGATCTTATCATCTAGAACATGTCTTCCATTACCATGCCGAAACTAATTCCACTTTACTACCTTGTTAAGTTTATCTTAAAGGGTACTCCGATGGAAAACTTTTTTTTAAATGAACTGGTGCCAGAAAGTTATACAGATTTGTAAATTACTTCTATTAAAAAATCTTAATCCTTTTAGTACTTTTTAGCAGCTTTATTCTACAGAAGAGATTCTTTACTTTTTGAATTTATTTTTTGTGTTCTCCACAGTGCTCTCTGCGTACACCTCTGTCTGTGTCAGGAACTGTCCAGAGTAGCATAGGTTTGCTATGGGGATTTTCTCCTGCTCTGGCCAGTTCCTGATAAGGGCATCAGGTGTCATCAGAGAGCACTGTGGACAACACAAAAAAGAAATTTAAAAAAATTAAGATTTCCCTCTTTAGCATGCAGCTGCTAAAAAGTACTGAAAGGATTAAGATTTTTTTTAAAGAAGTCATTTACAAATCTGTTTAACTTTCTGGCACCAGTTCATTTAAAAAAAAGAGTTTTCCACTGGAGTACCCCTTTAATGCAAGACTGTATAAAAAGCAAAACAGAAGCTGGATATCAAAAACAGATAGTGACTCTAATTGTCATAAAGTGGAAAGATGTTTTTGATACTGAGCTTATTTTTCCTGCATAAATTAGTTCAGCTTTCCGGTGCTCCGGTGGGCTGGAAAAGGTGGATACAGTCCTAGGAAAGAGTCTCCTAGAACTGTATCCACCTTTTCCAGCCCACGGGAGCACCTGAAAGCTGAACTAATTTTTGCAGGAAAAGTCAGCAACCGCCGAGCCGAGAAGTTCGTGACAAATCGAATTTACTGTAAGTTCGCTCATCTCTACTTATTTCAGTTTATTAATTTAAATTGTTATTTTACCAATGCAATGATTTTTTTTTTTTTTTTTGGAAGAATATTAAATAAGTGTATGATTATTATTATATTATTGTAATATCATAGTAATTCACATTACATCATGAACCTTAAAGACAGTCGAGCACCTTGCAAAAAACAGGTCTTCCTCGTGTATATTGTTATATAGTATTATATATTGCTTTGTATTAATGTTAGCAAAACCTTAGCATATGACTTGTATGTAGTCAAGCTTTCTTCTTTCAAAACAGACTGTAGCTTTAAAGGAAAATAGAGGAAGCCCTAACCTTGCAACATGCAGTTTTTATTTATTTATTTTTTTGCTAAAAATATATATTAATAAATATTATTGAACGGGCATAGATGAAGGAGGCCAGCGAAGGAGTAAGCAATAAGAGAGTGAGCAAGGTCAGTGTTCTTTGCCCGAGGACTGTACAATCAATAACATCTGGTCAATAACTTCTTTATTACTGCACTATCACTCCAAGCAAAATCATTTTTAAAGTAAGAATATATTTTGCAAAACTGATTTAATGTTATTGAATATTTTGCTCTTGACTGTGACTTGCCTTTTTAAATCAAATGATCTAATGTGCAGACAGCTTACTAGTTTAGTTATTTCTAGGTACAGAATGCAAAGTATGTCATTGTATTATGCTAAATAAAACAATTCCTTGAAAAATACTATATTAGTTTCGATAAAATTATTTAACAATTTTGTATGCAGCATCTTTAATGTGCTCGAATTTACTTTAAAAAAGTTTGTGTGGTTAAATAAACATAAACATGGATTGTACCATGAAAGTAATGTTTTTCGGGTTTTTTTTGCCTGTGGTTGCTCTGTGAATGAAATGAATGCTCAATACTTTGATCTTTCTCAGACATGCTTTCATTTATTGTATCTAAAATAAATAGTATCCTATTTTTACCAAGATTTAACTATTCTTGAAATGCTTTTGAAATTTGAAATTCAGATTTTCTCCTTTTTTTAAACAGTGTTACTTTCCTCTCACATAAAGAATACTCTCTGTCAATCTATATTTCTTTCCCCTTCCAATTGACAGAGTAAGGAGAATTGACAGAAACCTTGGCATTATGTTCTGACAGGTGGATATATGCAGGAGAAATAAAATGAATCATTAAAAGAAAACTTACCTTTTAAATCAGCAAATAATGTATTATTGATATTGAGTTACATGGATTATGTGGCTATATTTAATCAATCAAAAAAGAGAAAAAAAAAGAAAGAAAATTTACTTTATTCATTAAGTGTCTAAAAATAATTTGAGAGAAATAGAAAGATAATATTATATTTGAGAAAAAATAAAAAAATAAATATATATTTAAAAAATATATGTAAATACATTTTAGGTAAATAATAGCATTTATAATAGAATTAATATTAATATAATACTATTTAATTATATATTAGTA
The DNA here is from genome assembly GCF_029499605.1 of Hyla sarda. Taxonomy (NCBI): domain Eukaryota; kingdom Metazoa; phylum Chordata; class Amphibia; order Anura; family Hylidae; genus Hyla; species Hyla sarda. The sequence goes on from NC_079191.1 coordinate 363,376,921, forward strand.
TTTAAAATTAGTTTTATAATTTAAAATTATACTAAAATGATAATAATATGTTTATGTTCAATTTCACCAAAATGAATCGAACATTTATTGCATATTCAAGTCCATAGGTTTGATTCAAATAATGACATTGTGAGACCTAAAAAACAATGAAGTTAAAAATGTTAATGTATAATATGTAGTTTAAAAGCATTAGTTAGATCCGTTCTTTAGTTAGATCCATTAAATTTATTGTACAAACTTTCAGCTTTTTGATTAAATGCTCAAAATAAAATCCAATTTTTTTAAAAATCTGACAACAAAAATACTTTTAGGCATGCTTAAAGAAGCACTATAATTATGAAAAACGTTTTATATTTTGTAGTACTACTGATAAGATTACTTTTTTTAAGTATACATTTATTTTACTGAAAAATAAAAAATGAAAATAGCCACCACTAGGGGTCATCTATCTTTATGCAGACAGACTACTCTGTATTTTGCAGCATACTGGATACCAGCCATAAAGTGTGTTCGTATCCAGTATAGGAGATCACCACTACAGCCTTCAGCTGTTCCTAAACTACAACTCCCATGACAATCTTTGTAAAACTCTGTTTTAGAGCTGTATATTCTCTAGCTGTGTGCCTCCAGCTCTTGCAAACTAGGATAAGGATGTGTGGGCATGCTGGGAGTTGTAGTTTTGCAACAGCTAAAGGCAACACAGCTCTAACACAGTGCTTTATAAACACTGCAGCTCCAGCTGTTGCAATGCAAAACTACAACTCCCAGCATGCTTGAACAGCCAAACTTTCTTTGACTCTGAATGACAAAGAAGCTTATCATACATTCAGGAGTCTGTGAAAGCTGTGAAAGATGTTGATTAGCATACAGTTTTACCAGGAACAGATAGAAAATGTATGCATACAACAACTGTACAGTGATTTGAAGACCGCCAGACTGCTCCCAGACTTAGAGCAGATGAGTCATCCACTGTGAGGGAGAGAGATGGACACGCCCCCTCCATAAGGCAAGAAAAAACCGCAAGTGAGCAACATATAAATGCTATTTGTTAGGGATATATAGGTCATGAATAGGGATGAGCGAATCGAATCTGACTAACATACATTTCAGGAAAATTTTGATTCACAATGAATGCAAATATCGCCATGATTTGATTGTGTGAATCTTTCATTAAACTCCATTTAGTGCCATCCAGGCTCCAGGGAATCGAAAATGGTGGATCCATATGTGAGGACATGGGGCATGGAATCCTGGGAAGGCGGGTAGGCAGGATGACCCTTAATCACATGCAGCATGCAGCCTATCAGCAGCCGGCCACCCCTGTGATGGCACAGCCCTAATAATCGGCAGTCATCTTGCAGCCAGTCACGTCAGCCTTTTATTGCAGAGAGAGAGGGACAGACAGCAGAGTGTGTTGCACAGAAAAGCATTTTTACAGCAGCGATTCACCTCCCAGTCACATCAGCGTTCTGTTGCAGAGAAAGAGGGACAGAGAGCAGTTTGTGTTGCACAGAAAAGCATTTTTACAGCAGCGATTCACCTCCTAGTCACATCAGACTTCTGTTGCAGAAAGGGACAGAGAGCAATGTGTTGCACAGAAAAGATTTTTTAAACCAGCGATTCACCTCAAGACATATCCAGCCTAGAAGCACAGATAGGGAAGGGAGTGAGATTGAAAGAGAAAGTGCAATTTTGGGTGTAGTACGCAGGGACTGTGTTCTGCAGCACTGGTGTGCACAACAACTGAAAAGTTAATAGTAGCCAGCCAGTAAGGGTGAGCAGTGCACTAAAAGCATATTGTCCTCTATTATGTGTAACCTGTGCGTGCATCTAAGTGGTGTACCATTTTGTTCCTGTTAAAGTCTTAAGGGCCTAGATACTGTGAAAGGCCAGGCAAAAGTACACACCTGCTGGTGTTGTAGACAAATACTGTTTTAAGCATACTGGAGTGCATTGTCCTCCCCTCATAAGTGCATACCACATGCGTACATCTAAGTGATGTACTATTTTTCCTGTTAAAGTCTTAAGGGCCTAGATACTGTGAAAGGTAAGCCAAAAGAACACACCTGCTGGTGTTGTAGACAAATACTGTTTTAATCATACTGGAGCGCATTGTCCTCCCCTCATAAGTGCATACCACATGCGTACATCTAAGTGATGTACTATTGTTCCTGTTAAAGTCTTAAGGGCCTAGATACTGTGAAAGGTAAGCCAAAAGAACACACCTGCTGGTGTTGTAGACAAATACTGTTTTAAGCATGATGGATCACATTGTCCTCCCCTCATAAGTGCATACAATATACATACATCTAAGTGGTGTACTATTTTGTTCCTGTTAAAGTCTTAAAGGCCTAGATACTGTGAAAGGCCAGCCAAAAGTACACACCTGCTTGTGTTGTAGACAAATGCTGTTTTAAGCGTACTGGAGCAAATTGTTCTCCCCTCATAAGTGTATGCAACATACATATATCTAAGTGGTGTACTATTTTGTTCCTGTTTAAGTCTTAAGGGCCTAGATACTGTGAAAGGCCAGCCAAAAGTACACACCTGCTGGTGTTGTAAACAAATACTGTTTTAAGCATACTGGAGCGGATTGTCCTCCCCTCATAGGTGCATACCACATACAGACATCTAAGTGGTGTACTATTTTGTTCCTGTTAGAGTCTTAAGGTCCTAGATACTGTGAAAGGCCAGCCAAAAGTACACACCTGCTGGTGTTGTAGACAAATCCTGTTTTGAGCATACTGGGGCACATTGTCCACCCCTCATAAGTGCATATCATATACGGACATCTAAGTGGTGCACTATTTTGTTCCTGTTAAAGTCTTAAGGGCCTAGATACTGTGAAAGCCAGCCAAAAGTACACACCTGCTGGTGTTGTAGACAAATACTGTTTTAAGCATACTGGAGCGCATTTTCTTCCCCTCGTAAGTGCATATCACATGCGTACATCTAAGTGGTGTACCATTTTGTTCCTGTTAAGGTCTTAAGGGCCTACATACTGTTAAAGGCCAGCCAAAAGTACACACCTGCTGTGTTGTAGACAAATAATGTTTTAAGCGTACTAGAGCACATTGTACTTCCCTTATAAGTGCATAATACATACTTACATCTAAGTGGTGTACCATTTTGTTCCTGTTAAAGTTTCAAGGGCTTAGATTCTGTGAAAGGCAAGGCAAAAGTACTCAACGGCTGGTGTTGTAAACAAATACTTTTTTAAGTGTAGTGGAGCGTATTGTAATCCCCTCATATACGCACTAAGTATGTCAGGCAGAGAGGTGCCAGGATGTGCACAGCGGAGTGGCAGAGGCATAAATTCATCAGGCAAAGGTGGCAGCAGACTAGGGGCGAGTGGCAGCAGGAGTCGCTGTCAGAGGCCTGAGCTCCCGGTATCAGCAAGCGGTCGTGTCTCGATGAACAAACCCATCTGCCATCATCGATTGGTTAACACAGTCATCCACTTCATCACAAGTGACATCTGACACCCCCAGTCAACAGTTGGTAGGTTCTTCAGACACAACCCTCAGTTGGCATGGCCTGGGAGCAGTCCCTGTCCTCCCATTGCCTCTGTCCTATGCCTTTCCCTCCCCACTGAAGTATCTTATCCTGTGGGTTCAGCTCCACTATTTAGTGAGGATGATCTACTAGAGGACAGTCAACAGCTACTGCCCAGCCAAGAGGTAGAGGAGACATCCGCAGCATCCTTCGCTAGGCGGGCAAGTAGGGATGAGGAGAGTGACATGGGAGGTGGTGTTGCGAGCATTCAGTCTCCTGAAGCAGACACTTTGAGGAGCCTGAGAAAGACATCAGTGACGTGCAGACACAACACGATGATGATGAAGCCAATCGCACTTGGGAGCCGGGTGCAGAAAGGGCTTCATCATCAGGAGAAGAGGGTTGCAGGTTGCCCGTGAGGCAGCAGGTGAGCCAGCAAGGTGGTAGCATGGTTGGCAGTCAGCATGGTGGCAGAAGTAGAAAGTCTGGAGCCAAACGTGACGGGGGGGAAACCACCTGCTTTGTGGCAGCCTTCCTTCCCGGGAGGTAGTGGAGCAGGGTTTCAGGAGTTGGCGGCAATAGCAGTCAATCAGTGCGGACTGTTGGTGGGAAAATCAGCTACTCGGCGGTGTGGCAGTTTTTCATCAAGCATCTGGAGGATGTAACCTGGCCACATGCAAGATGTTTCGGCAGAAAGTGAAGCGTGGCCAGGGTCCCAATATTGGCACCACAGCTCTGTGTCAACATATGCAGTGTCACCAATAAGAGGCCTGGGAGAACCGTGGCTCCAATGTGGTGGTCCAGTGTGCTGCATCACCCAGTGGCACATTGCGCCCTGTTTCAGCCAGTCAAAGCTCCACCATCTCTGCCGAAGAGAGCTGTGTGTCATACCCATTTTCTCTCGCTCCAGATGCTCCTGCTCCTCCTACTTCGAGTCAGTCATTCTGCCAGCAATCCATCGTCGAAGCTGTAGCTGTAACTATGGAGCTGTGTCTGGAGCTGTAACTATGATCAGAGACAATACATGTCCTTTATGGGCCACTGGGTGAATGTGGTTCCTGCACAGCAACAAAAGCAACTTGGACAGGTCACGCTGCTTCCGCCTACATTCCCTCTGGCCATTGGTGCTGCAACAGTGTGCGACTCGGCCTCCTCATCCTCCACCGTGTCCTCAGCCTCCACTGCACAGGCAAGTCTCAGTGCCCCTCCAGCATACCATGTGTGCAGGGCCAGGCTGTGTCACGCTGTTCTTCACATGGTTTGCCTTGGCGAACAGAGTCACACAGGGCTAAAAGTCATTCAAGAAATCGAATCATTGCTTACTCCACGAAAACTGGAAATGGGAACCATGGTGACTCACAACGGGAAGAACATCTCGTCTGCACTGCGACAAGGAAGCCTGAGACATATGCCCTGCATGGCACACATGTTCAATCTGGTTGACAAGCAGTTCCTGAAGTGTTCCCTCCATCTACAAGACATTCTAACAATGGGAAGGAAACTTTGCATCCACTTCAGCCATGTACACTGCAAAACACAGCCTCCTTGAGCTGCAGCGTAGGAATGGTAACCCTCAACATAGTCTGATTTGTTATGTTTCCACACGTTGGAATTCCACCCTCCATATGTTGGACCAACTATATGAACAGAGAAAAGCCATCAACGATTTCTTGATGATCCAAGGGGATAGGGGTACTCCCCTGTGTAACGTCAATGTCAACCAGTGGCAGCTCATACGTGACACCTGCCGTTTCCTCAGGCCCTTTGAGGAAGCTACAATATTAGTCAGGATTATGGGATGAACAACGTCATTCCACTGCTTCATCTACTACAACACGTGTTGGAAACAATGGCTGGTCAGGGCACTGGAGACATGGCGACTACATCTCACAACCACATGAGCCCTATGGGGGCTGAACTGGAGCAGCACAGTGGAGCACAGTTTAGGTTTCGTGAGATGGGCAGTTTTTGTAGTCATCTGACAGGAAAGGAGGAGCAAGAACAGCTAAAGGAGCTAGAGGGTTATGAGGAAGGCGAGACAGAGGACCTAGACACACCGTGGCAGTTTGCAGTGGAGATGGAGGTAGGGAGTCCCTCCGAGTTACTTGCACAAATGGCACGATGCATGCTCACTTACTTGCGTAATGACCACCGAATTTTCACATTTCAGCTGGCTCTTCACCTTATTGGACCCTCGCTTCTGGCACAAAATGGGGGCCTTTTTTACACCCACTTAGAGGGAGGACAAACTGACCTACTACAGAGACATCCTACGTAGTCATTTGGCCGATGACTACCTGCACCATCGTCCGTCCTTTTGCAGTTCTGACTCGGGGGGCCTCTGTGCTCACCTCCCACTGCCATGGCTGCTGGGGAGAGGTGGGGTGGCAGGAGCAGTACCAGCTCCATCAGTAGCAACCGGAGTCTACAGTCGCTGATAAGTGGCTTTCTTCACCCGTATAGGAACTCATCAGCAGCAGGTAGACCTGAAGCAAGACCTGAACCAGCAGGGGATGGCATACCTTGACATGACCATGCCAACACACCTTGAAGATCCGCTGGACTTCTGGGCAGCCAAACTTGATTTGTGGCCGCAACTGGCAGAGTTTGCCCTGGAAAAGCTGTCCTGCCCGGACAGTAGTGTGCCATCAGAGCGGGTGTTTAGTGCTGCGGGGGCCATAGTAACCCCAAGGAGAACTTGTCTGTCCACGAAAAATGTGAAGAGACTGACCTTTGTGAAGATTAATCAGGCATGGATCAGCCAGGATTTCCACCCACCAATGCCTGATGTATCAGAGTAGATTGACCATGGTGCCACATCAACATATCACAAATATGGATAGTGCTAAACATATTTAAGGCGCTGCCCCCCAGTTACAAACATTCCTCCACATCAGATCACAAGAAAGTATTGAGGATAAGCATTACGTAAAACAACTTTTAATAATATCCTTAGGATAAAATATACGTACCCAAAATTTATTTGAAATCAAACAAAGGAAAGGTGTGCAAAAAACACTATGTGCCACATTCACCACCAAGTATTGATGTAATGCAAAGACCTATAAAAGGTGGAAGGGAAGAACATATGGTCCATTTTACATGTCGCAATTTTTAGGATGAGCAACACTTGCCAAGAAGGGAATTAATAGGGCAATAGTAAGGCCTTGCAGGGTAAGTTTTTACCCCCACCTTTTACAATGAACAATACGTTGTTCCCTTCCACCTTTTTGAGGAAAGTGTTACTCGTCTTAAAAAGGGCAGTCCCACACAGGAACCAATCCCTATTTCCACCTAAAAACCCTGGGAAATGACAGTGTTTGTAGGTGGAGATAGGGAGAGGTTCCTGTGTGGGGCCGCCCTTTTTAGGGCGAGTAACACTTACCAAGAAGGAAATTAATAATGCGAGAGTAGGGGCCTTACAAGAGTTTTTACCTCCCCCAGATACAATTGACCAAATGTTGTTCCCTTCCACCATTTAGAGGTCTTTGCATCACATCAATACCTGGTGGTGTAGGTGGCACATGGTGTTTTTTGCACACCTTTCCGTTTGATTAAAAAAAAAAAAGATTTTTGGTTCCATATATTTTATCCTAAGCATATTATTGAAAGTTAAGTTTTATGTAATGCATATCCTCAATACTTGCTTGTGCACACTAACACTTTTACAAAAGAGACTGTTTCGTTCTGCCTACATGCCTCAGCTACTATTCTGATCCTGCCACTCGCCTGATGCCACACATCTGATGCCAAGTTCTCCTTTTTTCACCCACCTTCATCACCGGGTACTGGTATTGCTACCCACCACACCACTGGGTCACCGGGTCACTTTCAGGACTCCTGATGCTGCTGCTGCCACGTCCAGGCTGTTTTATTCTGCCACCATACGTTCTCATGCTGATGCCAGCTCCAGACTGTATCATTCTGCCACCATATGTTCTCCTCATGCTGATGCCAGCTTCAAGCTGTCTTATACTGCCACCATATGTTCTCCTCATGCTGCTTCCACCTCCAGGCTGTGTCATTCAGCCACTATATGTTCTCCTCATGCTGCCACCAACTCCAGGCTGTGTCATTCTTACACTATGTGGTTTCCTCATGCTGCCACCAACTCCAGGCTGTGTCATTCAGACACTATATGGTCTCCTCATGCTTGCGCCACCTCCACGCTGTGTCATTCAGCCACTTTATGGTCTCCTCGTGCTTCCTTCAACTCCAGGCTGTGTCATTGAGGCACTATATGTTCTCCTCATGCTGCTGCAAACTCCAGACTGTGTCATTTAGCCACTCTATGCTGCCGCCAACTCCAGGCTGTGTCATTCAGCCACTCCATGGTCTCCTCATACTGCCGCCACCTGCACGTGGTGTCATTAAGGCGCTATATCATCTCTTCATGCTACCGCCACCTCCATGCTGTTTCATTCAGCCATTATATGGTCTCCTCATGCTGCTGACACCTCCACACTGTGTCATTCAGCAATTACATGGTCTCCTCATGCTTCCCGCAACTCCAGGCTTTGTTATTCAGCCACTATATGTTCTCCTCATGATGCCACAAACGCCAACTCCAGGCTGTGTCATTCAGCCACTAAGTGATGTCCTCCTGCTGCCGCCAACTCTAGGCTGTGTCATTCAGCCACTATATCGTCTCCTCATAATGATGCCACTTCCAGGCTCTGTCATTGTGCCGCTCTGCGACAGTGATTCTAATAGCGACACGTCTGATCTGCATGTCATACTGAATAACAGTATTATTTCACTAACCCAGCACACACCCTATGCATGTTACAGAAATTCAAAGTGTTCTACACCCCTATTGAGGCTCTAAAAGGCCAGAAATAGCCATTTCTAATAGCGATTCCTGTGAATAAATTCGGACTGGAATTTTTTTGGGGGGAAAATTCATCAAATAGTTTGAATCAAATTTGCTCATCTCTATTCCTAGACACATAAAAATTATATGTACATGATCAGGATTAGGTATGAGTAACATATCACTTTTTTTCTTGCACTATGACAGGTAAGCTTTCAATAATAATAGTTCTCAGAGCACAAAGTACTACTGTTTTTCATGCTTAGACTCACATGCTTAGCTGGGCAAAATGTAGGACCATCCAATGGCCCCAATATTAATACAACCATTGGTGATGAATTCAAAAAGAAGTAAACATTTCTTCATTGCCATGTATAGGTGGCAACTGGCAAGACTGTAAATCACAGTGAAACAAATTGTCCAAAGACCTCAACACTACTTGACAAGGGCCGAAGGAGCTACTACCGCTACTTTGCATGGGCCATTCCATGGGCCATTTAACTAACACTCTACTAGCTGTAGATCAATAGGAAAATCATTACCTTTCATAAGACAATATCCTTGATTAAGAAAAGCGATGAAAAGCAGATGAGGGACTCACTGTGCTGTATGCTTTTGTGCCCAGGCAGAAAGTAGATGGATTGGGTTCAGCACCTTTCCTGGGTTAGAGATCAAGATACGAGTACACTGAACTTTCTGAATAATAAAAGAGAAAAACTGCTTTCAATGGACAGATCTGACATTCTCTTCCTATGCTGGTGAAGAACAAGTTACACAATAGCATGCCACTTTGCTGCATTTAGGTGTGTTCTCACAAAACAAATGGCACCAGTAATATGACACTTTTGATTGATTATACAGACGATCTACCATGGCAGTCATGGAGACCTTCAAAAGGTGGTAGCCTCACAGTTTCATTATAGAGATGCCTTGTAGCACCTGATGAATAAAGTCTTTGATTCCACAGTTTTTATTGATCGTGACATTAGGGGGGTAACCAACCAGGTTAGTGTGATCACTGATAACGATCTTGTGCAAGGATGACAGTGTAGAATTTCAATATTTGCATACAACACCAAGTTCTCTAAGGTAATCCGCACGGAGGAGGATGCTATCTTACTACAGAGGAATTTTGGTGGGGGCTGAAGGCCTAGTCAGAGAAATGGCAAATGCCTTTTCATGTGGATAAATGTAAAGTTATGCACTTGGGCCAATGAAACAGAAAATGAAATTATGTATTAAACTATAAATGATGAGTTTAACTTTCAATGAAAAGGGTTTGGGCATATTCGTGGACAATAAACTGAACTTTACCAACCCGTGCCAGGCAGCTGCTGTGAAGACTGCAAAATAAAATAATTGAAGGCACCAAATAAAAAAATAAAAAAGCATAAGTGCACATGACAAGGACATAGTTTTGCTTCTATACATTATTTGAATGGACAATACTGACAATTTCCAGTGATCATTCTACTCCTAGGCCTGTAACCCTGACAAGAGGGCATTCAATTAGGGCAAAGAAGGTTGTACTACAACTAGTAGAAATTCTTTACTGTAAGAGCTATGAGACTATGAAACATACTACCACATGATGTTGTGATCGTTTGTTTATTGAACCATTTCAAGAGGGGCTCCAATGCCTTTCTTGTAAACATACTATGACACGTTAGGGGTACTAGATTTTTGGATATAAGTATTGATCCAAGATTTATTCTGATTATGGTCATATTTGGAGTTAGAAATCATTTTTTCATCTAGTACAGGACAATTGGCATTAGCCTCATGGGGGTTTTTGCCTTCCTTTGGATCAACGCAGTAGAGTTATAGGTTTGACTTGAAGGACACTTGTCTTTGTATACCTCATAAATCAGGTGGCCAAAGAAAGCAAAGCTAATCCTAAATATTTTTTTTAGATATATAAATACAAAAAAACCAAGGACAGAGCATGTAGGACCCCTTAATAATGATAATGGGGAGGTTGTCACAGGCGATCAAGAGAAGGTGGAGCTACTGAATGGGTTCTTTAGTTCTGTATATACTATGGAAGAAGGAGGAGCTGACATTGGACAGGTCAGTGCTGGTAACACATTATGTAATGTACTGAACTGGCTTAATGTAGAGATAGTACAAGGTAAGTTAAGTAAAGTAAATGTAAGCAAATCTCAAGGACCTGATGGACTACACCCAAGAGTTCTTAGAGAGGTAAGTTCAGTTATATCTGTATCCTTGTTCATGATATTTAGAGATTCTCTGGTGTCTGGTATTGTGCCAAGGGACTGGCGCAAGGCGAATGTGGTACCAATCTTCAAGAAGGGCTCTAGGTCTTCGCCAGGCAATTATAGACCGGTAAGTTTAACGTGCATTGTGGGTAAATTGTTTGAAGGACTTATAAATGATTACATACAGGCATACATAGGGAATAATTGTATTATAAGTGATAGCCCACATGGGTTTACTAAGGATAGAAGTTGTCAAACAATCTAATTTGCTTTTATGAAGAGGTGAGTAGAAGCCTTGACAGAGGAAGGGCTGTAGATATAGTGTTTCTGGATTTTGCTAAAGCGTTTGATACTGTCCGTCATAGATGTCTGACAGGTAAGTTAAGGTCTTTGGGTTTGGAAACTTTAGTTTGTAACTGGATTGAACACTGGCTCATGGATCGTACCCAGAGAGTGGTGGTCAATAATTCGTACTCTGATTGGTCTCCGGTTATTAGTGATGTACCCCAAGGTTCTGTACTGGGTCCGCTGTTGTTTAATTTATTTATCAATGATATAGAGGATGGTATTAACAGCTCTGTTTCTATCTTTGCAGATGACACCAAGCTTTGTAGCACGGTACAGTCTATAGAGGATGTGCATAAGTTACAAGATGACTTGGATAGACTAAGTGCCTGGGCATCCACATGGCAAATGAGGTTCAATGTGGATAAATGTAAAATTATGCATCTGGGTACTAATAACATGCATTCGTCATATTCGGGGGGATTAAACTGGCAGAGTCACTGGTAGAGAAGGATCTGGGTGTACTTGTAGATCACAGACTTCAGAATAGCTTGCAATGTCAGGCTGCTGCTTCCAAAGCCAGCAGGATATTGTCATGTATCAAAAGAGGTTTGGACTCCAGGGACATAATACTCCCCCTTTATAAAGCATTGGTACGGCCTCACCTGGAATATGCTGTTCAGTTTTGGTCATAAAAGGGACACTGTGGAGCTGGAAAGGGTGCAGAGACGTGCAACTAAACTAATATGGGGCATGGAACATTTTAGCTATGAGGAGCGATTAAAGGAGTTACAATTGATTCGTCTTGAGAAGAGACGTTTAAGGGGGCATATGATAAACGTATATAAGTATATAAATGGTCCATACAAAAAATATGGAAAAAAAACTGTTCCAGGTTAAACCCCCCCAAAGGACGAGGGGGCACTCCCTCTGTCTGGAGAAGAAAAGGTTTAGTCTAAAGGGGCAACACGCCTGCTTTACCATAAGAAATGTGAATTTATGGAACAGTCTACCTCATTTCTTTGAGAAAGCCATTCAGAATGGCGAAAACGTTTAGAAGAGAGGATTAATGTTTTAATCACAGACTGTACCAGAGACCTTTTCTAGTCAGTACACCGAGTGCCCAAGCTGCAGCACGGCACCGTGGTACACTAGATAGTAACGATAAACCAATAGTCTGCATGGCAGACATTTGTATGATATTATAGGATTTAACTGGATACAGTACTGATAATTTTAAACACCACTGCTAATTAGAAGCAATAGATGTGCAACTTCCTAGTTTGGACACTATTTTAATGAGCGTAATTAAAAGTTAATTTTTATGGGGGATTTCTAGTCAGGGTTAATCCTGAGGGGATTTATTCCCCAAGTAGGTTTTGTGGAACTTAAATTGGCCCAGAAACCCCTAGGGGATTTATCTTGTGGCACTAGAATCTATCACTAACTTAAAGTAGTGATAAATGTGTCACGAAAAACCATCTCAGAATCACTTGGACAAGTACAGTATCCCAAAATGATTAGCACTTAAACAGGGACAGGTCAGAAATAAGCATTGGTCCTTAACCGCTTGAGGATAATTTCATCACAAAATCTATGGCGAAACAAAAAAAAAATATTTGTGGGGCAAAATTAAAAAAACAAAACAAAAAAAATGCTATTTTGTAACTTTTGGGGCTTTCGATTCTACACAGTGCACTTTTATGTAAAAATGACAGCTTATCTTTAGTCTGTAGGTCCATATGATTAAAATGATGCCTTACTTTTATTGGTTTGAATATGTTTTATTTCTGTTAAAAAATTATAACTTTTTGTATGAAAATTAGCATGTTTAAAAATGTCCTGTTCCGACCCCTATAACTTTTAAATTTTTTCGTATACAGAGATTGTTAGAGCACATTTTTTGTGCCGTGATCTGTAGTTTTTATCGGTACCATTTTTGTTTTGATGGGACTTTTTAATCACTTTTAATACATTTTTTTAGGGCATACGAAGTGACCAAAAATATGCAATTCTGGACTTTGGTATTTTTTTTACGTATACGCCATTGACCATGCGGTTAAAGTAATGTTACAGTTTTATAATTTGGACTTTTATGCAATGCAACGATACCACATATGTTTATGTTTATTTTTGTTTATATACTTTTTTGTTCCAAAATGTTTCCCATTTTGGAACAAAAAAGTATGTAAACAAAAATAAACATAAACATATGAAGGAAGGTGATTCAAACTTTTATTAGAGAATGGGTTAAATCACTTTTTTTTTACTTTGTTTACACAATTCTATTGTCCCCATAGGAGACTATTACATGCAATGTTCAGATTGCATACACTGTTTAATGCTATGCCATAGCATAGCATTGACCAGTGTTATCAGTGCTCTGCTGCTCCAGCCTGCCATGGCTGGCTGGAGCATCAGATCACCAATCAAACGGCGAGGAGGCAGGTAAGGGCCCTCGCGCTATCCTTTCAGCTGATCGAGATGCCACAGTTTCACCGCGGTGGTCCGATCAGCACCGCTGAGCAGCCGGGAAGTGTTTTTTTTACATTTTAGATGCCGCAATCAACTTTAATTGCGGCATCTAAGGGGTTAATGTTGGGCACGTGTCATAGAAAGGAGACGGGACAAGGGTGTACAGATATGCCCTTCACCCTCAAGAGGTTAAAGGGGTGCTCTGGCGCAAAACGTCTTATGCAGGATGCAAGGGCGTAGCTGTATGCCCATCATCCTTAAGGAGTTAAAATAGATATGTATGGCTATGGGTAAATGGATGGTACCTTGTGGTAACTAACAACTTGTTTTAAAACGCACAGCACACTGTGTTTTTTTTTTTTTAAATAAAAAAAAGGAAAGGTCCAAAAAATATCCTTTTTGATGGAAATGCTGCCCAATGTTCATACACACACACAGGTATTGGCTTGTTCACAGCAGTCCAAAAATCATCCTGTTTGGGAGAAGAAACAGGTTTTGTACTTGTAAATGGAAGAAACAATGTAATTTCACAATTTGTCAACAAAATCATCAAGTAGTTATCCTATTTAGGCATGAAGCAACAACATTTGCAAAGTGGCACAAACCATCTATGCACTGCTTTTTAAAAACAGTAAGCATACTAAAAAAAACTTCCCTTTTAATGAAACAGATTTTACACAGATGTAGAACCATTTTCTGCAGAGATTCTTTAAAGGGGTACTCCGCCCCTGGACATCTTATCCCCTATCCAAAGGATAGGGGATAAGATGTCAGATTGCCGGAGTCCCGCTGCTGGGGACCCCCTGGATCTACCATGCAGTACCCACCTGTAGCGGCTTCCGGGACCGCTGGAGGTCCTCAGGCTGAGTCCATCTCGACCACCAAGATGGAAGACTCCGCCCTGTGTGATTTCACACCCCGCCCCTCAATGCAAGTCTCTGGGAGGGGGCATGACAGCTTTAATTACACTTATTTTGTTTGTATGGTCCTATTCCTATTTGTGTTGTTTAACCCCTTAAGGATGGACTCATTTTTTACCTTTATGACCAGGCTCTTTTTTTTATTTATTTTTTATTTGACATATGTCTCTTTAAATGGTAATAACTTTAGAACGCTTTTTCTGAGCAGAGCGATTCTGATATTGCTGTTTCGTAACATATTATACTTTATATGGTGAATGGTTTTAGTGGTGCATTTTTGTTAACAAATGCAGCATTTTTTGTGAAAAACTCCAAAATATTGTGAAAAACTCGAAAATGTATGGCATTTAAAAGATTTTTTTATGGTGTACACTATGCGGTAAAAGTGATGCTAGATTTATTCTGTGGGTCAGTATGATTATGGCGACTCCCATTTTATATTGCTTTCTATGTTCTTTTTCCTTTTCTGAGCAAAATTCGTTTTATGCCATTCATTTTCCAACAGCCGTCATTTTTTTTAGTTTTCATCTGACGCCATTGAGTAAGGGCTTTTTTTTTTGTGGTATGAGCTGTACTTTTCATTGGTATCATTTTTGCAATACATGCTACCTTTTGATCTTTTTTATTCCGCTATTTGCACCAAAATTGGCAAATTTTGCGCTTTTTTGTTTTTTTTAAAGCGTTCATCGTATGGGATAATTTACATTATAGTTTTTATAGTGCATGTCATTACGGACGTGGCAATACCTATTATGTATATGATTTGTGTTTTGATCTTTTTTGGTGATAATACAGGGCTTTTATTGGGAAAGGGGCACTTTTTTTTTTAGACTTCATACTTTTATTTAAGAACTTTTTATTTATTTTGTTACACTCTTTACAGGTTATACTATGCTGCAATACATTTGTACTGCAGTGCAGTATGACCCGATCAGCTGCACAAAGTACAGCCTGTGCGATCTCACAGGCTTCCATAGCAGGCAGACAGGAGAACATGATCTGACCTCCTGCTGCCATAGCAACCAATGACAACCCGCTATCGTATTGTGGCACTGCTGCTGGTGAACAGGGGGAGCGCGCCCCCCTGTCAACAAGATAGATGCATGATCAGGATTGATCATGGCATCTATGGGGTTAATGCTGCCAGGAACGGTGTGATCGCAGACCAGGAAGCTGCGGTGGGACTCCGGCTGTGATTGACAGCCGGGTCTCGCCGCCGACCTTATGTACTTCCCGCGGCAGTGCGGGAGATTGCTATGACATATGCATACGTTGCAGCGTGTGAATGTGTCAGGTGCTGGGACGTATGCATATGTCCTATAGCGGGAAGTGGTTAATGATCCCTAACCATTAAAGAGATCTTCTCCTAACACCTGCTGTATCTAAAATGGCTGCTGAAGCTTTGTGCACAAGCATTTGTAGTGGCTAAGCTGAGTTGGTGTTTTGACAGAGCTGAGTAGTTCAGAAGCAGTCAGGTGGTGTTAGCTAGCTCAGAATACAAAGGCATTGTCAACAGTCCAGATGATACACAGGAGGGCAATAAGGTAAAGAAAATCAGGCAGAGAGGCAGTCAGGAAATAGGCTTAGGTCAGGAACACTTAAACACAGAAACAATGCAGACTTAAACCTTTGCTTAAGTAAACTACAATGTTGCTCAGGCCTCAGGAAAGATATGGAGTAGTGTTATATAGGCAGTGCCTGGCAGGGATTGTAGGAGGACTGTAATCAGGGATGTGCACTAACCCTTAAAGAAATGGTACGTGCACTGCCCCTACGGGATGCACTAGAAACTGTTACCACCTGTGACAGTAAAGCATAGGAAATCCAGAGAATGCAGCAGGAAGGGGTAACTGAGCAAGCAACATTGCCAAGGCAAGCAGCTGGCACACTGCACGTCAGCGGTTGCACACTGTCGATGTTACATCCATCATAGGTAGTAATCAAAGTTCATTTTACTGGGAAAACCGGTAAAAATTTGTTGAAGATTACATTTTCAAGTAGGATCATTGTACCATTGTTGAATCCCCTGAAAGTGTTGCAGCAGAGAGATTGATGAATAGTTGTTT
This sequence comes from Hyla sarda, assembly GCF_029499605.1. Taxonomy (NCBI): domain Eukaryota; kingdom Metazoa; phylum Chordata; class Amphibia; order Anura; family Hylidae; genus Hyla; species Hyla sarda. The sequence goes on from NC_079191.1 coordinate 363,393,194, forward strand.
TTAAATATACCCGGAAGCTGGGGTGAGGTTCTCACAGGCACCATGAACTGTTCTTTAATATGAAAAAATGCTCACAGATTATCACCTCTCTGGGGGTAGCAAATTGTAGAGATTAAGGCTTGGACCGCCTATGCGCTCTGTCAACTAGAAGATCAGGTCCTTACCTTTTGTCGAGACAATCCACTGTAGAGAACTTGTGGATGTATTGGAGGGTGAGATTGAAGATTCATAGTCACCTGAGAGAATGAGGAGGACCTGTAGCTGGAGATGCCAAGCTTCACTGAGCAGGGATCTTCAGATACAAGAGAGCAGGTCAAGCTATGTTGGCATGACATGCAATGGTGGATCGGCTGCTTTGGTAGTCCAAGACTGATGCAGGAAGATGACATCTCATTGAGGGATGTGATCTTCCAGCCATTCCTTAACCACCACTAACTGTTTTTTCTTCCACCTGCATCATTCCTTGAGATGTGTGGCCAGGAGAACCATCTGGAATTACCTATACAAAGAGAAGCAGACAGCCCCCAACAAAAACAGCAAGAAGATGCTAAAAGAAATCTGGGGTGAGGGATTAGTGTCAGGACCAAATGTATTCTAAATAATTTTTATAAAACATTATTATAAAGAAATGTAATCACCAAATATATAAAAAGATAAATAAGCATACATTCTGCATAGTTTTGTAATGTTAATAAAACATGGCGTATGTTTTTAAGTTATTCATGTTTTCATCACTACTGCACATAAAAATTTTAGATTCTAGCTCTTTTACATGATCATAATACACACCTCATAATTTAAAAACGTTTCCCTTTTTTTTCTCATTATTAATGTAAATCTTCACACATATCCACTAGAATTCCCTATAAGAAAAGTGTTACCTTTTTCACATGGTTGATACTTTCTCCTGTTATGGGGTTTGGAAATTAAACTGCATTTTAAGAAAGACTTCAATCTAATATGACCACCAGCTGAGCTGTGAAACTTATCCTTAGGTATATTCTCTGTGAATTTCTACACCAGACTGTGTGAAGAGTACAATATGTTGGCTGCAGGGAAGAGACATTCTGTATGCAGTAATTATTACCATGGGGTATAAGGAAAAGAAAATGATAGAAAATAGAGCTTGCTAAAAACTGCATAGAATATGGCTAGATTTTCCAGTATAGAAGGTTTAACCAAAAATAAATATTCTCTGGCTGTTCAGTCTGTATGAAATTCTAAATTCTAAAGAAATTCTAAAATTAAGGAAATCTGTGCCGGACTGCTGCTCCAATCTCAGAAACCTCTGAGTTTCCGGGATTGGAAATGTGATGTCACTCCACACCCCCTCAATTCATGTCTGTGGGAGGGGGCATGACAGCCGTCATGCCCCCTCCCATAGACATGAATTGAGGAGGTGAGATGTCATGTCTCCAATCCTGGAAACTCAGAGGTTTCCAAGATTGGAGCAGCAGCCCGGCACAGAATGCCTGGTGCTGCATGGAGATCGCGGGGGATCCTTGTAGTGGGCCCCCCGATGATCAGACATTTTATCCCATATCCTTTGGATAGGGAATAATATGTCTGTGGCTATCCAAAGGACAGGGGATAAGATGTATGATTGCAGGGATCCCGCCGCTGGGGTCCCCCATCATCTCGGTGTCGCCCCCAGCATTCTGAATGGAGGGGGTGTGGCGTGATATCACTAGTGGGTGAGGGTGTTACGTCACGTCCCCGTCTTGGAGGCAGCACCCAACACAGAATGCCGGGGGCTGCACCGAGATCACGGTGGGACCCCTGCAATCATACATCTTATCCTTTGGATAGGGGAAAATATGTATAAAGCCGGAATACCCCTTTAACTAAAGGAAAGGCAAGGGTGAACACATCTGTATATATCTAAGACCAGAGGGTAATATGTAAAATACATACTGTTCTGTAATGGGGAACATACCTTACATGTTTAGTCTTTCAAACTAGAAGAATAAATCAAATAAACTGAGATAAACAAGACAAATTACATCCACGGACCCATTTGAGTAAGATGCCATTTGGTTTGCAGTGGTATATACCTTTTCTATTTCTCAGTCCTCACTAACATATTAAAGGAGTAGTGTAGTGAAAGATAAAGGATAAAGGATCTAAAGGATAGGGGATAAGTTATAGATCAGATCGCTGGGACCCCCTCAATGATGCCTGAGAGCTGTACTTAGGTCTTTTCGGCGCTCACCTAAAAAATGAATGAAGCTCCCCTGCGGTCAGACCCCCGTGATCAGATGCTTAGCCCCTATGCTGTGGATAGGGGATAAGTACATTTTCGCCAGTGATCTCCTTTAAGATTTGTTCCTAATCTTTCACCTGAAACTTGTAGTTCTACACCTGAATCCTGACACTGACCTACTTCTGACTTTTCTCCAAACTTATTTTCTTGTTACATCACCTAATCATTAACACATAGAATTAGTGTATCATTGTGTATGGTCTGACTACTGGACCCCCCTCCCGCAAGATCTTGAGAATGAAGTCCCAAGTCTATCCATCAGAATGGAATGACAGAAGTGTGAGTGCTATAGAGATATAAAATAGAATGTACAATTTTGGTCTTTTTGAGAGAAGATATAATCAAACAGTCATTTTTTTAGGGTACCTAGTCTAGAAGATACATGGACATTTCTTTGTCGATGATATCAACTTCTTACAGTTATACCAGGGTCAGGGGTGATAGTGAGCTGCCTTTCAATCTTTTTAACCTCTTAAGGCTGATTTTCATCATTCCTCCTCGCTTTCTAAGAGCCATAACTCCTTTACTTTTCCATCCACAGACCCATATAAAGGTTTGTTTTTGTCTGATCAATTGTACTTAGTAATAATACCTTTAATTTATCATAAAATCTATGGGCCAAAAAAAAAAGAAAATTATTTGTGGAGGGAAATAAAAAACATGACCACAATTTTGCAACTTTTGGTGTTTTTGTTTTAACCTGTTAAGGACCAAGGGCGTAAACTTACGCCCCTAGCCCCGCTCCCGTGATATAAAGCGGGGTTACACGGTAACCCCGCATCATATCACGGCGGGCCCGGCATCATAGTGGAGCCAGGACCCGCCGCTAATAGCGCGCGGCACTGATCGGCTGATTGGCGGCTAAAAGTGAAAGTAAAATGTGTCGGTTAGCTCAGGGAGCTGTTCGGGATCCCACCATTTGTTATGATCATTGGGGGGGTCCCAGCAGTCTGATCCCCACCAATCCTGCGGTATAATCGCGGGATCCCGAACAGCTGTACTTCAGGAGGAAGGTCTCTTACCTTCCTTCCTGCAGTCCGATCGCCAAATGAATGCTTCAAGCCTGAGATCCAGGCTTGAGCATTCAATCGCCGAAAACACTAATTGATGCATTCCTATGGAGATGCATCAATCAGTGGTAAAGATCAGTACATGCAACGTTATAGCCCCCTATAGGAGCTATAATATTGCATAAGAAAAGTGTAAAAAAATCATTAAGCCTTTCAATGATCCCTTCCCCTAATAAAAGTTTGACTCACCTTGCATTTCCAAGAATAAAAAAAAACAGTGTAAATAAAAATAAAAATAAACATATGTGGTATCGCCGCGTGCGGAAATGTCCAAATTATAAAAATATTCTGCTTTTTAAACCACTAGTTCAATGGCGTACGCGCAAAAAATTCCAAAGTCCAAAATAGCGTATTTTTGGTCACTTTTTATATCATGAAAAGATTAATAAAAAGCGATCAAAAAGTCCGATCAATGCAAAAATGGTTCCGAAAAAAACTTCAGATTACGGCGCAAAAAATTAGCCCTCATAGCCCCCTGAATATGGAAAAATAAAAAAAGTAATAGGGCTCAGAAAATGACAATTTTAAATGTATAAATTTTCCTGGGTGTATTTATGATTTTTTTCAGTAGTAATACAAAATCAAACCTATACAAGTAGGGTATCATTTTAATTGTATGGACCTAGAGAATAAAGAAAAGGTGTCATTTTTTATGAAAAATTTACTACATAGAAACGGAAGCCCCCAAAAGTTACAAAATGGCATTCTTTTTTCAATTTTGTCGCACAATTATTTTTTTTCCGTTTCGCCGTAGATTTTTGGGTACAGTGACCTATGTCATTACAAAGTAGAATTGGTGGTGCAAAAAATACGCCATAATACAGATTTTTAGGTGCAAAATGGAAAGAATTGTGATTTTTTAAAGGTAAGGAGGAAAAAACGAAAGTGCAAAAAATGAAAAACGCCTGGTCCTTAAGGGTTTAAAGGGGTACTCTGGTGGAAAACATTTTACTTATCAGCAGCTGTATGTTCCAGAGGAAGTTCTTTTCTTTTTGAATTTCCTTTCTGTCTGACCATTGTGCTCTCTGCTGACACCTCTGTCCCTTTTAGGAACTGTTCAGAGTAGGATAGGTGTCAGCAGAGAGTACTGTGGTCAGAAGGAAATTCAAAAAGAAAATAACTTCCTCTGGAACATACAGCAGCTGATAAGTACTGAAAGGGTTAAGATTTCTAAATAGAAGTAATTTACAAATCTGTTAACATTTCTGTCACCAGTTTTTAAGTGGAGTACCCCTTTAACCCTTTAAGGACAATTTTATTTTTACGTTTTTGGTTTTTCCTCCTCAACTTCAAAAAATCATAACTCTTTTATATTTTCATCTACAGACTAGTACGAGGGCTTATTTTTTGAACGACCAATTGTCCATTGTAATGCCATCACTCACTTTACCATAAAATGTATGGCACAACTTAAAAAATACTACAGTGGGGATGAAAAGTTTGGGCACCCTAGGTAAAAATTTGTCTTAATGTGCATAAAGAAGCCAAGGAATGATGGAAAAATCTCCAAAAAGGATCAAATTACAGATTAGACATTCTTATAATATTTCAAAAAAAGTTAGATTTTATTTCCATCATTTACACTTTCAAAATAACAGAAAATAAAAAAATGGCGTCTGTAAAAATTTGGGCACCCTGTAGAGTTAATATCTTGTACTGCCCACTTTGGCAAGTATCACAGCATATTAACCCTTTTTGCAGCCAGTCAAGAGTCTTTCAATTCTTGTTTGAGGTATCTTTGCCCATTCTTCCTTACAAAAGTCTTCTAGTTCTTTGAGATTTCTGGGCTGTCTGTCACGCACTGCTCTTTTAAGGTCTATCCATAGATTTTCAATTATGTTTAGGTCAGGAGATCGTGAAAGCCATGGCAAAACCTTCAGTTTAAGCCTCTTGATGTAATCCCCCGTGGATTTTGAGGTGTGTTTAGGATCATTATCCATTTGTAGAAGCCATCTTCTCTTTAACTTCAGATTTTTCACAGATGGCATCAAGTTAGCATTCAAAATTCCAAAATTTGCTGAAATTTTATTGAATCCATTTTTCCTTCTACTCGTGAGATGTTTCCTGTGCCACTGGATGCAATATTACCCCAAAGCATGATTGATCCACCCCCATGCTTGGACAGAGGTTTTTTTCATTAAATTCTGTTCCCCTTCTTCTCCAAACATACCTTTGCTCATTCCGTCCGAAAAGTTAAATTTTAGCCTCATCGGTCCACAGAACTTGTTTTCAAAATGCATCAGGCTTGTCTATATGTTCATTTGTAAAGTTCAAACGCTGATTTTTGTGGTTAGGGTGTAGAAGAGGTTTTCTTCTGATGATTCTTCCATGAAGACCATATTTATATAAGTATCTCTTTATAGTGGAATAGTGTACCACAACTCCAGTGTCTACTAGATCATTCTGGAGGGATTGTGCAGTCAAACGTGGGTTTTGAATTGTTTTTATCACAATCCTGCGAGCTGTTCTGTCTGATATTTTTCTTGGTCTTCCAGATCTTGCTTTAACTTCCACTGTTCCTGATGACTGCCATTTCTTAATTACATTCCAAACAGAGGATATTGACATCTGAAAATCTTTTGCTATCTTCTTATAGCCTTCTCCAGCTTTGTGAGCGTCAATTATTTTCAGTTTCAGATTTCTAGACAACTACTTAGAAGAACCCATGGTGCTGATTGTTGGGACAAGGTCAGATGAGTCTGGGCATTTTGAGATTGACATCACCTGGTCTTCCCAGATGATGATTGAGAACAATCCATGACACTGGCAGGTCTCAGCTTTGCAAAGGGGGCAGTGCATGTTATAAATTCTGCAGGGTGCCCAAACTTTTGCAGACGCCATATTTTTGTTTTCTGTTATTTTGAAAGTGTAAATGATGGAAATAAAATCTAACTTTTGTTAACATATTATAAGAATGTCTAATCTGTAATTTAATACCTTTTGGAGATTTTTCAATCTTTCCTTGGCTTCTTTATGCACATTAATACAAGTTTTTACCTGGGGTGCCCAAACTTTTGATCCCCACTATATTTTTTGTGGGGAAATGAAAAATAAAAATGCAATTTTGCTAATTTTGGAAGGTTTCATTTTAACGCCATACAATTTACGATAAAAATGATGTGTATTACTGTTGCGCTTTAAAAAAAAGCGCAAACTTTTTAGCCAAATTAGTAGGTTTAAAATCATCCTATTTTGAAGACCTATAACTTTTTCATTTTTCCATAGAAGCCGCGGTATGAGGGCTCTTTTTTGTGCGCCGGGATCTGTACTTTTGGATTTTTTTTTCGTTCACGCCGTTCACTTTACCATAAAATGTATGGCACAACCAAAAAAAATACAATTTGTGTGTGGAAATTAAAAAGAAAACCGCAATTTTGCAAATTTTGGAAAGTTTCGTTTTCACGCTGTACAATTTATGGTAAAAATGACATGTGTTCTTTATTCTTTGGGTCAATACGGTAAAAATGATAGCCATGATAACATACTTTACTATTACTGTTGTACTGTTTTACCAAATTAGTACGTTTAAAATCCCACTATTTTGAAGACCTATAACTTTTTCATTTTTCTGTATAAGCGTATGAGGGCTCTTTTTGTGCACCGTGATCTGTACTTTTTATTGATACCATATTTGCTTATAAAAAACTTTTAATAAATTTTTTATAAAAAAATTTTAACAAAATGTTATAAAAAAGCTGCTATTTTGGACTTTTTCTTTACGTTCACGTCGTTCACCGTACGGTATCATTGACATTTTATTTTAATAGTTCAGATATTTACGCACGCGGTGATACCAAATATGTATATAAAATATTTTTTTTTAGAGCAGAAGACCCCTGGAAGGCAGCGGAGGCAGGTGAGGGGACCTCCGACTGCCGTTCTGGATGATCGGATCGCCACAGCAATGCTGCTGGCGATCCGATTATCCAATTTAGTGACCGCAATGCTGCAGATGCCGTGATTTGTATTGATCACGGCATCTGAGTTGTTAATGGCGGACATCCGCTCAATTGCGGATGTCCACCATTACCGGCGGGTCCCCAGCTGCTGATAGCAGCCGGGACCTGCCACGCATGACCCGAGCATCGCTCTGATGCCTGCGTTCATGCATAGGACGTAAATGTGCGTCCTGGTGCATTACGTACCAGCTCACCAGGACGTACATTGACGTCCGGGATCATTAAGGGGTTAATGTAGGAAACTTTACAGTTAATAAGATATGTTTGGGTAGCTGCATCTGCAAATATTACTGTTACGCCGAGCGCTCCGGGTCCCCGCTCCTCCCCGGAGCGCTCGCAACATCCTCGCTACGGCAGCGCCCCGGTCAGATCCACTGACCGGGTGCGCTGCGATACCGCCTCCAGCCGGGATGCGATTCGCGATGCGGGTGGCGCTCGCTCGCGATGCGCACCCCGGCTTCCGTACCTGATTCGCTCTCCGTCGGTCCTGTCCCGGCGCGCGCGGCCCCGCTCCCTAGGGCGCGCGCGCGCCGGATCTCTGCGATTTAAAGGGCCACTGCGCCACTGATTGGAGCAGTGGTTCCAATTAGTGTGTTCACCTGTGCACTCCCTTTGTATACCTCACTTCCCCTGCACTCCCTCGCCGAATCTTGTTGCCCTTGTGCCTAGTGAAAGCGTTCCCTTGTGTGTTCCTAGCCTGTGTTCCAGACCTCCTGCCGTTGCCCCTGACTACGATCCTTGCTGCCTGCCCCGACCTTCTGCTACGTCCGACCTTGCTTTTGTCTACTCCCTTGTACCGCGCCTATCTTCAGCAGTCAGAGAGGTTGAGCCATTGCTAGTGGATACGACCTGGTTACTACCGCCGCAGCAAGACCATCCCGCTTTGCGGCGGGCTCTGGTGAACACCAGTAGTATCTTAGAACCGGTCCACTAGCACGGTCCACGCCAATCCCTCTCTGGCACAGAGGATCCACCTCCTGCCAGCCGGCATCGTGACAGTAGATCCGGCCATGGATCCCGCTGAAGTTCCTCTGCCAGTTGTCGCCGACCTCACCACGGTGGTCGCCCAGCAGTCACAACAGATAGCGCAACAAGGCCATCAGCTGTCTCAACTGACCGTGATGCTTCAGCAGCTACTACCACAGCTTCAGCAATCATCTCCTCCGCCAGCTCCTGCACCTCCTCCGCAGCGAGTGGCCGCTTCCAGCCTACGACTATCCTTGCCGGATAAATTTGATGGGGACTCTAAGTTTTGCCGTGGCTTTCTTTCACAATGTTCCCTGCACTTGGAGATGATGTCGGACCAGTTTCCTACTGAAAGGTCTAAGGTGGCTTTCGTAGTCAGCCTTCTGTCTGGAAAAGCTCTGTCATGGGCCACACCGCTCTGGGACCGCAATGACCCCGTCACTGCCTCTGTACACTCCTTCTTCTCGGAAATTCGAAGTGTCTTTGAGGAACCTGCTCGAGCCTCTTCTGCTGAGACTGCCCTGCTGAACCTGGTCCAGGGTAATTCTTCCGTTGGCGAGTACGCCGTACAATTCCGTACTCTTGCTTCTGAACTATCCTGGAATAATGAGGCCCTCTGCGCGACCTTTAAAAAAGGCCTATCCAGCAACATTAAAGATGTTCTGGCCGCACGAGAAATCCCTGCTAACCTACATGAACTCATTCATCTAGCCACTCGCATTGACATGCGTTTTTCCGAAAGGCGTCAGGAGCTCCCCCAGGATATGGACTTTGTTCGCACAAGGCGTTTTTTCTCCCCGGCTCCTCTCTCCTCTGGTCCTCTGCAATCCGTTCCTGTGCCTCCCGCCGTGGAGGCTATGCAAGTTGACCGGTCTCGCCTGACACCTCAAGAGAGGACACGACGCCGCATGGAGAATCTCTGCCTGTACTGTGTCGGTACCGAACACTTCCTGAAGGATTGTCCTATCCGTCCTCCCCGCCTGGAAAGACGTACGCTGACTGCGCACAAAGGTGAAACAGTCCTTGATGTCAACTCTGCTTCTCCACGTCTTACTGTGCCTGTGCGGATATCTGCCTCTACCTTCTCCTTCTCCACTAAGGCCTTCTTGGATTCCGGATCTGCAGGAAACTTTATTTTGGCCTCTCTCATCAACAAGTTCAGCATCCCAGTGACCAGTCTCGCCAGACCCCTCTACATCAATTGCGTTAACAATGAAAGATTGGACTGTGCCGTGCGTTACCGCACGGAACCCCTCCTAATGTGCATCGGACCTCATCACGAAAAAATTGAGTTTTTGGTCCTCTCCAATTGCACTTCCGAAATTCTCCTTGGACTACCATGGCTTCAACGCCATTCCCCAACCCTTGATTGGTCCACAGGAGAGATCAAGAGCTGGGGTACCTCTTGTTTCAAAGACTGCCTTAAACCGGTTCCCAATACTCTCTGCCGTGACCCTGGGGTTCCCCCTGTAACCGGTCTCCCTAAGGTCTATATGGACTATGCTGACATATTTTGCAAAAAATAAGCTGAGACTTTACCTCCTCACAGACCTTATGACTGTCCTATTGACCTCCTCCCGGGCACTACTCCACCCCGGGGCAGAATTTATCCTCTGTCCGCCCCTGAGACTCTTGCTATGTCCGAGTACATCCAGGAAAATTTAAAAAAGGGGTTTATCCGCAAATCCTCCTCTCCTGCCGGAGCTGGATTTTTCTTTGTGTCCAAAAAAGATGGCTCCCTACGTCCTTGCATTGACTACCGCGGACTTAATAAAATCACGGTAAAGAACCGCTACCCCCTACCTCTTATCTCTGAACTCTTTGATCGCCTCCAAGGTGCCCACATCTTTACCAAACTGGACTTAAGAGGTGCTTATAATCTCATCCGCATCAGGGAGGGGGACGAATGGAAAACGGCATTTAACACTAGAGATGGACACTTTGAGTATCTGGTCATGCCCTTTGGCCTGTGCAACGCCCCTGCCGTCTTCCAAGACTTTGTTAATGAAATTTTTCGTGATCTCTTATATTCCTGTGTTGTTGTGTATCTGGACGATATTCTGATTTTTTCTGCCAACCTAGAAGAACACCGCCAGCATGTCCGCATGGTTCTTCAGAGACTTCGTGACAATCAACTTTATGCCAAAATGGAGAAATGTCTGTTTGAATGTCAATCTCTTCCTTTCCTAGGATACTTGGTCTCTGGCCAGGGACTACAAATGGACCCAGATAAACTCTCTGCCGTCTTAGATTGGCCACGCCCCTCCGGACTCCGAGCTATCCAACGTTTTTTGGGGTTCGCCAATTATTACAGACAATTTATTCCACATTTTTCCACCATTGTGGCTCCTATCGTGGCTTTAACCAAGAAGAATGCCAATCCTTAGTCATGGCCTCCTCAAGCGGAAGACGCCTTTAAACGGCTCAAGTCTGCCTTTTCTTCTGCTCCCGTGCTCTCCAGACCTGACCCATCTAAACCCTTCCTATTGGAGGTTGATGCCTCCTCAGTGGGAGCTGGAGCGGTTCTTCTACAAAAAAATTCTTCCGGGCATGCTGTTACTTGTGGTTTTTTTTCTAGGACCTTCTCTCCGGCGGAGAGGAACTACTCCATCGGGGATCGAGAGCTACTGGCCATTAAATTAGCACTTGAGGAATGGAGGCATCTGCTGGAGGGATCAAAATTTCCAGTTATTATTTACACCGATCACAAGAATCTCTCCTATCTCCAGTCTGCCCAACGGCTGAATCCTCGACAGGCCAGGTGGTCTCTGTTCTTTGCCCGGTTTAATTTTGAAATTCACTTTCGCCCTGCCGACAAGAACATTAGGGCCGATGCTCTCTCTCGTTCCTCGGATGCCTCGGAAGTAGAGCTCTCTCCGCAACACATCATTCCTCCTGACTGCCTGATCTCCACTTCTCCAGCCTCCATCAGGCAAACTCCTCCAGGGAAGACCTTCGTCTCTCCACGCCAACGCCTCGGAATCCTCAAATGGGGTCACTCCTCCCATCTCGCAGGCCATGCGGGCATCAAGAAATCCTTGCAACTCATTTCTCGTTTCTATTGGTGGCCGACTCTGGAGACGGATGTTGTTGATTTTGTGCGGGCCTGCACTGTCTGTGCCCGGGATAAGACTCCTCGCCAGAAGCCTGCTGGTCTCCTTCATCCTCTGCCTGTCCCCGAACAGCCTTGGTCTCTGATTGGTATGGACTTTATTACAGACTTACCCCCATCCCGTGGCAACACTGTGGTTTGGGTGGTCGTTGATCGATTTTCCAAGATGGCACATTTTATTCCTCTTCCTGGTCTTCCTTCAGCGCCTCAGTTGGCAAAACAATTTTTTGTACACATTTTTCGTCTTCACGGGTTGCCCACGCAGATCGTCTCGGATAGAGGCGTCCAATTCGTGTCAAAATTCTGGAGGGCTCTCTGTAAACAACTCAAGATTAAATTAAACTTTTCTTCTGCTTATCATCCTCAATCCAATGGGCAAGTAGAAAGAATTAACCAGGTCCTGGGTGATTACTTACGGCATTTTGTTTCCTCCCGCCAGGATGACTGGGCAGACCTTCTACCATGGGCCGAATTCAAGTACAACTTCAGAGTCTCTGAATCTTCTTCCAAATCCCCATTTTTCGTGGTGTACGGCCGTCACCCTCTTCCCCCCCTCCCTACTCCCTTGCCCTCTGGTTTGCCCGCTGTGGATGAAATAACTCGTGATCTTTCCACCATCTGGAAAGAGACCCAAAATTCTCTCTTACAGGCTTCATCACGCATGAAAAAGTTTGCCAATAAGAAAAGAAGAGCTCCCCCCATTTTTTCCCCCGGAGACAAGGTATGGCTCTCCGCTAAATATGTCCGCTTCCGTGTTCCCAGCTACAAATTGGGACCACGCTACCTTGGTCCTTTCAAAATCTTGTGCCAAATTAATCCTGTCTCTTACAAACTTCTTCTTCCTCCTTCTCTTCGTATTCCTAATGCCTTTCACGTCTCTCTTCTTAAACCACTCATCATCAACCGTTTCTCTCCCAAACTTATTTCTCCTACTCCTGTCTCTGGTTCTTCGGACATCTTTTCCGTAAAGGAGATACTGGCCTCCAAAAAGGTCAGAGGAAAAACTTTTTTTCTGGTTGACTGGGAGGGCTGTGGTCCTGAAGAGAGATCCTGGGAACCTGAGGACAATATCCTAGATAAAAGTCTGGTCCTCAGGTTCTCAGGCTCTAAGAAGAGGGGGAGACCCAAGGGGGGGGGGGGTACTGTTACGCCGAGCGCTCCGGGTCCCCGCTCCTCCCCGGAGCGCTCGCAACATCCTCGCTACGGCAGCGCCCCGGTCAGATCCACTGACTGGGTGCGCTGCGATACCGCCTCCAGCCGGGATGCGATTCGCGATGCGGGTGGCGCCCGCTCGCGATGCGCACCCCGGCTTCCGTACCTGATTCGCTCTCCGTCGGTCCTGTCCCGGCGCGCGCGGCCCCGCTCCCTAGGGCGCGCGCGCGCCGGATCTCTGCGATTTAAAGGGCCACTGCGCCACTGATTGGCGCAGTGGTTCCAATTAGTGTGTTCACCTGTGCACTCCCTATGTATACCTCACTTCCCCTGCACTCCCTCGCCGAATCTTGTTGCCCTTGTGCCTAGTGAAAGCGTTCCCTTGTGTGTTCCTAGCCTGTGTTCCAGACCTCCTGCCGTTGCCCCTGACTACGATCCTTGCTGCCTGCCCCGACCTTCTGCTACGTCCGACCTTGCTTTTGTCTACTCCCTTGTACCGCGCCTATCTTCAGCAGTCAGAGAGGTTGAGCCGTTGCTAGTGGATACGACCTGGTTACTACCGCCGCAGCAAGACCATCCCGCTTTGCGGCGGGCTCTGGTGAACACCAGTAGTATCTTAGAACCGGTCCACTAGCACGGTCCACGCCAATCCCTCTCTGGCACAGAGGATCCACCTCCTGCCAGCCGGCATCATGACAATTACTATAAAAGCCTATGCACATAGCTTTAGCAGCCATTTTAGAGATAGCTTATGTTAGGTGAAAATCTCTGTAAGGGACACTAGCATATGTTAGGTGAAGATCTCTGTAAGGGACACTAAGCAGTGAACAACACAAATAGAAGGCGGACCACACAAACACAATAATTGAAGTTGATGTAGCAATGCAGAGAGAACTCTGCATCTGTTCTGCCAGTGTAAAATCTGTTTTATTTCAATTTAAGTGTTCCATTTTTGTGGTACACTAATTGTTGGGAAAATTCACGGTTGCACACTTTCTATGATGTCAATCCTGTTGCTATGCCTCAAAATGGTATAATTTTTTTAAGCAGTATAAAAAAGCCATTGTCTCTACACTTTTCAGGTGCAACACCTGCTACTTCTCCCAAAAAAAAAGAGATTATTTTTAGACTGTTTAGAAAATTGCTTCTTTAGATACCTTTCTGTGCACATAAAAAACCCCAGGCATCTGCCACCAAAACTGATAATTTATGGACCATTTTCTAATTTTAAAAAGCATAAAAAGTCCTAGTGTAGTGCATTTTTAAACAAACTGTCAGTTATCAGTGGATTTCATGTTTTCACCCAAAGCCATACATGTTGTTGTAACTATGGAATTAGGGTATTCACCCTTCCTCTGCTCCACTACCTTGATTCTTAGCAGACAACAACCCTCAACTGATACTAATAAGCAGCTACATATTTCCATAGCTACCTGCTAATTAACAAAGTCCTCCCCTATTGGGCCCTGCCTATTTAAACTGCAATGGTTTAATATTTTTCTGCCCTTGCATGGTCTCTGATATCAAAGAGTGTTCCAGACTGTGATTTCATGCATGACCCTGACCTGGCTGACATCCACTCCAGTTCCTGATCTTAGTTCTAACTTCTTACTCTGCTGCTTCCAGTATCCTGACTTGGGCTATTCCTCAACCCAGTAATGAGAAAACAAAGGCAGAAAAACAGGGGTTCTCCCTGGTGTAGTATGTCGGGGACCAATGAACTGGTCCCCAAACCTTATGTGCTGAACTAACCTTATTGAGTTGTGCAAAACTCTATGAAGTGCACAACTCAATGAAGAGCATAGTTTTAATGTCTACTCAGTGTGCTGCCTGAGGACCCTGTTCGCCTATCATAAGGTGCAGAATGAAGCAAAGGAAAAATTAGGGGACAAAATGGGTCTTGAATGAGCACTGCTGTATATTTCCCACAGTTGCAATGCACAAGTATTTATTCAGTATGCAAAAAAGTGGACAACGGGTCTCGGTGCTCACTGGTGCCTTCCTCAGGTCCAAGAAACAATTATATTCTGGCATCCTGCATGAGTAAACTTGTGCTACTTTGGCACACAAGCTACATTTACAGTAAATATGGGACAAAATATATCCATGGGTTGACTAATAAGTGAGTGGTTGGATTCAATAGTAACATCATTAAAGGGGTACTCTAGAGGGAAAAAAATTCCTTCTATTTAAAAATCTTCCAGTACTTATCAGCTGCTGTATGCCCTGAAGAAAGCCATATTTCATTCAGACAAAGTGCTCTCTGCTGCCACCTCTGTCAGAACTGTAGAGAGAATGAGCACATCCCCCTAGCAAACCTCTCCTGCTCTGGACAGCCACAGAAATGGACAGAGATGAAAGCACTGTTGTCAGACTGGAAAGAACTACACAACTTCCTCTGGAACATACATCAGTTGAAATGTACTGGATGGTTTAAGAATATTAAATAGAAGTAATTTAAAAATCTGTTTTAGTTTCTTGCACCAGTCGATTTAAAAAAAAAAAAAAGTTTTCCACCGGAGTACCCCTTTAAACAGATTTGTAAATGACTTCTATTTAAAAATCCTAATCCTTCCCATACTTATCAGCAGAGGCGGCTCTAGACTTTGTGCGGCCTTAGCGAAACTAAAACATGATGCCCCACATCATTTTCTGCAGTCTTTAATATGGTGATCCAATCAGCTGTGAGATGGTCACAATGTCACTAGTGAGCCCTACAACAAATTCTGTTCAGTATACTGAGAACAATACTACCAAGGAGGAATATTGGAGAAGATTTGCCAAAACCTGTCCAGAGGAAAAGTTGCTGAGTTGTCCATAGTAACCAATCAGATTGCTTCTTTCATTTTTCAGAGGCTTTTTCAAAAGTGAAAGAAGCAATCTGATTAGTTGCTAAGGGCAACTCAGCAACTTTTCCTCTGGACAGGTTTTTATAAATCTCCCCCTCATCACCATACATATTACCATCATTCTGTTACTGACCAAATCCTGTATACTGAGACCAATATTACCAATAATACCAGTATTATTATACATATATCACCGCCATTCTGTTACTGACCAAATCCTGTATACTAAGACTATTATTACGAATAATGCTATTACAAAATAGCACTTCCAAACTGAAATATGTGCACTGGTGCACACTGCTAGTTGTGTGTACAGTGGTCCCTCAACTTACGATGGTAATCTGTTCTAAATTGATCATCGTTTGTTGAAACCATCGTATGTTGAGGGATCCATACAATGTAAAGTATAGGACAGTGGTCTACAACCTGCGGACCTTCAGATGTTGCAAAACTACAACACCCAGCATGCTGGGAGTTGTAGTTTTGAAACATCTGGAGGTCCGCAGGTTGAAGACCACTGGTATTGGAGGTTATACTCACGTGTCCCCGCCGCTCTGGACCGTCACCGCTCTTCACTGCTGCCCTGGATGTCGCTCTCCATCACTGTTGCCGCGTCCCTGGGGTGTCCCCGACGCTCCGGCAAGGCCTCTGCTTCCCCGGCATCCTCGCTCTCCGTCGCCGCCATCACGTTGCTACGCACGCCGCTCCTATTGGATGACGGGACGGCGTGCGCAGCGACGTGATGACGACGATGGAGAGCGCTGACAATGCAGGGGATCCTGAAGAGGACGCGCCGGAGCCCCGAGGACAGGTAAGTGATCGTCAGCGGACCACACGGGGCACCGTAAACGGCTATCCAGTGGCAGCTGAAACAGTCTGTGCTGCCGGATAGCCATTTATGCGATGGCCCCGACATACAAAAGCATCATATGTTGATGCTGCCTTCAACATGCGATGGCTTCTGAGAGGCCATCGTATGTTGAAATGATCGTATGTCGGGGCCATCGTAGGTCGGGGGGTCACTGTATTACCAGTAAGGAACAAATAATACTGACACACCATGACCAGGACTACCACTGTGACTGACTAATACCACAATACTGTTACTGAATAAAATCCACTTTACAACGACCAATAGTCCCACAAACAGTGACCATATAGAGGAAGGTACCAGCGGTACACAAGCGATCTGCAGATCATATAAGTTAACAGAGTTGCTCTGGTTACTCACAAATGACGTCTTCTCTGATCAGAGTTGCTCACTTTTCTTTTTCTTCTCCATCTGGCTCAGATCGCCACAAAGACTTTTGTCCAAAATGTGTCTCTGCAGAATTTGTCAGACAAATATTTTAGGTTCCTTTCTAAAGCAATATTCCCACCTCTTTACAAACTCCCCATGTGTATTATCCCATGTACTGTGACATCATTGTGTGTAATATCACTGTACTGTGACATCACTGTGTGAATTATCCTGTTCTGTGACATCACTGTGTGTATTATCCCTGTACTATGACATCACTGGGTATATTATCCCTGTACTGTGACATGACTGTGTGAATTATCCTGTTCTGTGACATCATTGTGTGTATTATCCCTGTACTGTGACATCACTGGGTGTATTATCCCTGTACTGTGACATCACTGTGTATTATCCATGTACTGTGACATCACCGTGTATTATTCCTGTACTGTGACATCACTGTTTGTATTATCACTGTACTGTGACATCACTGTATGTAATATCCCTGTACTGTGACACCACTATGTATTACCCCTGTACTGTGGCATAACTGTGTGTACTATTCCTGTACTGTGACATCAATGTGCATATATTAACCCTGTAATGTGATGTCACTATGCATATGGACACTGTACTGTGAATCACTGTGAGTTAATATGGACAGTGACAGCACAGTACAGGGTTAATATGCACAATTACATAACAGTAAAGGGTTATTATACACCGTAATGTCACAGTGCAGGATAATAAACACAGTGATGTCACGGTACAGGGAAAAAAAGGGATGTCACAGTACAAGGATAATATACACAGTGATGTCACAGTGTAGGTTTAACCCCTTCAGGACCACGGGTTTCTAATTTTTGCACTTTTGTTTTTTTCTTTCTCACCTTCTAAAAATCATAGCACTTTAAATTTTCCATCTACAGACCCATATGGGGGCTTGTTTTTTTGCACCACCAATTTTACTTTGTAATACCATCAATCATTTCACCACAAAATCTATGGTGAAACCAGAAAAAAAAAAATATGTGAATGGCAAAATAAAAAATAAAAACACAATTTTTAAACTTTTGGGGGCTATCAATACTACTCAGTGCACTTTTTGGTAAAAATGACACCATATCTTTATTCTGTAGGTCCATACAGTCACAAGGATACCTAGTTTATATAGGTTTGATTTTATTTTACTACTTAAAAAAAAATTATAACTACATGCACCAAAATTTGCATGTTTAAAATTGTCATCTTCTGGCCCTTATAACTTATTTTTTTTGTCTGTATACAGGCTGTATGATGGCTCATTTTTTGTGCCATGATCTTTAGTTTTTATTGGTACCATTTTTTTGTTTTATAGGGTATACAAAGTGGCCAAAAATGCGCAATTTTGGATATTGGAATTTTTTTTACGCGTACGCCATTGACCGTGCGGTTTAATTAACATTACATTTTTATAGTTCGGACATTTACGCATGCGGTGGTACCAAATATGTATTTTTTTTTTTTTTACAAAAGCTCAGACCCCTGTGAGGCGGACAGGCATTAGACATGTGCACAACAGGCATTAGACATGTGCACAACAAAAAATTTTGTTTAGTTTTGTTTCATTTTTTTTTTCAGATTAAAAATTTTTCGGTTCTGTTAAACCTTTGGGATACAGTAATTCATTTTATTCTGTTTTCGGATGCATTCGTATATATTTTTAGGTTCTATTCGGAAACTGTTCGGCTTTCGGATGAATTCGTTATTTCAGATCTAATCGTTATACATGTCGTTAGTTTTATTTTAGTTTTCGGACAATTTCGTTATTCCTTTTTATGGTTATTGGAGATGGAGATTCCTTTTTTAATAAAATTTCGTAGGGTACCATTAAAAAAACTAAAATAAAAAAGATTCAGTAGTGAAGGAAAAAATTGTATCTAATAAAATTTTCTATAAAACTTTTTTATACCAAATTTTTTATTAATTTATAAACAGGGATCAAATTATGTGGGCGGCAGGGCACTAAAAATGTAGCTGACAATAATAAAAATGTAGTGTCTGTGTGTTTTTCACTTTTTTTTTATTTTTTTACATTTTTTTAGGTAGTACTTCTACTCCCAGAATTAAACACACTGTTTCATGATGGGAGTTGTAGTACCTGTACTAATTGACAGATCGCCGGGGTTCGTTGCGATCCTCCTGTATAATGTATAGATGCGGCCGGCTGCTCTTCTATGGTCTCCTGCACTGCCGTATATATACACCTATTTATATTTCCCGCAGAGAGCTGTGATTGGCCACATTATTCCAGCCAATCACAACTCTATATGAGATACATGAATATGTGTATATATACGTCAGTGAAGGGGACCATAGAAGAGCGCCGGCCGCATCTATACATTATACATGAGTATCACAGCTTGTGTCAGGAGTGACATCCGCTGTGATCTTTCCTTAACTGCAGGTATTGCTACTCCCAACATGGAGCAAACTCTGCTCCATGCTGGGAGCTGTAGTACCTGCATTAATAGATAGATCACAACAGGTGTCAGAAGTTACACTCGCTGCGATCTGTCTTTTAATGCAGGTACTACAGCTCCCAGTATGGAGAAGAGTGTGCTCCATGTTGGGAGTAGTAATACCTGCAGGTAAAAACAGATCACTGCGGGTATCACTACTGACACCCAAAGCGATCGTCCTGTCTATTGCAGAGATGGAGCGGCTTTCTCCTGCGCTCGCATCTCTGCACTATACTCTGGCCGGCCACTCACTCATTCATGTTTCCCTCAGAGCTGTGATTGGCTGCAACCATCCGGCCAATCACCACTCAGTGCAGAAAATATGAATGAATAATGTTCTATTCACATCACTGGCCGGAGTATAGTGCAGAGATGCGAGCGCTGTATAGAGCCGCTCCACAACTCTACTTTATTATGGACGATCGCATCTGGTGTCACGACTGACACCCGGGCCGATATGTCTATTAGTACAGGTACTACTACTCCCAGCATGGAACAGTCTGTTCCATGCTGAGAGTAGTAGTACTACCTAAAAAAAAAAGAAAAAAAAGTGAAACACACACACTTTATTAAATGGTCCCTTGCTTCTAAATGAAAACAAATTTTGTTTTAACAAAAATAAAATTTGTTTTTCACAAGTTCGTAGGCATGCACAATTTGTTTTGTTATAAATTCGGATTCGTTCGGATGTAAATATTTCGTACATTCGGATCAATCTGAATGTACGAAATATGAACAATTCGGCCAAAAATGAATTACGTCAAAACGAATTGCACAAGCCTACCAGTCATGAATCTCTTGTTCCCTGTACTCCGGTGTGTGGCAGGGGGCTGGGACATGCACATACTGTGACCAGCCCCAGCAGCCACTTCTGTTAAAGTGGCAGTTGGGCAGCACAGGCTGGTCAGACATATTGGGCGCTGTTGAATTTGCGGTTGCCCCCACCAATGTTTATGATTTCTATAACTTTAGTTTTAATAAGTCGTCTTGAACTTGTAAATCTATTTTATAAATTTTCTGGTATCGGGGAAATAGTCTCTTAGTGTTTGCTACCACTGGGAAATACACACTTTATTGAATGAACAATGTTACGTTGTAACTCGAGATGAGCAAATCGAATCAGACGAATCCGAATTTGTTCCGAATTTCATGAATCTGTGATAGTTGCGCTTTAAGGAAAGATTGCCCCGAGTGTCACTTCTGACACCCATTGCGATCCTCCGGTATAATGTATAGCTCTTCTATGCTCCCCTGCACTGACGTATATATATATACACCTATTCATATTTCCCACAGAGAGTTGTGATTGTCTGCAACCATCCAGCCAATCACAACTCTCTGCAGGAAATATTAATAGGTGTATACTTGTGCTCAGGGCTTACATTCGTGCCTGCGGTAGCAGGCGCTAAACACATAACTATGCAAACCATGCATTGACTTTACCAAGCGGTTCGAGTTGTTCCGTGCTTGAGATTATACCTGCATACAAACCTATGCACCTATATAAATAAGGATGACTGATGAGGCGGTTGCGTTGTGCCCATAACTGCGTATGAGGGCACGCCTATAGAGGGCATACCCTATGGTGAATTGATAAGAATAAGGGAGGGTTGGGAGGGTACCTGTAAACCCAGTACGCCCCGCCTGTATGTAGCGGGGGCGTTTTATAGCGATGCCCCTTGCATGGCCCCACCTGTAGGTGCGGGGGGCCGTGGGAATTCCCGCCCCCTCGCACAAATGCAGCCTGATAGGCTTTCCACTTGTGCTCAGGGCTTACATTCGTGCCTGCGGTAGCAGGCGCTAAACACACAACTATGCAAACCATGCATTGACTTTACCAAGCGGTTCAAGTTGTTCCGTGCTTGAGATTATACCTACATACAAACCTATACACCTATATAAATAAGGATGACTGATGAGGCGGTTGCGTTGTGCCCATAACCGCGTATGAGGGCACGCCTATAGAGGGCAAAAATTCAAGACGTAGAATTAATAACAACATTCCTGACCATGATAACCGACACCCTCACTAGTCGTATCTAAGTCCCCTAAACTGTTCTTACTAGACTCTGGAACCAAGAGGGTCGTGCCTGCCGGCTAGCGACCACATGAGGCAGAACCTGACACTGAGAAGATGGTGGTGACGCCTCCTGCGTCCGGCCCGGCACTGGAACGGTACCTATGTGCTAGCTGATTTGTTCATATTGACGTACTCACTCTGGTAAATGCAGAAAGGGGAAACCGACAGCTTGTCGGGCATAACCTGTCCTCCTGTCCCTACTGATTAGTGGCCAAATCTCCATTGTTAGTTAAGTGAAACGAAGAGATGATCGTCATGAATGTGGTCTCAGGAGTAATGACCTGCAGCGGACGACGGGCCTTCTCACCCTGATCATGTCTGCAGACTCGACAGATCTCCGTAATAATTAAGGCTAAGGACTATCCTGCCTTCAGACAGGCATCAACAGAACCACTGTGTCCGCAGACGTGACCGACCTCTCTGTGACTATTGTACCTGTAGACTTTGACAGGTCTTACCTGCCCTCGTGCCAGTAGATGTGACAGGCCTCTATGTGACTAACGTACCTGTAGGTTCTGACAGGTCCCACATACCCTTGTGCCTGTGGATGTGACAGGTCTTTACGTGACCGCTGTGCCTGGAATGGCAATCTGACTCGAACCTCGTACCTGTAGAAGTGACAGGTCTTTGAGTAGCCCTCGTGCCTGTGGAAGTGATAGCTGTTATCATGACATTGACATGAGTGGACAAGACAGCTATGTGCGTGAAACAACCACCTATGAGTCGTGAAATTGTAACTCTATGACCTGTGTTAGGGAAACATTGACTAAGCCGTGAATCTCCCTGCAGCCGTTGCTGGTGGAGATGGAGTGCCACCCCTGAGACCATTTCTTTGTTATGGCAATGTGGGAGCGACTGGCAGCTGAGTGCCTGACACAATGTATGCATGGAGAAAAGAGATGAGGCTAAGTGTAAGCTGCTGCGCTGAAAAAGAGAGAACAGCATACGCAGGGCCCCCCCACTGAAGAAGTGTCAGCCAGACAGTTGACCCACTGCCTATGTGTATCGAGTCATATTGCACTGAAGCAGAGTCAGGAAACAACAGACTTTACCAAGACCCCGACTGAAGCGAGTCAGGACTGAGGAACTTGGTGGGTGAGGGACGCGCGAGGCTCTGAAGACATGTCAGTAGCAGCGTCAGTGCATGAAGCTAGTAACTGTAGTAAGGCAAAAAGAGTGGTGAAAGTAACATGGATCAGTGGGTACGTGTTGAGAAGTACAAACATTTGAGTGTACAAGGGCCCCCACTGAAGAAGTGTCAGCCGGACGGTTGACCCACTGCCTATGTGTATTGAGTCATATTGCACTGCAGCAGAGTCAGGAAACAACAGACTTACCAAGACCCCGACTGAAGCAAGTCAGGACTGAGGAACTTGGTGGGTGAGGGACGCGCGAGGCTCTGAAGGCATGTCAGTAGCAGCGTCAGTATGTGAAGCGAGTAACTGTAGTAAGCAAACAAGAATGGTGAACTTAACAAGGATCAGTGGGTAGGTGTTGAGAAATACAAACATTTGAGTGTACAGGGGCCCCCACTGAAGAAGTGTCAGCCAGACGGTTGACCCACTGCCTATGTGTATTGAGTCATGTTGCACTGAAGCAGTGTCAGGAAATAACAGACTTACCAAGACCCCGACTGAAGCAAGTCAGGACTGAGGAACTTGGTGGGTGAGGGACGCGTGAGGCTCTGAAGACATGTCAGTAGCAGCGTCAGTATGTGAAGCGAGTAACTGTAGTAAGCAAACAAGAATGGTGAACGCAACATGGATCAGTGGGTACGTGTTGAGAAGTATATACATTTGAGTGTCAGTAACAGCAACTACGCAGTGCTGCCTGCCTGCAGACGTGGCAGGCGTGGTGGGGAAAGAACCACCTATGTGTCGTGATGTTGTTATTCAGAAGACACGTCAGTAACAACAAAAAGTAGCGCGTCTCCCTGCAGAACGTGGCAGGTGAAGTGAGTGTACGCCACCTGTGTCGTGGCATGAATGTGCAGAGTAACGTGTCCGACAACGACTTAGTGCATGCTGTAGGACGAGTTACAAGATGACTGGTGAGCGTATGACAATACACGGACTGAGCAGTTACTATGGTAACGCGAGTGTGGTATGTCAGCTACGGGGACCAATAGCCGGTACCGAAGTGTGTGCAGGGTAACTACTCGTGATTGTGCCGTACGAGCTGAGAATATCTGTACAGTAGAGCGTGTGTATGGTATTCCGAGTAAGGTTATGCATATGACCAGTAATAGCTATAAGCATGTGTGCGGTAACACGGTGAGGAGCTAGATGCGACAACAGTTGAGAGCGTACGCTCAGTGCAACCCATATGCGCACATGTACGGATGCGGAGGCACACATGAGTGCAGTATGACCATGGCGGGCACGGACGCGGAGCTAAAGGTATGAGAGTTCGGCACTGACTGTGCTCCCAGTGTGTGGCGTGATGAGCATACGCACTGTGTGCAAAAAATGGAACTGTACCCACTGCCTGGAAACTATTGTCATATGAACTGTGCACAGTACTATAGCTAAACTCACTGTATACAACATTATGAGCGAATGAGCTGTATGTAACAAAATGACTGAACTCCCTGTATGTAAGAGTATGAGTGTGTGTACTGTGTGTGATACTATAACTGTACCCACTGTGTGCAAACACTGAGCGTGTGTATTGAATGCAGCGGCAAACTGTACCCACCGTGAGTGACGCCAAGAGCGCACGTGCCGTACACGATATCACAGCTGTGTCTACTGTATGTGACACTGTGAGCATGTATTCTATGCAATGACGACCGTGCTTGTAGTATGTGACCCTGAACATGTGTGTACTGTAACCGACGTGCTGTGCCCACTGCATGAACACTATGATGTGTGTACTCTATACAACACTGTAACTGTATGCCCGGCATGTGCCACTAAGAGCGTCTATTATGCAGGATAAATATTATGAATCTTTATGCGTGGCGTAGATGCTTGACCGTGTGTGCAGTATGAAGCAGAGAGCGGTATGGAACTAACATGACGTAGAGCAGTAAACGTTAAGGGTGCATGTACCGTATACGTGTTGCGTGTGGTGTGAAGCCATGAGCGTATGTATCATGTGCAGCTACGTGTGGGATGCATTCTATGAGTGACTGCATGGTATGAGTGCTAAGAGTAGCTGCATGGTGTAAGCGCTAGGAGACTGCACAGTATGGTGGAATGGGTGACTGCACGGTATCAGTGCCGAGCGACTGTACAATACAGATGATCTGAGTGATTGCGCAGTATGAGTGGACTATAATGCTTATGAGCGACTGCCCGGTATGATGCTATGAGCGGCTGCCTGGTATAAATGCTATGAGTGACTGCACGGTATAAATGCAACGCGTGACTGTACGATATAAATGCTGTGGTTAACTGATGGTATAAATGCTATAAGAGACTGCACAGTATGAAGCTAAGAGAGGCTGCACAGTATGAACCTTGTGAGTGACTGTACGGCACGAAATGCTGTGAGTGACTGCGCGCTATGAGTGAATGTACAGTATGAAGCTATGAGTGACTGCACAGTATAGAAGCTATGAGTGACTGCACAGTATAGAAGCTATGAGTGACTGCACAGTATAGAAGCTATGAGTGACAGCACAGTATAGAAGCTATGAGTGACAGCACAGTATAGAAGCTATGAGTGACAGCACAGTATAGAAGCTATGAGTGACAGCACAGTATAGAAGCTATGAGTGACAGCACAGTATAGAAGCTATGAGTGACAGCACAGTATAGAAGCTAGCATGGCTGACGTGGATGATAGATAGAGATATGAAACTACTGTGCTATTCTATCCTTGGTGCCTGGTGACAGCACCGTTTCCCTAACAGGTTACATGTATATATATATATATATATATATATATATATATATATATATATACACACAATACATACCCATATTGCCTGCATGTGCCTCACCCAGTATTGGCCGCGTGGGGAGACACAACCTCGGCGTGGGCCCAGGGGGCCCAGGGTGCCGCTGCCATGGCTTTTTTTTTTTTTTTTCCTCGAGGTTCCGGCAGCCTTGCCCCAGCAACCCAGAACGCCAGGCACACCGCCGGAGCCGCGGACAGCATGTGGAGGTGAGCCAGGCGGAGCCCGGGGTCAGTGAACGACCCCGGTCCGCCGCCCGAGAAAGTGACCATGCCGCATTTGCACGCTGGAAGTGAGCGTGCTGGACGGAGGAACTCATGGCGCGGGGAAGTGACGTCACCCGCCCGGCTCCGGGGTCGGAGCAGAAGAAACACAGCCGGACCGGGAGTGAGGGTATGTGACGGTAACAAACGTGCTGGGGGGGTTGGGGGGAGGGGGCTGGGGTACCCGGGTTACCAGATCCATAAAAGTGCCTGTAGACGTGAGACCTCGCGCTGTTGGACTCCTTCCACCTGTAAACCCCGTACGCCCCGCCTGTATGTAGCGGGGGCGTTTTATAGCGATGCCCCTTGCATGGCCCCGCCTGTAGGTGCGGGGGGCCGTGGGAATTCCCGCCCCCTCGCACAAATGCAGCCTGATAGGCTTTCCACATACGTCAGTGCAGGAGACCATAGAAGAGTGGCCGCCCGCATCTATACATTATACAGGAGGATCGCAACGGGTGTCAGAAGAGACACCTGGGCAATTTTTCCTTAAAACGCAACTGTCACAGATTTTAACTTTTTTTTAACAGATTTTGCTTTCTAGCAGCTTTAATCAGGTTTAAAAAATGCTTTATATTAAAGTCAGCAACAGTCAGATATCACCTGCATGTCAGCGCTGGGACCGCATAAACAGTGCCTGTTCTCCTGTGCCCAGCAGTGATGCGATGCGGGCGGCCACAGCAAGTGTTCTGTCCCTAAGGCCCTATGCATGGCGTAATGCAGTAGCGGAATGAGCTAGCCGCCCATTCTCCTGTCTTCCTAGAGTGCACAGCGGTGATGCAATGCATGCATCACTGTTGTGCACAGCAGAACGGACACTGTTTATTCTTTTACAGTAGAAAACTCGCCACCCACATATAAGAATATGGGGCCTATGCACTGGGACCTGTGTGTCAATCACACAGGGATCCCTGCGCTGACATAAAGGGGATGTCCGACTGTTACTGACTTTCATGAAAAGCATTTTTTAGCCCGATTAAAGCTGCTAGAAAGCAGCAGAGGTATGCTTGAACTGTAATTTCTAACAACTATGTCATCCTGGGGCTAGTTTATGGGGGTTAAAATCCGTGACAATTTAACTGCAGGTACTACTGCTCCCAACATGGAGCACACTCAGCTGGGAGCTGTAGTACCTGCATTAATAGACAGATCCCAACAGGTGTCAGAAGTGACACTCGCTGCGATCTGTCTATTAATGCAAGTACTACAGCTCCCAGCATGGAGCTGAGTGTGCTCCATGTTGGGAGCAGTAGTACCTGCATTAAAGGAAAGATCACAGCAAGTGTCTCTCCTGACACCCACTGCGATCGTCCTGTAAATTGTATAGATGCGGTGCACGGCTGTTCTTTTCTGGTCCCCTGCACTGCCATATATATATATATATATATATAAAACTATTATTCATATTTCCCGCAGAGAGTTGTGATTGGCTGGAACCATTTGGCCAATCACAGCTCTCTGTGGGAAATATGAATCTGTGATGAGAAGAACTTCACATCACAAAACAGAGTGCAGGATCACACAGAAGAGCGGCCAGTCGACCGCATCCATACATTATATATGAGGATCGCAATGGGTGTCAGACCCCGGGGTGATCTGTCTAATAGTACAGGTACTACTACTCTCATCATGTTCCATGCTGGGAGTAGAAATACTATCTAAAAAAAAATTTAACAAATAAAGAAAAATAAAGTTAAAACACACACATACTTTATTATATCGATTCGCCGGGAATTTATTCGGATCAAATAATTTTATTTTATTTTTTAATTCGGAGAATCAGCCGAATCAAATTTTTCAAAAATTCCCTCATCTCTAGTTGTAATGATAATAATAATGATCCATAACTGTGTAAAGCTGTAACATGTAAGGTCTTGTTTGCACTGTGGTAGTAAGTCAATGAGGGGAGGCTATTTTTTGCGGCTCCTCTGTTTCAAAGATTAATTTCTCTAACGTAGTGTTATTAATAATGGCAGAAGTTATATGCCACATTATTAATATTCCAGCACATGAACAAATTCATTTATAGTGCAGCAGAACAGTCGCATTCATTTGCATTATAATGTAGACAACATAGGCCTCTTGAATGTTTATTCTTCTCCACAATAGACACATCCATATAATTTAAAACAATTTGAGGAAAATATCTGCTTCCGATTTTATTATCTACCATTATTTACTGTATTCTACTATTCTACATTATTACACTAAGTTAACCTGCTACAATACATTGCCATATGGTACATTGTCTAATGTTTTTCCGCTTTATCTTTTAAAGTACTTAAAGGGGTACTCCGATGTAAAAAAAATTATATCAACTAATGCCAGAAAGTTATACAGATTTGTTAATTACTTTTATATAAAATCGTAATCCTTCCAGTACTTATCAGCTGCTGTATACTACAGAGGTAGTTGTGTAGTTCTTTCCAGTCTTACCACAGTGCTCTCTGCTGCCATTTCTGTCAATGCACTGTTGCCTTGCATTGTTGGGATTATGGGTTCCTATTTCACCAAGGAAAACATCTGGAAGGAATTTTTATGTTCTTGTTGTACTTGCATGGGTTTCCTCCCACACTCCAGGAATATACTGATAGGTGAATTTAGATTGTGAGCCCCAATAGGGACAGGGATTGATTTGAATGATGACATATGTTATGTACAGTGCTGGAGAATATGTTGGTGCTATATAACTAAACGATTTGCTAATTTTATATTATCATGTGACAATAATATAATGACAAACTTGGTTAAATAAGATCCTTTAAGAGTCAAATAATGAATCAAAGAATGAATATCTAAATAGATTTCTGACCCATGTTTAGAGATACAACCTAATGTGAAGGTTTATGTGTAAGGGGATGTCTTTCATGGCATTATATAAAGGTATTGTTTGCTTAGAATTTCCCTCTCTAGGCCAGGAGGTAAGAGATGCTTATAAAGTGTGGCCTTAGCTGTGGTGGACTGATACATACTGCAATCTATGGTCCCCTGTTAATATTCAGTGTAACAATGCATGGTACAAAGATGGTAGAAAAGCAGTTACCTTTCCTGGGTCCTAACAATTGCTTTAAAGGGAACCAATCATGAGATTTTGACGTAAATAATGTGTGGTAATGTACTATATATGGTAAATTGTTCATCTTTAGGGTGCGTTCACACGGAGTAAATCAAGAGTAATTCACGCTGAAAAATTTACGGGTGGAAATAAGAATTTTATTTGCGCGCAAAATTTGCACGCAATTCGCGTGGAATTGCGCGTGGAATTGCACGCAGAATTGTGGGTAGAAATGGGGGAGAAAGAAGTGAAGCGTGCAAATTTCGCGCGAAAACGATGTCGGGCAGATTTTTTTTTTTACCATTGACTTCTATTGATTTCTGCTAGCAGATTCCCCTTGGAGAATGAACATGCTCATCCTAAGGCTAGGTTCACACAGTGGAATTTCTGGACAGAATTTTTGCCAGAGATCGAGCTGAGGGCACTAGGACCAAGCAGACTACATTGCCGTCCCCATAGATGGCAATGAATTTCTGAGCAGATCTCCCAAAAGATCCACCCAGAAATATATTGCAGTCTATGGGGGCAGCAATGCAGTCTGCTCGGTCCTAGCGCCGCCAGCTCGATCTTCAGCAGAAATTCTGCCCAGAAATTCTGTCGTGTGAACCTAGCCTTAAAGCAGAACGGAATTCAGCATCAGAATTCCGCTAGCAGAATTTCCGCAGTGTGAACAGGACAGCAAAAAAAACATTAAAGTCAATGGGCAGAGGAGATGTGAATTCATTTGGAGCGGAAAATTCAAGAGGAATTACTCGAGTAAATTCCTCTTGAATTACTCTGTGTGAACACACCCTTACCATCCCCGGGAGACGTTCTTACTCACAGGGATGGTGAGGATAGGAAATTTAAGTCTCCTACGCCGGCTTCGTAAGTTATTCTCTGGACGGGGAGCTATACTTACTTACCAATCTTCTTGGCTGTAATCACATTCCCTCTGCATGATTGACAGCCCAAGCACGGCCCGGGTCCTCGCTCAGGTCCATCTGCTTATGGAGCAGAGTGGTGACACGGGTTGTCAACCACGCTGGGGGGGGGGGCGTGATTACAGGGAATAGATATAGATAATAGGGAAACGGTAAGTATAGCTCTCCACCCAGGGAACTACTTACGGGGCCGGCAGGGGAAACTTCATATTCTCACCATATCTGCAGTCAGGTACGTCTCCCTCAAGCCTGTATCAATGCAATCAGGTAATGGGTAATAAGAAAATAGACTCTTCATTAGATGACAGAAACCATATGATCATGGTAATGGATGATGGTGCAAATATGCAGCGTTACCGCTTACCTCAGACCGGATGCTCATATTGAGCGGCAAGGAATGCAGTTTATGCTTCATTACTAAATGTACAGGCACAAGAGTTCATGATTTGACAGGAGTGCCCACTTGTGTCAGCTAATCCCAGTTTCACTCATCTCTGTCAAAGAAGGTTGTTGATTTTGGGGATTTACATTTTTGCTCCAGAAGGAGAGAACACCTCCCTTTTCTTTTGGGGGCACTTTAAAGGGAATAGCGTTTCACCATATTATTCGTATGGGCCATACATGTGCATACTATCAACAGTGTTCCTCTCCACACCAACAGCATAGCATGGTGTCAATCAAGTTGATTGCGTACTGTATGTGGCCTGAGAAGAGGCCATTATGGAAGAAGATGGAGGAGGGGAGCTGTGAAAATAACCTAATATTAGTGGGGTAATCCTCAGTTTTCTATATATACACAACTAACATTATTGTAAATATTTTATTATTTTTTTAAGTGACAACACATGAACAAATTTGTTTATAGTACAGCAGAACAAAAAATGAAAAAAAATATTGTAATTGTTAATTGAGTTATTGTAAATTTCGAATGTTGCATCACAAACTGCACCATCTCCTGTTTTTGATAGCTAGAACTCAAGAAAAATGTTGCTGCTGCTAAGCCATCTGCTGTCATGCCCCCTCCCTTACACTTGCATTGAGGGGGCGGGACATGACATCATGATGGGGCAGGGCTATGACGTCACGAGCTCCCAGCGCCGGCTCCAGTGTTCAGAACAGTTTGTTCCAAACGCTGAGCAGTGGAGCACCCCTTTGAGCAACTTGATGTTGTTACGCCGAGCGCTCCGGGTCCCCGCTCCTCCCCGGAGCGCTCGCAGCGTCCTCTCATTCACAGCGCCCCGGTCAGACCTGCTGACCGGGCGCGCTGCGATATTACTCCCAGCCGGGATGCGATTCGCGACGCGGGACGCGCCCGCTCGCGATGCGCATCCCGGCTCCCGTACCTGACCCGTTCCCCGTCTGTGTTGTCCCGGCGCGCGCGGCCCCAGTCCTGAGGGCGCGCGCGCCGGGTCTCTGCGATTTAAAGGGCCACTGCGCCACTGATTGGCAGGCCTAATCAGTATCCTCACCTGTGCACTCCCTACTTATACCTCACTTCCTCTGCACTCCCTCGCCGGATCTTGTTGCCATTGTGCCAGTGAAAGCGTTTCCTTTCGTGTTCCTAGCCTGTGTTCCAGACCTCCTGCCGTTGCCCCTGACTACGATCCTTGCTGCCTGCCCTGACCTTCTGCTACGTCCGACCTTGCTCTTGTCTACTCCCTTGTACCGCGCTTATCTCAGCAGTCAGAGAGGTTGAGCCGTTGCCGGTGGACACGACCTGGTTGCTACCGCCGCTGCAAGACCATCCCGGTTTGCGGCGGGCTCTGGTGAATACCAGTAGCAACTTAGAACCGGTCCACCGACACGGTCCACGCCAATCCCTCTCTGGCACAGAGGATCCACCTCCAGCCAGCCAAATCGTGACAGATGTCACATGTCACTAATAGGGTATCTGACTCCGTTGTATCCCTTCAATCTTGCTCAGTAAATCACTTGTATCACGTATAAATAAATGAAGACACTCGACCAGCGGCTTGAGTTTAAAGTCTATAAATGTATTCTCATTTTCAGTTAAATTTCCATTGCCAGATGTTATTGACCTATCTTGTGGACCAACTTGGTTCTTATCAATTTAAAGGAGTACTCCAGTGGAAATTTTATTTTTTTTCAACTGGCGCCAAAAAGTTAAACAGATTTGTAAATTCATTCTATTTAAAAATCATAATACTTGCAGTTCTTATCAGCTGCTATATGCTCCACAGGAAGTTCTTTTCTTTTTGAATTTCTTTCTTTCTGACCACGGTGCTCTCTGCTGACACCTCTGTCTGTATCAGGAACGGTCCAGAGCAGGATAAAATCCCCATAGCAAACCTCTCCTGCTCTGGACAGTTCCTGATACAGACAGAGGTGTAAGCAGAGAGCATTGTGTTCAGACAGAAAAGAAATTCAAAAAGAAAATAACTTTTATATACTATAGTATACAGCAGCTGATAAGTACTGGAAGAATTTTAATTTTTACATGGAAGTAATTTACAAAACTGTTTAACTTTCTGGCACCAGTTAATTTAAAAAAAAAAAAAAGTTTTCCACTGGAGTACCTAATGTGCAAGCAATTATGCTTGTATAGGATAATTATTTATTGCTGTATATATCTTTATACTCACCTGTTTTTTTTTTACTTCAAGATCTACTGTCCATCACTTGGTCAAAATCACTTCTCCCTTTTTCTACTATGTATTTTTTACAATGTATTTTTTGTAGATAATACATTGTACCATAATTGATTCACTTTGTGTATAAAATATGAACTTTATTAATTGTGATGATATCCTTATATATTTTATGACCAATATATCATAATTTTTTATAATATTTAATAATTAGATTGGATGTGTGTGTGTATATAAATCCATTTCATTTCTATACATTGCCTCTTAATGTCTCAGTATGTGCTGCTTCTATAATCTATGCATGTCTATCTAGTTTCATGAATGTCCAATAGGTGTCACTAATCCAAACTAGACTCAACTACAGTTTTTCTTTTCCGTAGCTTTAATGCTATTATCCACTGAGCTTGTGAATCCGGGCCCACCGGACTTTTGCATGGATTTTATGTCTGGGTCTCGTGATGTGCTGTTCTGGAAGTTGGCTGGCCGCAGGGTCTGTGGGCCCATGCGCTGCTTAATAAACCCAACTATGAGTAATTTGTTGTTACCTTTCTGACTATTGATTTGCCCTGCATGTATATAAAATGTTGTCTCAAATGGGATGCAGTCTACCCCCGGATGAAGGTCATTGTACTGAAACACATGTTGGGGTGGCGGCATCCTGGGACCTCCAGTACTCATTCAATCTTCTGCTGGTAATTACTTCCAGTGACTCAGTTTTTTTCTGACTCAGTTTTTTGCATGTACGGTATATATATATATATATTTGTACTTGTTTGACCACTGCACTATGCACTTTTAGTCCCTATGCTGGACAGATTTTGTGGCTATGTATTGCTACAATATTCTAGTGCAATTTTTATTCACAGTATTACTATGTGCCCTTTTGTGCCCATATCTCCCAACTATATGTTTTTAAATCATTAAATCATTTAAATGATATGTTTTTAAATCATGTTTTTCAATAACTATTCAATTGCATTAGCTCAATTTGTTTTTGGCTTAGTACACAGAAATACAATATTAAAGGACCATTGCTTGTACAAGACTAAATAATTCTTGTACAAGACCTAAAGATGGCTAAATTTCAAAAATAATATATATATATATATATATATATATATATATATATATATATAAATTACCCCTTTTTCTATTTAAAAAAATAAAGAATATAAACTGGGGCTGGTTTGATGACCTGCAGACATGCCTGAACATAGCTCCCGCCAATGCACTTACATTTTAACCCCTTAAGGACTCAGTTTTTGCACTTTAGTTTTTTCCTCCTTACCTTTTAAAAATCATAACCCTTTCAATTTTCCACCTAAAAATCCATATTATGGCTTATTTTTTGCGTCACCAATTCTACTTTGCAGTGACATTGGTCATTTTACCCAAAAATGCACGGTGAAACGGAAAAAAAAAATCAAGAACAAATGCCATTTTGTAACTTTTGGGGGCTTCCGTTTCTACGCAGTGCATATTTCGGTAAAAATTACACCTTATCATTATTCTGTAGGTCCATACGGTTAAAATGATACCCTACTTATATAGGTTTGATTTTGTCGCACTTCTGGAAAAAATCATAACTACATGCAGGAAAATTTATACGTTTAAAAATGTAATCTTCTGACCCCTATAACTTTTTTATTTTTCCACGTACAGGGTATGAGGACTCATTTTTTGTGCCGTGATCTGAAGTTTTTATCGGTATGATTTTTGTTTTTATCGGACTTTTTGATCACTTTTTATTAATTTTTTAATGGTATAAAAAGTGACCAAAAATGTGCTTTTTTGACTTTGGAATTTTTTTGCGCATACGCCATTGACCGTATGGTTTAATTAATGATATATTTTTATAGTTCGGACATTTAAGCACGCGGCGATACCACATACGTTTATTTATTTGTTTTTTTACACTGTTTTATTTTTTTTTATAGGAAAAGGGGGGTGATTCAAACTTTTATTAGGGAAGGGGTTAAATGACCTTTATTAACACTTTTTTTTTTACATTTTTTTTGCAGTGTTATAGGTCCCATAGGGACCTATAACACTGCACACACTGATCTTTTACACAGATCACAGGTGTGTATTAACACGCCTGTGATCAGTGTTATCGGCGCTTGACTACTCCTGCCTGGATCTCAGGCACGGAGCAGTCATTCGCCGATCGGACACCGAGGAGGCAGGTAAGGGCCCTCCCGGTGTCCTGCCAGCTGTTTGGGACACCGCGATTTCACCGCGGCGGTCCCGAACAGCCCGACTGAGCCGGGTCACTTTCACTTTCGCTTTAGAAGCAGCGGTCAGCTTTGACCACCGCTTCTAAAGGGTTAATACCGCACATCGCCGCGATCGTCGATGTTTGGTATTAGCCGCGGGTCCCGGCCGTTGATGAGCAGGAGCCGGCGCAGGACGTAAATATACGTCCTGCGTCGTTAAGGGGTTAACAGGGCTTTTGTCAGGGACTGACCAGGGGACAGGGAGAGTGAGCCCTAAACTGACCCTAAAACCGCTCTCCCTGCCTATTTGCCCATCCACCCTAACCAGTGGATCGACAATTGGGCGCCGGTCCCTCTGGTGAACTAAAGTGCAGTGGCCTTATAAAAACACATACTAACAAATAGTCGGTGAAACACAAGAAAGATAACAGGAACATAGAACTCTATAGAATAAAGTTCAGAGGACACAGATCAGAGAGTTAGTACAGAGGACACTATATCAGCGTACATGAACAGAGGACTCAGTGGTTGTGAACAGAGGACACTATAGATAAGTGGTCATGAACAGAACTCCAAAGAACTAATAAACATATAAAGTTCAAAACACCAGACAGGAAAACGGATACGTCTGAACATACTCCAAAACAAAACAGGAATAAGCTTAATCCCCTAGAAAAACCTCCGGTAGAAACAAGGATAACAATACCCTCTGAGTCCCCACAGATAGGTAAACAGGATCTATCGCTAAACAGGAATTATCACAATCCCTCCGTACACCTCCAGTAGACACAAAGCCATGGACAGATAACAGGGATGCCAAGTTACAACTCAGAAAAACAAATACAACAGGATATAATTATAGAACACTGTTCACACTAAACACAACACAGGAATAAATTGCAATCCCTCAAAACACTTCCAGCAGACAAGGAGTCCCCATGGAGCGATAAGACAGGAATAAATCGCAATCCCTCAAAACACCTCCAATAGACAAGTAGTCCCCATGGAGCAGTAACAGGGATGCCTAAATACACAGGATATAATATAGAACACTGTTCACACTGAACACACAAACTGGACACTCCACTCCACTTAAGGAGTAGCCATTCATAATAAATCCAAATAGACTACTGGCCAGCGGAACATTCACCAGTGTGGACAGGATGCTGGCCCAGTAGAAAAAACAAAAATATAAAACACAGAACTTCATATAAATGGATACAAGAGAAAACACAGAAAATACAAAGTGCATGCTAAAGCAGGGATAAAAGATAAAAGCTCAAAGAATGTTTCGCCAAGAGCTCCATGCAGCATGTCCAGCATCTTAGCAAGTCAGGATATAATGAAGTCAATCACCAGCCCTGAGGCTAGGCTGAGCTGACTATAAATAGACACACCCTATGAGCTATTGGCTGAAAAAGCCAGAGGCATTAACTATTCCCTGGCCAGGGAACATAAAACTGTTCACACACAAGCAATCCAATAGCTGTGGGTGAACACAGACCACGACAAACATGACAGTTTTCTATTGATCCAAAGGAAACCTAAACAGAAGAAACTCAACAACCTGCTGACCACTTCCCAACACATCGATACTTAGTTCTGTCCTCTCCTGGACAAACCGTAACCAGACTCTGCTGCAGCATTGCCTTGTAACATTGCGCTGCCAGATCCTCCTGCACCCAACTTCTGCATCTGCTCTAGCGGACTCTATTCTACTTGAGAGCTCTGCTGTTGCCTTATGCTGTTGGTAACACCTGCTTTTGGTGGGACTGCAGTCTGCTGGATTAGGTGCAAATGTATTGGTTTCTTTATGCTCATTTCTTCTAACTATTCTGGAACCGGACATTAAGCCTCTATCAGTCTCCCTGCCTGCCTTCTTCCCAATTGTTATCCCATCTATCTTTCAGGGACCTGGCTCCCCTTTAGAGTTCCCTATAGAGTCTGGGTCTATTCACAAGGCAGAATTTCCGCTTGCGGAATTGCACCTCAAATTAAAGCCCATAGGCTTCTATTGCATTCCGCACTCCTCGTGACACTTTTTAATTCCCGCTTGCAGAATTCCACAAACAGAAATTCAGAAGTGTGAATCGGAGTGCGGAATCCCATAGAAGTCTATGGGTTTTAATTTGAGGTTGAATTCAGCAAACGGAAATTCTGCCATGTGAAAAGACTCTCTCATAGACTTAAATAGGATTTCAGATAAATCCATGTCCTGTTTGCTGTAGTCTTGGGAAAGTCTTGGGCTAGACATATCCTAATGCTAGTGCATGATCAGAGTTATGCTTTAATGCTTTCCTTCCATTCCATTACAATTTGAGTATGTGCCAAAAATGAATGTTTCAGAATCATTTGCCTACATTCATTTGAAACATGAACTTCTGAATCTTCCAACAGAATATCTAGCATTGGAGAGAAGGGGAACATCATGTTGAATTTCTAAGCTACTTATTAAATACTCTCAGCTAGTAAGTTATAAAAGCCTACTCCTCTCCCCCAAATGCTGGACAAAAATAATTCTCTTAATTTACCAATTTTACAAAAAAAAGGCAAGAGAATAATTGTTGAATTGTATCAACTAATGGTTACTGCAAACAGAAGCACATAACTATATTCACAAAAATCCTGCTCCGATGAGAAGCAAAAGTCTTCAGTAGCTGCAAAATAAGACCCCCATGCCGTCTCTTCTCAAAGAAAGTGCAACAAGAAAAGATGGTTCTAAGTTTAATGAACTAAGGCGCCGATAAAACAGGTAACTTTCTGTTTTACGTGCCTCCTATTTGATTAATCCATTCTATTATTTGGGAACGGAAACATCTGTTCTGCTACATCGTTGCCATCATCATTATATGATTCTTGAATTTAATAGGCTTGTGCAAAAGCAAATAAAAATATATATACTGTAAACGTGAGCCACAGTTTCATTTGAAATATGCAATGGATATACGCGCCCGCAATGTTTGGACACATTTCAAATTTCCGCTTTTGCAGAACAATGATTTTTTATTTTTTTTTGTTTCAAGAAATGAATGATTCGCTCACAATGGAAGGTAATGCAAACTGTATGTAAAAACATGTAAAGCAGCATCAATAAATTTAAAAGTAAACAGCAGATTTTTCTTTACAAAGCTGTTTTTCTATGAAAGACTGATTTTAAAAAATGAGCTATGTTAATGACACATGTAAGCTTGATGCATACAAAATATTTTTTTTCCCTTTTTTAATGGCCTGCAGAATAAATCTGAGCATCAACACAATGCTTCACAGGCTTAGCATTTCTCAG